>NC_050575.1:81926255-82239472 GCF_011100635.1 Trichosurus vulpecula | reverse complement strand
GCCTCATGTTTAGAAGTCCTCATCAAATGTTATAGACACTACTATGTTCCAGACACTGTGCTAAGCCCTGTGGACACAGAGAAAGGCAAAATGCCTCCTAGCAAACAAAAACATAGGCTGTCCTCAATCACCTTCTACTCTACACTGTTCATATTATGGTTGAATGAAGTTTTGAGGTATTACTACTTATTTAGGCACCAGAAAGAGCCCTCACTTTGTAGAGGACTGGGATTCAAGTCAGTCAATAAGCAAGCATTTATTAAATACTTATTCTGTTCCAGGCACTGTGCTAGGTCTTGGGTATCCAAATCAGTGACAAGACAGTCCTTGCCCTAACGCTGTTTACATTCTATCCTTCAATTCTCTAAATCTCAGTTCTATGTACTTACCTGTTCACCTCTCTGGGCTACCTCAGTTTAAGTAACTGTAAAATGAGAGGATTTCCCTTGGAGACCTCTGAGGCACCTTTTAGCTCTTCAGCATAGGATCCTAGGATCTTTCTAGCACCAAATCTTTTGCTCCTGTGTTTCCATGAATGCCAAGAACCCTTTCTGCTCTATCATTCTGTGAATTTTTTAGTCAGCTTTTGAGTAAGTAGGGTAAACTCTGTCTTATTCTCCTCTTATATTCTCCATATCTCCCGGCACAGAACTTTGCACATTGTTAAGTATTCAGTTCATAACTTTTTGATTGCTGTCAGTGTGTTTTTGTTGTTGTTTGGTCGTTTGACAGTCATGCTCTATCTGGCCCCGTTAGGGGTTTTCTTGGTAGAGATACTGGAGTGATTTGCCATTTCCTTCTCCAGCTCATTTTACAGATGAGGAAACTGAGACAAACAGTGCCCAGAGACACTTCCTGAGGCCAGATCTGAACTCAGGAAGATGAGTCTTCCTGACTCCAGGGCCAGCACTCTATCCACTTTGCCACCTAGGTGCCTTGTGTTAGCATGTATTTTCATCATGTTTTGTGCAAAAACCCCTCTGCCTCCTCATGTGATCTCAGGGTGAGATCTACAGAAGGCTCCTAGTCTGGCTTTCAATCTCAAAGGATGATTAACCACAAAGCAAAAAAAAGAAGAAGATTGTTTTATGACCCCAGCTTGAAAAATCAAATGCTTGGCTTCCCTTCTGATATCAATATGGTCAGTCAGGAGTGGCGGCTCCTCTCTAAACTTCTCTGGCACCAGGGTTTATCATTGCTTAAGAGGGAGATGTTTGGGAGAGGCGGCTGGAGGAGTGTTCCAGGCCAGTTGCGGGTCAGTAATAAAAGTGTAGAAAGGTTTTCAGATCCCCCATGGAGGGGCTTATGAGTCTGGCATGCTGGAAAGGAGTGTCTCAGGGAAAGGTGCATTGATTGACAGTCCAGGGATAGAGCAAATAGTTTCAGCATGGCCTGGTAACTGAAGCTGGGCAGGCGAGGAGTGGGAGAATTTCAGCTATGTCATGGGAAGTGGTCATGGCCAGTGCTCTGATTAGCAGCAGAGTGCAAATCCCCTGGGACCCTGCCAGAGGTCAAGAGGCCGGGCTGCTGCTGAGATGCCAAATTGTTGCCGTATTTCATTGTTAAAGGAGAGGGAGGCTATTTTGATTAGTACTTCTGGACATGAAGCTTGGCATTGCCTTGTTAAGGAGCAGGGTTGAGAGAGAAAGTGAAGGTTGGGAGGGGATAGAAAATCCCCTTCTGGTTCCAGGAAACAGAGAGGAAATGACCAAGCTCTTGGAGGCTTGTATAGCTGGAATGTTTTGCTTCGTGATGATCTCTGAAGATTGCATGATCTTTCTCCTTTCTGCATGCTGAGATGGTAAAAAGCCTCCAGTCGCCAAGTTTGATATCAAAAGGAAAGAAGGTGGCATGAAACCCTAAGAAGGTAAATAATAGTATGGCATAATATCAGTGACAACTGCCATTTATGATGCACAAAAAAGTATGCCTTTTTGACAGTTCTGCTTAGCACTGTGCAGCAAACTATAGATAAAACAGCCTTGAAAGTTACAGTGAGAAAGCTACCAGCCCGCAGATTTATTTCATAAGCCTGCCCCCTAGGGGTCAGAATGAGTCACATCAATAACTTCAGCATTCTTCACTCCTGGCCTCCTCCTAATCATGAACTCATTCAGTTTTAGAGCTGGCAGGCCTTTAGAAATAATTTAGTCTGACTCCCTAGTTTTACAAATGAGGAAACTGAAGCTCAGAAAGGTCAGTTAGTCAGAAAACTGGCATTTATAAAGCGCCTATTATGTGCCAGGCACAGTGATAAGCACTTACTCAAAGTTACACAGCTAGTAAATAACAGCCCAGTGTTTGAACTTAGATCCCTCTTATCCAAAGCCAGTATTCTTTCCTCTGTGCCCCACTCCCATCCTCTACAATATATTGAAGTTATGAGAGAAGAATAGATTGTCAAGGGATGAGAGAGAAGGAGGAGGAGGAGGACAGGGAGAGAGGGAGAGGGAGGAGAGAAACATAAACAGGACCTTAGGGCACACAAATTTTTGGAGGATGGGAGAAGGAAGAGGAAGTAGAAGAGCAGTCAGAGATGGAGGTAGATAGCAAAGAAACAGCCTGGACGTGACCTTGCCAACTTTGATAAGCGATGTTGTTCCCACCTGCCAGTCTACTGTATTAGGCAGCCAGAACAGGAAAAGGCTGTTGACAAGACTGATCAGGTCACTTGTCAAATTAACCATTAGCAGTGGGGAGGGGGATCAATTAGGGCTCCTTAGAGGGAGATCGCCTGCTGGTTCTTAAGTTACAGATAGACACTTGGCAGGCAGATGATTGGCCCCATGCACGTGTTGTGTTTCCCTGTGAAGCATTTGTCTTTAAAAACCTAGTATTTTTGTAGGTCATCTCTTCACTGTCACAGCTGCCTCTACTTGTCCTGGAATGTGTATGTGACAGCAGGGGACTAGGGCAGATGGGAAGTGGTTGTGTTTTTGCTTCAGTTGCAAGTAAAGAAAGTAGGTCTGGAAGAGACTGAGTCAGAGAATTCACAGGGTCTAAGGACAAGGTAAAGTTGTGGACCTCCCAGCATATAGCTGCATTGGCAGCCAACTCTTTGACTACCTTGAAAGGCAGTTTCTATCCCTACCTAGTCCTAAAAGAGTTGGAGAATAATGATGTCTTGAGCAGAGCTATGACTATATGAAACCTTAATTAAAAGGATGGTGGTGGTGACTGTAGAGTACCTTGGATAGTCTCATGAGAGGCAAAGGCACTGATCATTCTAGTGATATCCCTCTGATGTATATATACACATACACACACACACACACCACACACACACACATATAGGGTTACAGGTTCTTATACCCATTTCACACATAAAGAAACAAGTTTTCTCTCTAGGATCCTAATCCATATTTAGAACAAGGTTTCTTGGCTGTCCTACAATCACTCCATGTTTCCTCTATGTGGAAACATTATAATTAATTTGTTTGGGTGCTCACAACAGAAGACAGGTGCAGTTAGAAGTCTTTACAATGCACTGGAGTTATTAATAAATTAACCTCAGACAAAAACTCCTTTAAATATGACTTAGGGGACAAGATTGGGATCCGACCTGTATCAGTTGCAGACAGTGCAGCGTTGACAGTGTTTGGAACAGTTCAACTTTGTCTGAGTAGGAATGCAACCTATGAAAGCGGACTGTGTTGATAGGGAAGACTTGAGTGCTGCATTGTCCTTTTGTCTTGGCAAGTATATGTCTTTGCTTCACAGGTTAAGCCTTTGATCACATTCACAGACCATACCAAGCACCAGCCTAAGAAACCAAGATATTAAAAAACTGCAAGGAGTTATGTGTTTTGTGGCTTATTTTATAAGTGTGCTTGTGGGAGCACATAGACCAGTGGTGGGATTCAGCCAGTTTGCACTGGTTCGATAGAACCGGTACCTAATTTTAGGTTGAGTTCGGCTAACCAGTTATTAGTGGGGGCAGGGCCTGCACCCGCCATGTCAGCAGCAGTGGCAGCACCTCGGCTCAATTCCGTGGAGAATCCATTGTTAATTTATTTGAATCCCACCACTGACAGACCATAACTTTCTAGCTTTTGTTCCTCTACTTTTATTAATCTTGGAGATGGAGTATTCCATATAGTTTTCTATTTTAAAAGATCAAAGAAGAGAAGATGGCTTTGTATAAGCAAAGTCAATCCTGCAGGTTGGTTTGGAAAAAAGCTTAATGATCATAGGAATTTGGTTACCAGGGGTTAAAATAGTGTCCTGCTGGTCATGCTCAACGTGACGTCTCATTGTAACTTTGGTATAATCTTCACCAGTTTCTGCATCCCCGGGTGCCGCTGGACATGTGGCACTCCTTGAAATATCTGGTCCATAGGATTTTGAAATAAATCCTTTATTCCCAAGCTTGGAATTATTTAGGTTACTACCTCTGGGAAAATGGCAGATGTGGATGACTATGTAGCACCTTACTCAAGAAATTCAAGAGTTTACATAATTTGCAAGGTACAGTATTTATCAAGAAAGGAAAAAGGCAGAAGAGCATGACATAATAGGGAAAATAGTGAACTTGGAGTCAGAAGACCTGAAGTCATGCCCTAGATCTGACCCACTCAGGAGCTATGTAAACCTGAGAAATTCTCAGCTTCATAACCATTGCTCAAGAGCCTCATCTACAAAAGATATATGTGTGTATGTGTATGTATGTATGTTTGTATGTGTATATATATGTGTGTGTGTATGTATGTATAAAACTCCCTTCCCCCATCCTTGCGTGCCTCACAGGATTGTCTGGAGGCCCAATTCAAAGATTATATATGAAAGCACTTTGCAGATTTTAAAGTACCATACAAATGAAAAGAATCATTAATAGAAGGGGGTTTCTGCTCAGTGCCATTTCTGAGTATGCATCATTTTGTGGAATCTACAAGTTGGATTTTAGAGTGATCAGGTTTCAGGCAATTGCTTGCGGGGGGCTGGGGGAGTACGATGTGGCTTGTATTTGCCAATCTGCAAAATATGGGCAACTCTCACGAGTCAAAGAAGCAGCATCCTTCTGGATCTGAAATAACTTAATTTGAGACAACCTGTCGGTATCTGGCTGCTTGAATTCCTATCTCTGCAAGCATCAGAAAGTGATCCATTATCCAGATACATACCACAGGAAATGTGAAACAGTTTGAAATCAGTGCAGGGAATTTGACAGGAGAGTCAGAATTTGAAAGTATTTTTGGAATTGTTTTAATCTGAAAAAAGGAGTGTTCTATATTTCTAGAGATCTTCAGCCTGTGAGCATGTCAGAATTAAACAAGGTAACACCTCATTTGGTTAAGACATGTTGACTTCTGTCTTGTGTTGCCATTATCGAGTCATGTGGAGTTGCTATACAAAGCAATGGCCAGACTTGCAAATTATCATCCATTTACCCCTTGCCCATTATTCCTTTTCTGTTTTCTTACCACTACCATCCTGAACCCCACTGGCCAGGAATGCTGCCTTATTAAGTCTCTAAGTTGCCAGGCCACTTGCTTTCCAAATACTCTGGGAGGCCTCTGTTCTCCCTTCCCTATACCTTTCCATAAACATACCCATACCCCCTTGCTTATGTGCCCTTTTGCTCTCTAATGTCATCTCACCCTGGCTTTAGTTGCAAAAGCCACCAAGATCTAGGTCTCAGGATAGAAGGACCAGACATCAGAACCCCGGCTAACTCTGGTTTTTCTTAAGAACCTGCAAATTCAGTAGCTAAAATTTCTGGCACTTGACCAATAAAGTGCCAAGGAAAGAAACCATTGACATCACATAAAACATAGCAAATGGGGCCATCATCAGGCAGTATTTATTAAGTACTCCAAGGCCCCTGACGCTGTAGTTGGAAGCATGTATGGAACCCCTGACAGAAAATCTGTCCCGGCATTGATTTTCCTTATACCTTTACTATTATTACAGGTTAGCTTTTAAACTAAGTTGGCTCTTCAGAGTAATGTGCCTTCTGTGTAATGAGGCTATTAAAGTCCAATTCCTTGACAAAGTATTGGTTTGTGCTCAGGGAAAAATTAGGAATAAGAGCAGGAGGCCTTACCCCAGTGCAAGAAGAAACAGGACAGAGTAGAGGTGGAATGCATTTCCTGGCAGTGATGGGCTACAAATTGTGCATTTAATGAAATGGTGGCCTGCTGGGGAGGGTGATAGATATGTCAGAGGTGGAAAATAAGATGCCATTTATAAATAAGAAAGCACTATTTTTGTTTAAACTATAGCACCTGACTCACCTTTTCCTACTAAGCCTTTTCCCCTGTGCACTGGTTCCTAATTTGCCACCTGGTTTAGGAGTCACATTGTTTATGCCACTGAGAGTTTCACCCATTGGAGAGTAGTTATCTCTCTAGAGAGGATTGCTAGACAGTTAATGGCAGAAAAGTCCCTTAGGCCCAAAATTCCAGGCTCTCAAACAAAATTGTGTGAAGGAATATCCTCTTCAATCTACAATACCAAAGGAAAAAAAAAGGCCTTCTCCTCGTACTTGGGGAATCCTTTAATAATTAGAGCTCCCTTTGTCTGAAAGAATAATTCCTTAATTTGTCTAACATGTAATACTTTTTCAAAGAACTTTTATCTTTGTTATCTTATAATAACAACTTAGAACCCTTATTTTCCAACTGAGGACATCACATCCAGAAGAGGCTTGGAGGTCTGCTCAGGTTCACATAGACAGTTACTGACAGAGTAAGGACTCAAACCCAGCCCTGCTGACTCCCAATCTAGGATTCTTTTGGCAAAGGGCTCTGGGACTGGTTGACAAAGGCAACAGAGCTTCATCTAAAGGCCCACAAACACACACAAGTGAGATTCCCATAAGAAGTTAAATGTCTGCCCATCTTCATCATAGCTTAGAATAAAAATAGAGGCAATAGGTCAATCAAATAACAAACGTTTTCTAAGCATGTATTTATGTGCTAGGCACAAAAAAATCAAACAGTTGTTGCCTTCAAATAATGTGTATATATGTAAGCAAATTAAAGCCTGCACATATATGTATATATCATATATAACTGAGAGACCTTTATTGCTTTCTCCAGCTGCTATGGCCTCCCTCCAAATTAGTTAGTATTGTGTGTGTGTGTATCTGTCTGTGTCTCTGTGTATTTATATAAATGGAGTCTTCTGACTTCAACTCATCTTGTAATATTTTGATAACTGTTTCCTGTATTTTAATATAATAATTGGTTTCCTTTGTAATCTCATATACACACATACACATATATATGATAAATACAAAGTAATTTGGAGAGAGGCCCCAGAAGTTGGGGGAAACAGGAAAGACCTCTCATGTACAAAAGTGGTACTTGAGTTGAGATTTGAAGGAAGTAAGAAGTCATCCGAGACTATCTTACTGTCTTTGTGTAAATTTGGGGAATGCTTTACCCTCCCCATTGAGCCTGTCTGTAGATGGAGTTTAGGACTTAACTTGGTCTCTGTTTAAATTCACTGAATATTTCTTGCATCTACCTTGCCTAAGCTGGATCATGAGCTCTGCCTGGGAAAGTACTCTGGTTTACCTGTCCACCTACATCACAGAAATCCTCTAGGAAGCTTTTTTTTCCTTCCTTTGTAAGCCTCAGAGCCCTAGGGAAATGAGAGTTGATGTTTTTATTAATATTATTATGGTTCTATCCACAACCCAGAGTTCAATAAATATAAATTGATGATTGAATCCAGACAACCACAAACCCAAACCAGAATAAACCACACCAGTTTCTGGTCCCCAAATAGAAGAGGGTGCTATCATGATGTAGAGCAGAGGAGTAAAACTCAAGGCCTCTTGGGCACATAGGGCCCCACAAAGCTCTGGAGTCTGGCAAGAATGAGATTAAAATTTGGCAAAATAAATAAAAATATAGTAGAACATTTTGCTGTTGTTATTCAGTCGTTTCATGTGTGTCCAGTTCTTCATGACCCCATTTGAGGTTTTCTTGGCAAAGATACTGGAGTGGTTTGCCATTTCCTTCTGCAGCTCATTTTACCAATGAGGAAACTGAGGCAAACAGAATTAAATTACTTGCCCAGGGTCCCTTAGCTAGTGTCCAAGGTGACATTTGAACTCAGGTCTTCCTGACCCTAGGCCTGGCTCTATCCATTACAGCTGCCCCATATAAAAGGAGATAATGTTAATTTGTGGTTTTCTAGGTCAGTATTCAGCCAGCAGAGATCAGTTTCTATTTGAGTTTGACTTGTGGTATAAAGCAATGAACTCAGAGTCTAGGGACTTGGTTCCAACTCCTCAATCTGCCACTTAATAGCAATGTGAACTTTGGCACATCTCTTTACTTCCGGGAGTCTCATTTTCTTTACCTGTAACCCAAGTGCGTGGATGAAACAACTTTTAAGTCCCTCTTCCAGCCCTGATAGTCTCAGAGCTGACTAGCCTGTCACTGTTGACAAACACTGAGGTTATGATCCCTCAGACCCTTACCAGCTTTGTATCTGTGGTGATCCATTTTTTTTCTCTGAAAAGGTTTAAAAAAAACAAATCCTTAGTGATTCAGCTTGACAAAAACCAACTCATATTTTCTAAACAATATTGAATCAGGAATAAAGGTAACATCGGAAATTCTCTACGTGAAATTTAACCATAACATGGTATGTCATTTAATTCCATTCTCCAGTTGAATCGTATGGGCTTGTAGGTCAGATTTCTAATGAAAATCCCAAAAGTTACACCTTGATTATTTCCATTCTACAGAGAAAACTAGTGAAATCTGCATTACTGATAGTAATAAGGAGGATCCCCTCGGATCTCCTGACAATTATTAGCATGGATCATTGTTGCAAAAAGATTTTTTTTTCTGTTGTTTTCCATTATTCACTGTCTAGGCCTTATTTTTAGGCAAAAGTTGCAGCCTCACTCTTCAGAGACAACATGTATACACAAGCAAGTCACTGAGTGCGTAGCTTCAACAGCGGGCAGCTGGGTGATACAGTGGGTATTGTGTCAGGAGGAACTCCAGGAAGACTTCATCTTCCTGAGTTCAAATCTGGCCTCAGAGGCTTACTCGCTGTGTGACCCTGGGCAAGTAACTTACTCCTGTTTTCCTTAGTTTTCACATATGTAAAATGAGCTGGAGAACGGGATAGGAAACCACTCTAGTGGCCAAAAAAACAAAAAGTTGGACACAACTGAAAAAGACTGAACAACAACAAAAAAAAAACTTCAGTGGCATCGATAGCCACTAGAGGGAGCACCAATGAGCTCCAGTGTCACAGGGCCCTAATACATGCATTCTAATAGGAAATGGTTCAGGGAAAGGGGAGGGATTTTCAGTGGCATTAAATAAAGAAAGAATACCACATGGCCCCCAAAACCAACCAAATAATAAATTCCATTTTGAGGTTACAAGCTAAGCTATACTTTGTAAAGGAAAATCTTTATTTTTCCAGAAGGATTCATTCAAAATGGCTCTCTTCCAGAATTAAAAGAATAATAAGGCAACTTTTTCTTCTTCACTATAACTATATTATCACAGTATCCTTTAAATTTGTCACTTTCTTGGATGCAAATGATATTTTCTAGTCTATATGTCTTTCATGTTTTAAAAAAATGTCATTGTTTTTCATGAGTGCCTGTGTATAACCTATATCAGATTGCTTACTCAGGGAGGAGGAGAGAGAGGGAGGGAGGGAAGGAAAGATAGAATTAGGAACTCAAAACTTTAAAAAACACGCACACACAAATGTTAAAAATTGCTTCTATGCGTAATTGGAGAAAAAAAATTTTTTAAAAAGAAACAATAGAAAAAATTGCATTCTTAGCTATACTCTTAATGAGCTCCTTTTGGCTTTAAGGATAATACAGTTTTAGTTGTCAGCTCTACCTTCATCCGTATTTAATTTACATTCATTTGTTTTCTTTATTCAATTATTATCTAGTGTTTTAAGAAATTGCCATTTTATATAGACAGCTGACATGAATTCATAATTTAGTGCTTCTACATAGCGTAGGAATCATGGAGAATCTTAGCACTGGAAAGAACTATTGAGATCTATTACTTGGAACGAGAAGGTATTTCAGGTTCCATATAGTCAACTCCCCGCCACATTTTACAAATGAGGAAATAGAGGCCTAGGGTGGTTAAATGACTTGCTCAAAGGCAGTGAAAGTCACAAAGGTAGGATTTGAATCCAGGTTGTCTCTGATGCAGAAACCAGAGCTAGTTCATTTTCTGCTATCTCAGGTCACCTAGGCTGACCCTGCAACCCCTACCCCCCACTTTACAGACAAGGAAACTGAGGTCACAAAAGGTTAAGTTTAAGTTCGGTTCACTAATTATGAACTTTTTACAAAAAATGGACAATAATAACGAGGCACATTTGTGAAGAAAATATAGGTGCTCATTTGGCTGTTGCTGACATCTAAAGTCAAGATGTTCTGCTTAATTAGCTTCTAGAGGGTTTAATCTCAGACTTATTAAGAGTGTTATTTCGTAAAGACAAACAAACAGGGGTATGCTGGGAACACTAAGCGTTTTTATTTCAAATTGTTAATTAAATTGTGTCAGTTCCTGCCTGGGAGTTTTCCTATAGTTCTATTCTGCTACAGGGATATGGACCTTTTTTTGGGGGGGTGGTTAATCAGTTGATTTTGCTTTCTCTAAAGACTTGAAAAGGAATTGCTGAGTTGCTCAGTACTTCTGACTGATGGTTAATAGCAGTGGGGTCTTCCGCTTATTGGGTGCCTTGGTCTAGGGCACGTCTTCTTTGGTTTGTGTCTCTAAATCAGGAATTCTTCAGTCAAAGTCCATGAACTTGTCTTGTAACAGTTTGATAACTATTTCCTATATTTCAATATAATAATTGGTTTCCTTTGTGTGTGTGTGTACATATATGTATATATGTATATATATGTATATATATATATCGTTGTTCAGTCATTTCAGTTGTGTCTGACTCTTCATGAATTTTCTTGGCAAAGATACTGAAGAGGTTTGCCATTTCCTTTTCCAGTTCATTTTACAGATGAGGAAACTGAGGCAAACAGGATGAAGTGACTTGCCCAGGGTCACACAGCTAGTAAGTATCTGAGGCTGGATTTCAACTCCTGAAGAGGAGTCTTCCTAATTTTCAAGCCTAGTGCAATAACCACCTACTTGTCCAAGGGTGGGTTACAAAGGGCTTTAAATGTCAAATAGATTAGTTTATATTTGACCCTAGAGGCAATAGGAAACCATTTCACTTTATTGAGTAGGGCAGTGACAGAGTCAGACCTATACTTTAGGAATATCATTTTGGCAGCTTATGGAGGATGAGTTAGAGAAGAGAAAAACCTGACGCAAGAAGACCAATTAAGAGGCTATTAATAACAGTGTAGGCAAGAGGTAATAAGGGCCTCAACTAGGTTGGCAGTTGTGTGAGAGAATGTCATGGATGTGAGGGATGTTGTGGAGATAAAATCAATAAGACCTAGGAACCATTTAATTATGTGTGGAGAGAGGGTGGGGGAGGAGACAAGGGAAACTTGAGGGCTCCAGATTCGGATGGTGAAAGGATGGTGGTGCCCTTAATGAAAATAGTCAAGTTTGAAAGAGTAGTGGGATCGAGGGGAAAGAAGTTTGGACACATCCTTATGACTTTGAGATGCCTACTGGCTATCTAATTTGAAATACCCAATAGGAAATTCATGATAAGGCACTTTGGAGTTTAGGAAAAGAGACTATGAAATGTATTTAGAATGAATGTCAAATTCTACAATTGGGTTAGAAAAATCAACACTGTGTGTATGGAAGGGCAACAGTTTATATGAAAAAGGCCTCAGGTTTTATTGCACTAAAAACTTAATAGGAGTTAGCGCTGTGGTGTGGCAAGGCCAGAAAGCACCTAATGTCTTAGACTGCCTCAGAAGAATAATTTCCAGAAATAAGGACAAATCCACATCACTTGTCCTGGTTGAGCCATACCTAGTGCATTGTACTGGGGTTTGTTTGCTTGTTTGTTTGTTTGTGGTAATTGGGGTTAAGTGACTTGCCCAGGGTCATAAGTGTCTGAGGCCAGATTTGAACTCTGGTTCCTCCTGACTCCATGGTCAGTGCTCTATCCACTATGCCACCTAGCTGCCCCTTGTACTCTGTTCTACACACCAGTGTTTAGAAAGGACATGAACTGGAAACCAGGAGATGTCAAGATGGTACCTGGAGACCATATTGTTTTAGGATCCATTGAAGGAAGTAGGGAGAGTATAGCCTGAAGAAGAATCAACAGCATGTGAAAGACTTGTTTTGCTTGGCCCCCGGGGGCAGAATGAAAAGACTAGTGGATGGAAAATGATGGGAGGTGGAAATCAGCTCAGAATAAGAAGAAACTTCCTAAGAATTATTACTGTTCAAATATAGAATAAATTGATTCAGGAGGTCGAGTTCCCCAGAACTCTTCAAGTGTTAGGCTGCATCACCTCCAGTCAGGGATGATGTGGAGAGGAGATTTCTCTCCAGGGATGGGCCATACCCAAAGATGACTCTTTCAAACCTGTGTGAGTCTATGATCAGTAACAAGATAAATGAGCACCCTCCTATGTAAAATGGGCAGCTAGGTGACACAATGGATAGAGTGCCAGGCCTAGAGTTAAAGGCCACACTTGAGGACCTAGAAGGCCACATGTAGCCTTGAGGCCACAGGTTCCCCACCCCTGGTTAATGGATAAAGAACTGAGCCTTGAAACCAGGAGGCCTAGTTCTAGTCTTGCCTCTGATATATATTGGCTGTGTGACCTTTAATAGTTCTAAGACTGTCAAGCGACAGAAAATGTGCTGACCTGCATTAGTACAAGTTTAAGGGTCTAAGGGAGCTCACTACTCTTAAATTTAATGTCCATGTGATCATCTTTGACCAGACCTGGTCCACAATTAGAAAATTTAATTAGCATTTGCTTTCCTCTAAAGAAGGAAGCTAGGTGGTGCAAGGGATAGCACTGGATTTGGAATCAGGAAGACTCAGCTTCCTGAGTTTAAATCCAGCCTCAGATACTTTTTAGTTGCATGACCCTGGGCAAGTCACTTACCCCTGTTTGCCTCAGTTTTCTCATCTTGAAAATGAGCTGGAGAAAGAAGTGGCACACCACTCCAGTATCTTTGCCAAGAAAACCCCAGATGGAATTGCAAAGAATTGGATATGGCTGTGCAATGACGGAAATATGCCAAGCACTGGGGATACAAAAAAAAAAAAGCAAACCTAGCCCTGGTCTCAAGGAGCTCATATTCTAATAAGGGTGACAACAAGGCTGTTTGTTTGGATGTGTTTCATTTTAAATGTGGACTTTCATTAAAATATGGTTTTTCAGACTGCATTTTGGGCCTTTCTGGAGTTGTAGAATCATAGGATGTTGGACCTTGAAGGCACTTTAAATATCACACAGCCTGATCTCTCACGAGTTACAGAAGAAAAAACAGAGGATGCTAGAAATGACATGTATTGCTCAAGATCATAAACCTAGTGCAATGCTAGCCTAGGATACTTCTTATTTTTTAAAATTATTTTATTTTTAATTTATTATAATAAAACAAGCATTTCTATAACATAGTACAATTAAAAAAAGATGATTGCCCATGAAACTGCAAATCTACTCTGTACAATTTGCTATTCCTTTTAAAAATACAACGAAGTTATGTAAATTTTTTTCTTCCTTCCCCCCAATCCCTCCCACCCCTGTCCTAGAGATGGCCACCACTAGACACAAATAGGTATATAAATGAAAAATTATTCTATACATACTTCCATTTATCAATTATTTTTCTGGATGCAGATAGTGTCTTCCTTCATATGTCCTTTAGAGTTAATTTGCATATTTGTAATAGTCAAAATGACTTATTTGCTCAAAGTCGTTTTTAAAACAATATTGCTGTTTCTACATTCAATGTTCCCTTGGTTCTGCTCATTTCGCTCTTCGTTACTTTGTGTGAGTCTTTCCATGTTTTTCTGAGATTATCGAGTTCATCATTTCTTATAGCACAGTAGTATTCGATCACAATCATGTACCACAACTTGTTCAGCCATTCCGGCTTTGTGTCATCTGCCTTAGACTGTAGCATCTTTCTGTTACACCACCAATGCTTTTTCACTTCATCTGAAGTCTCACACACTGTAGGTGCTTAATAATCCTGATTGATTTATTAAAGAGAGCCAGGACTGGCAAGAAGTTGAGAATTTGGTAGATAGAGAAGTCACAATGGAAGTTTCACTTTCCCAGTGGGCCTTTGCTGGAATAAGGTAAGAAATTCATGCTTCCTCTCTGGTGAGACAGGAGAAAGCTTCTTCTTTCACTCACCAAATTGGACTCTAATTCACTTCTAAGCAACAACAGGTTTCTGGAGCAGTTCTGATCATGTCTAAGGAGGTGTCACATATCCAAAGAAAATAATTATAGTTCTAATGGTAGAGCGTTGAAAGCTCACCTTCTAACAACTGCTTTTTACAAATGTGTGTTTCCCCTTTCTCATTTGTTAGCTTCACTGCACTTAATTGCCACCGTGCTTCATTAAGGGGCAATTAATTCTGTAACTCAGAGTGGGACAGTAATAATTATGAACCAAAGAAAAAAAGCCCATGGTTAAACATGAGCATGTTGCATGTAAAGTTTTCAGGCCTACAGATTGAGGTGAGCCAGGTGTGGGCCTGACAGCAAAGGATGGAAGAAACATACCTGCCCAGAGAGGTGGCATTTTTCTTTCTCACCCTCTTGTGCTCTAATAAGGGCATGGTGTTGTTAATGGGACTGGCTTATTCCTTCAGTCCTACCAGAACACACAACTTGGTAGCTCCCAGGCTTGCTCTTGGGGAAGCTAATTCACAGTATGTGGAAGAGGCAGTACTGAGTTCATAGGCATTGATCTCATTCTAGAGGAGAGGCGATGGGTAGGGCTGGAGAGTTAGTTCTCAGTGATTTTTTTTTTGGCTTTTACTATTTACCTGGCTTTATGAAAAGAAACAGGACTTTTACTCAGACTCCAAGTGGGAAAGTCATTTTAGATTCCAGTGGTCCAATGAAGAAAGGTCTCCTGATCCCAGTTTTCCCATTCACAAATTGGGGAACATTAATTCCTTTCTCCAACTGTCTCACAGAGTTGTTGGGAAGAAAAAATGCAATCATAAAAGTGAACATGCTTTTTAATTTAAAGTCCAATGGAAATTCCAGATTCTACTCATATTTTTAGAAACAATAATATGTACTTGGATAGACCTGTGATCTTACTTGTGTTTGTGTGGCAGGCCCTCCATTTGTGCAGATTGTAGCCCTTCTATGCCTTCTCGTCCTTTCCTAGTCTCTCTACCATCTTTCTGCATATCCTCCATGTGTGTTTTCCCCCATCACTTCTGCCTCTTAGAAACCTTGACTTCCCTCAAGATTTCACTTCAATCCTACCTTACACAAGAGGGCTTTCCTGTTTGTTTCTCTGGCTGCTAGTGCCTTCCTCTTTAAGGTTATATGTTATTTATGTCTCCCTCATCAGAATGTAAACTCCTTGAGGGTGGGGACTGTTTTTGCTTTTTTTTTATTCCCCAGCCCTTAGCACAGTGCTGGGCACATTGCAAGGACTTAATAAATGCTTATTTTATTATTAATCAATTGATTCATATTTTTCTCAGCATCTTCATATACATTAATTCATCTCATGATAATCTCATGACAACCGTGGGAGGTACTTTATTACAGATAAGAAAACTGAGACATAGGAACTAGCGACTGGATCTATTCAGATTCTCAGGAGGAAGGGCTGGCTGAGAACAAGGAGAAAAAGGTCACAGAAATCATAGGATTTCTGAGCTGGAAAGCCCTAGGAGATCAACTCTCTCATTGTGTAGAAGAAGAAACAGAAGTCAATACAAGAGAAATGATTTGCCGAGGGTTACACAGTGAATCATAAGGGAGTAGCACTGATGGCTGGTGTTAAAATAGGAGTGAGACCCTCATATCCCACCTCTCTAAGTCAGTCTAGGTGGGGCACAGGCACTGGCACTAGCTATGGTGCCTACTTCTTTTTCCCATTGATAGTCACTTTAACCAAATTTCCCCTAGATGCAGATATTTTCAGGGGCAGGCAGAGGGAGGAGAAGGAGGAAGAGTCCAGGAAAGGTATATTAGGCAGTTTACCTCAGGACCCTATGTCTTTCCAAGGGCTAAAGCTTAATGTGAAGGAAAGGAAATGCCTTGCTTCTCCTTTGCCTAGAGTCCAGGAAATCAGTTTACTGTTTCTCCCTGACTTTGGGATGAATCAGGTGGACTGTGACCTGGCAGCTGCAGCAAAGGAGTCTGATTTGTGGGCTTGCAGGAGGAGAGGAGAAGCTGATTATGAAGTCAGCAATTACACTGCCCAAGTCCATGCTTGGCAAGAGCCTTATCATTATTTATGGCTCTTTAAGCTGTCCAGAGCCCAATTCCTGCCCTTGAGTGACTAGCACGCTGCAGTTTTAGTTCATAAAACACTGTGTTTGTTTATAAGCCTTAACGGATTCAGTTTTATTAAAAGAGAGGGCTCCATCCAGGCTGTAAATAAAGTTAACAGGTTAAGTTCTAGTTTATATTCATAGTGAATGTAAAATGGATGGGAAGTTCTCTCTGGAATTATGCACATTCATGACTTAGCTTAATAATAAAAAAATTATGTAGCTCTCTGGGCATTGGGTACAATCTTTACCACTAGGAAAAAATAAATAAAAGAAAGGAAAAGAGAAATCCTGAAACATTCTTTAAAAGTTGATATGGCTCTACCGTACGAAGCTGCCTCCCATGATAGTCTGTGTTTTCATGGAATAGTGGGGGGGTTAGGAGATGGGACCCTGCTTGTTTATTCATCAGAAAAGAAGGGGTATTCCTTCAACTCAACCAAGTTCAAAAGATCTTGTAGCTTTTAATTGTATAGGGTGTTGTTTTGTTTTTGAGGGCTAGGGAATTGGAGTTTTCCTCTGGGGCAAGATGTACCTAGAAATTTTTTCACAGGGTGGGAACTATGTGTATGGTGGCAGCTTATGGCAGGCCAGGCACTACAGAGTGCCAGGATGGTGGGATTCTGTATTGAATAGGGATGGTAGGCTGTGGCTCACCAAATGAAGGGGAAAAGAACAGCACATTCTCTCTCTCTCTCTCTCTCTCTCTGTCTCCTACTCCTCCTCTTCCACAACGGAAAATGTGCCCCCTTGATATTGGTGCCTTGAGAAAAAAAAGTGCTAGTGGCGCATACTAGTTATAACTCTAACTCTGGTGAACCTGTCTTTCCCTTTGATTAGTGTGGTTTCTGTTTCCAGCTCTTAGCTCAGAGCCTGGCACAGAGTAGGAGTTTAATAAATGTTTGTTGATTGCCCCATTTGGTTCATTTTTAATGGCAGGGCAAATTTAGGAGGGAGGGCTGCTTCTTGGGGACAATGTTCAATCTGCCACTTTCCTTTATACCCCACAATAGAGGTGTCAAACACTGGCCATTGCTGCCTGCAAGGGTAAGCCTGAATTGAATTAAAACGTACTTGGAAATATTTACAAAATAAATAAAATAGAGCAGACCGTAAATAATGTTAGTATGTGGTTTTCTGTGTCCATATGTGACTGGCAGGGATCCTTATGTACGGTTTAGCAGTCCCATTTCTTTTTGAGTTTGACATCACGGCTTTCAACAATTTGAGATCGAGGCTTCTAGATATTAAGTTGTCATTCATTCAGGCAGGTGAAGTTATAAATAAGTCGGATTCTTGAATGCTCCCTCCTTTTAAAGCACTTCCTAAGTTAGAAACACCTGACTTCAGCAGATGCCCATTGCCTGCTACCTTACCCAGACCCATCCTGAGACAACTTTGAGAGTGACACCATGTTTACAAAGGACGCACCATATGGAAGACACTGTTCTAGGCAGTGTGGGGATACAGAGTTAAGGTTATTTGTGGTTCCTGCCCTCAAGAAGCTTATAGTCTAGTAGGCTATCAGGTTGTTCTGAGCTGATAGCATCATGCCGTGCTGGCAAAGCAAATTGCCTCTGTGTGTGTGTGTGTGTGTGTGTGTGTGTGTGTGTGTGTGGCATGTACAGGTACACTTTCTCCTACTACTTCATTTCTTTGCCCTTGGGGGATCAGGTAGTCGCCATACTCCCTACTTTACCTTCATCTTTCACTGCGTACAGCCCAGTTCATACCTCCTCAGGCAATCCATTTCTTACCAGGATAGATGTCCTTTGTAAGGGCCCCAAAAGACAATGGGAGGTAACATTTTGGATGCAAGGCTGCAACATGACTTTTCTGTCTCAAGAAAGAGTCAAAGACATCATGGAGGACATAGATAACTGAAAATGAATTCTGTTCTAACTCTTACCGATTTTCTTAAGGAAAATCTTACCCACTTGCTTTTTTTTTCTCTCTCTCCTTTTCCATTTTTCTGTTCATCCCCCCATTTCATTTTTGAGCCAAAAAAACATGGCTGCTAAATGAAAGAGTAGTGTTACTAACATATTTTTATCAAGGACAAGAAATTCTTGGAGCAAAATTAGACACAGCAAAAAAGCATTTTATTGATACCTTTTGTTTTCACATTGATCCAATTTCCTCTTGTATCTCTTCACCTGTCCTCTCTTCCAGAGCGTTCATTTCTTTAGCCACTGAAAGTGCCCAGAAGTTCTCTTGAGAATTTTTATTTACCTCCACAGTTCTTTTTAATTAAGCCTATTTTCCCTCAAGTACAAACCATCAATACCCCTTTGAATAATTTCCTATGCAGTGCTATTGTTTTATGTTTTATTTAGTTGTTAGTATCTTGTTCTACCTTCTTATGGCATGCATGTATGTTTTGTTGGGTAATGAAGCCTAGTTTCGACATTTACCTTAATGAAATAGGTCTTATTTATAGCCACACCATATATTTCAGCTTTTCTAAGGACTAGTTTGGGAGCCTAAAGACCATTTACACCATTGTCTCAATGGAAAATGTATACCCTTCTCTCTGTATGTTCTCAGTTCCTCCCCAAACAACTGACAGATGCACTTTTGATGCCCAGTTCATCTATAAATTGGAAATCACATGATATTTTGGAAAAGGGAGATTGGCTAGACAACTTTAGCTGGTATATATAGGAATATGTGAGTCTTCTGTCTCTTATCTGTCCTGTAGGTACAGAATCAATATGAGGCAACTTGTATGTCTTTAGGCAGAGTGAATGGTCTCCCTAAGTGTTCCCTTGAGGTGGTCTGCTAATCCCTTCAGTAATTTTTGAATAAACTTTGTGTGTTCATAAAATTTTGAATAAACTTTGGCCTACAGTGTCTGAAGCAGCTGTTTGGGGTTTCCCTTTAGCAGAATTCTTGAAAGCTCACTGCAGAGTGGGTGGTGCTGGGATTAGAGCTGAAGAAATGGAATGAAGATGGTATTTAAAATTCTCCAAGTTTCTAGGGGATCTCAAGGATAGATTCCTTCCTGTTGTGCATGGTGTGTCTCCTTCTCCCCCTTTGGAAAGGTGCCTAAAATCAGCTCAATTCCCCTGATGTGCATCCAGCTTTCCGTCCGTTGCCCCATGATGCCTCTCTCTGACATTACCTCTCTGAGCCTCATTTTTCTCATCTGTAAAACAAATATAATGATACTTGTAGCATCAACTTCACTAGGTTGTTGGAAGGCGGAATGAGATAGTGAATTTCAAGTGCTTTGCCAACAAAGCAATACATGTGTCAGCTATAATGATTTGTATCCATTGATTGAGAAAGTTTATAATGATAAAAATCTGTGATTTCAGTAACTCTTTTAAATAAATCTGCATTTCTGTTCTTCCTAACACCATGTTATTTACATACTTTTGAAAAATTGTATGTACACACAAGTTACATTTATGTCACTATCGACAGACGTTCATGGAGTATTTCCTGTATGCAATGCATCATGCACAGAGCGGGATTCAATTGACCTTTGAGGCTCTTTCTAATTTGAAGTTTCTATAAGTGTACTGGGCCAGTCTAGTATCTGACTTTGGAATCAGCTACCTGTTCCCAGGTGTGATCTCATGTTCTGCTAGTCACTCAGTGGGATTACCCTTCCACCAGTCCTTGATTCTCTTTTTGGACTATCCTAGCACTTCCCAAATCTGCCAGAGGAAGAGTGACAAGGAGCCCAATAATTGGGAGGGGTAGATGCCGGACACTGGACATTGTGCAGCAGGGAGGGCTGGTATAGGGCTGGGCGAATGTTAGAAAGGCAAAGGCAGCGAGCACCTGATTGGGGAATCAGAGAGCTGGAG
Source organism: Trichosurus vulpecula (assembly GCF_011100635.1). Classification (NCBI taxonomy): domain Eukaryota; kingdom Metazoa; phylum Chordata; class Mammalia; order Diprotodontia; family Phalangeridae; genus Trichosurus; species Trichosurus vulpecula. Next base: position 82,219,265 of record NC_050575.1, on the reverse strand, counting down.
TTCTAGTCCTGGCTTTGACATTTATTAGTAAGTCAATGAGTCATTAAGTATATTTTAAGCACCTATTAGGGGCCAAGCATTGTGTTAAGCTCTGGGGATACAAAGACAGGTAAAAGGCAGTCCTTACTCCAGGAGCTTGCAGTAGCTTTTAAGACAGTAGGAAAGTCATTTAACCCCTTTGGGCCTCAATTCTCCTCGTTTAAAATAAGAGAATTGGACCAAATGACATCCGAGATGGCTTTCAGATTAATGATGCTGTGAGAGGGAATTAATTCAATGCTCTTTTTTAAAAAAATTGTCCGAGAAATGAAGATTCAAAATTTGTTGTTTTTTTTTAACAGTTTCTCCAGTTGGGAAAGCAAAGGGAGGAGGCAAAACAGGTTTTCCTGTGTTTGTAAGAGTTCTATTATCTCTAAATGAGTAATCCTTTAAATGTGGGTCTTCCTTTAGACTGTCACTGTTAACTCTCACTTCTCTGGAGAGAATTATGTCCTGGGTCAGCCCTGGTTCTTTGCTTAGAGAGCCTGATCTGAAGTCAGGAAGATCTGAATTCAAATCTAGCTTCAGATACTTCCTAGCTGTGTGACCCTGAGAAAGTCACTTAACCTCTGTCTGCCTCAGTTTCCTCATCTATAAAGTGGGGATAATAATAGTGCCTACCTCCCAGACTTGTTCTGAGGATAAATGAAATAATATTTGTAAAGTGTTTTACAAACCTTGAAACTCTATATGGATGCTAGTTATTTATTATTATTATTATCAACAATAATAATAATTTCACATTACTGTGGTCTCTGAAATAGAGGTGATGGCAGATGTGAAATTGTTTATAAGGCAATGTTTATTCTAGCTTCTCCATTCACCTGTTGCTTATCCAGCAGGAGTTAATTGCCATCTCCTGCTCCAGAGAATCCACAGCCAGCCTCGTGGTTGGGTCTCAAGGAAGATAACCCCTGGAGACAAAAGAACCCATTTCTACCACTACTAAGGACAGGTAAATGTAGAGGCATCAACTCAGGAAATCCCCACTTTTTGGAGGTATATCTGCTGCACTTGGAGTGTTTGAACTGTTGTTAAAACATCAATATTTGCACAGGCCAGTGCTTGGCAGGGTGCCAGTCTCTGGCACACATCTCTCATTCAGCCTTTGCATGTGGTTATTGGGTACCTTGATATTCCCCCATGGGTTCCATGTTTTTTTTTCTATTACTACAATGCCTTGTGCTTTAATTGTTGGTACCTCCCAAATTAACACTTTTTTTTCATGTCAGTGCAAAATACACAACCACTCCTTTTTTTGTGTGTCTCAGGCACCAAGTCCCCCACAGCACAATGATAGGCACATAGTAAATGCTCAGTGAATGACTCTGAGTGTCTGTGTTCGTGAGAGACAGGAGGATCGGGTTAGTAACTGTGTGGTGGTTGTTGAGCTAAGGACAGCATTCTGGGTTCTTCCACTGACCTATTTTGTATCTCTGGGCAGGTCATTCCATCTCTTTTATCCTAGTTCTCCAATATAAATTGAGGTAGCTTAGACTAGTCTAGTGCAACCTGAGGATCCCTTCTCAAAATCATGATTGCTGCCTCCATTAGTAGGAAATGCTAGTGAAAATATTTTTTTTCCAATCCAAGTTCACAGACCTCCTGACGTCTCTCTGTGAGGAGGATCTGTGGACCTCAGGTTAGTAATCCCTGGACCCGAAGATCTCAAAGGTCCCTTCTGGCGGTGTTCTATGAGTCAATGTTTGTATCACTGATGATAGTCTTCTCTCTGGAAGAATGTCCCTCGAATAAAGAAAAGGAACAAATTAGGATAGAGGAGGAGAGGGACAATAGCCAGAATCAGCAGCCTTTGAAGCATTTCTCAGGATCAAAGCAGACAAAGCTACCACCTCAATGGACTGTTTTTAGGAGACCATGAATCTTGATAGGAACACCCCCTCCCAAACCCCCAGGGTAATGGTATCATGGCCAAGAGTTGAACAAAGAGGGTGGTCTGACTGCTGTGGTGGACCTACCAAGGACCAAGGGCTGGAGTGATCTGAGAAGGTGAGGAGAATGAGTTACCAGTCTCCTGAGGCCCCCAAAGGGACCTCACCAGAAATAAATACCCTTTCTCTGCCTTATAGTTCCAAAACCTTATCAATTTACACACCCTGAGCATATGCGTGTGTATATGTGATTGTGTGATTGTGTTAGGGAGGGCTTACATTCAAAACAGTGAGTTTGAAAACTAAATGCCATTGCTTAAATCAGTATAAACAAATATCTAATTTTTACAAGGCAGGGAAAGAGCAATTTTGGGGGAATGGAATATCTGTAAACTGGAAAGCAATAAGTAAGATGAAATAAGTTTTTGTGTTTTTAAGAGTTTTAATATACAGAATAGAATCCTCTCCTGACAACTTGACAAATCAAATTGTAATATAGCTGTAGGAGAAGTCAAAATAGGGTGACTAGCCAGACCAGAGTAGCTTCCCTTGGTCCTCAACCCTTTTAAAGTCATTAAGCTCTGGCAAAGTAAGAGATGTGAGAAGAAACTCCAGTCAGTGAAGATTGAACTGGCTTTGTTTCAGACATCCTTAATTCTTTAATGTGTAAATTAATGCCCCGATTTGTATCCACCATGTCTCATACCCTACCCATCTATCAGGTGGGGAAGCTAAGATAGAGCATACATAATCACAGAATCAGAATTTTTATATTGGGAAAGTACCTTGGAAAAATGATTTATCATAGGCTGAAAGTTTTTTGGAGCTAGAAAGCTTAAGAGATTAAGTAAACCCAGTAAGGGAATTCCTTCAATGGTGTTCCTAATACAATGAGACTGTGTGGTGAGACAGGTAGGTAGATAGATAGACAGACAGACAGACAGACAGACAGACAGACAGATAGATAGATAGATAGATAGATAGATAGATAGATAGATAGATAGATAGATAGATAGATGTAGCATCTATTAAGTGGTAAGTGCCAGGCAATATGCTTTGCTAAGTGCTAGGGATATAAAAACAGGGAAATAAGACAGTCTCTATTCTCAAGAGGCTTACATTATGATAGGGGAAGACCAAATATAAAGGGAAGCTGGGGGATGGGGAAAGAAGAAGTGTGAAGGGAAGGAGGATACCCACCCAGAGGCAAAGTAGCTACCATGGAGGTGGAGCAGACAGTGTGGCTGGGACTCCTTATTTAGGGCAGTGATTTAAGGTCAGAGTGGAATTCTCCTTAAAGTGGACAGACAGCTGATGTGGAGGTGGAGCAAACCAGAGAGCAGAGAGCACTGGGACTTCCCATCAGAAGTGTTAGATTCAAGGATTGCCTCTGCTGTTTTCTGGGGTTTTATTTTGGCCTTGAGTAAGCAACTTTCCCCCTTTGAGCTCATTTGCTTCCTCTGTAAATTAGGGGTTAGGCTACATGATCGCTAAGGGTCCCTCCAGCTATGACATTCTGGAATTCTTATATTTGCCTTGTACACTCCACAGGGTTGTTGTGGGATTTATATGAGGTAATGTCTAAGAAAGTACTTTGTAAGCTGTAAAGTTCTTTAGAAATGAAAGGATGATGATAAGGATGAAGAGGAAGATGAGGAGGAGGAAGAGGAGAATGAGATGGAGGAAGATGAAGAAGAGGAGGGAGAAAGAGTAGGAAGAGGAAGAAGATATGACTATTCAATTCTGACTGGAAACTTCAAGTGATAGGAAGCTAACTACTTTTAAAAGGGATTTTGTTATGTTGCTGGACTACTTTCATTGCTATTTAATTTAATCTTTTCATTTTGTAGATCAGAGGCCTGAGGAGGTTGAATCCTTTGCTCATAGTCAGATAATCTAGTTAGTAAGGGGGATGCTCTACGTCCAATGCTCTCTCTATTATTATACCACACCTCCTTCCATGGGTCTATTGCTTCCTCCATTCAAGACAATTAAGAGTCAACTATATTCCCGGTTCTTTCCACTTGATCTTCCCTCTGACTCCAGAGCTCCCTTGGTTCTACATAGGTGATTTTCTAAAAAGGTGGTTCTGTATTCCAGAGGGGTTGATTTCACCCTGTTGGTGACAAAACATGTGAAGTGCCCTGGTTATTGCCTTGTACATAACTGCAATAAGACACTACCTTCTGATACTTCCTTAATAGGTTCCTGTGAATTTTTCTTGCTCTTCTTGGGACAGAAATGGTTTATGACAACACTCAAGAGTTCAGGATTCCCATGAACTGACTCTACCCTCACTCTAAATGCTGGGTATCCCCACCATTACAGTCCTTCTTTGGGTGATGGCACTACCTCCTAAGGTACCTTTCGAAAGATAAATGTATAGTTCGAGCATAGGTGGTGCGAATGCTATGCCTTAAGTCAAGAAGACTCCTCTTTCTGAGTTCAAATATGACCTCACACACTTACTAGCTGTATGGTTCTGGGAAAGCCTCAGTTTCCCCTTCTATAAAATGAGCTAGAGAAGAAAATGGCAAAACACTCTTGTATCTTAGCCAAGAAATCCCTCAAATGGGGTCACAAAGAATCAGACAGAACTGAAAAATGATTCAACAACGACATAATAAATCATTAGCATCCATGATCCTGTTAATAGGACTAATTTAATAAATTAGCTAGCTGCCACCTAGCTGATTCCATAAGGGATGAGACATAGGAGAGGTAAATTTTGATGGATGGACAGAATTAGGAAAGGACATGAGCACCAATGGGGAGGGTAGACCTGAAGGTTTGGCCATGGTAGGACCAATGTGAGGGCACTCCCAGTGCGATGGTGGGAGGAGAGACGTGCCAGGCCAAAGGAAAGGTACAAAATGAGGATTATGAAGAATCTTCTGAAGAACAACTTTAGCTGCTTTGTACTTTGGCCTCAGGCTGTCCCTGATGAGTGTTTGGCTGATTACAGGGACTCCACAGAGCTTTCTCAGGAAGCTGAACTTGGCCATGATTGATCCCTATGCCTGGTAACTTGAGATTCTCTTCCAGGTCAGGAGGAATGAGTGGCTCCTGGGAGAAGAGTGCAGTGACCCTTGGCCTCTCTTGGGGTGTGGGAAGGCAGCCAATAGGCTGCCTGAGTCACTGAAGGACTAGCAAAGGAATGCTATCTTTCTCTTGGCGTGGAGTTGTGCATTTTAGGAGAGACTGACTGCATTATTAATGAAACATTTGCATCTTAGGAAATGATAAAACAGGCTGCTACATGTAAAAATTAAGTAACTCAATTTGTTTTAACAGCTTGTGCTCTACTGGTGCAATTTGCTTGGCATATACACAGGACTCCATCTGAACAGTAATTATGCCACGCTAATTATTTTACTGCATTGTGTACATCTGACATTTAATTACGGGAAAATGGGTGTATGTGGATTTTCTTTTCTCCCTCTGTCTGCCTGTCAGGTAGTTTTGTCTCCTCTAGCTCTTATTCACCTGCATTGTCTTTATGCCAACTTGTCATTCACAATAAAACTGTGTTTCCATGACAGCTTTCTCTGAGATGCAAGTCGCAGACAATCACCAAAATAAACAATTGACACAGATGTCATCCTCTCTGCTTTTCATTTCTCTTCCCCCCTGTATACTCCCTACCATGAAATGCTCCCCCCCCACCCCATTTAAGAAGAAAATGTTTCCTATTGACCTTGAGCTATCTCTGATTGAAATGTTCTTCAGTCATTTCTGAGGTGGCATTTCCCCTTCTCCATGGCAACTGCTGTCATGATGAGTCTATAGTGCCTGGTAGTGACCATGTCCTAATCAATGTGCAGGCCTACATCGGTGCCAGTATGTTGCCAACCCACAGCCTCTAAATGTTGCGACGGGTGGAAGAAAATAAGAAGGGGTGGGGCCGTACCCCCCAAAATGCAGAGAGGTGAAAGTGCCTCATCAGATTGTTATCTGGGGAAATTGTCAGAGACCTAGACTTCATAAATGCCTGTGGCAAAGTGTTGGCTGTTATAGGACCAGGGTCACAGTGTAGAGACAAGGGCATAACCCAGGAGGTCCCAATGAGGTATTGTCTGAATGTTTAAACAATCTTCAAATATAGGTGGGAGGGCAGGGAAGAAGCCTGATGATGATCAGAAACATCAGTTCAGCTGCAGGGGCCTCCCTCTGAGCAGGTGTTGTCTCTAAGAAGGATGACTGATGCCGGGAACTCTGGAAAACAAAGGAGAAAGAGAGAGAGGTGGATGAAATATTGTTTAGGAGTCTCAGAACACCACTGACAGGCTACCTTCTCAGATGGCATCATCATTAGCAACAACAAGGTGTCTCTCTGTGGAGTGGAAAGGGTTCCTCGCTGCCTTGTTTCTCTCTGTGAAGGAGGAAGCATTTGAAAATATGGAAGAAGACAGGGGATCAGAAAGGAACTAATTAATAGCCAGGAATGACTTTGAAGATTAAAACCACCCGGGCAACGATAAGAATTTTTTAATTTTTTGGAACCAAGATAAGACTATTTCTGAACAGAAATAGAAAGCAAAGTAAATATATAGGTTTAAAATCTGGTTGAAACTGTAAAAGGCCAAGAGGATTGAAGGTGCTAGAAAGAGAAGAGACTGATGCTCTTTAGTGGATTAAGGTCAGTATCATTAGGACAGAAAAGGTCATCCTCACTTTTATGTGATGCTTTCTTGCCTTTCACCTTTGATTTTGCCCGAAATAACCCTACATATAAAGAAAATGATGAACAGATAAAAAGAGGTTTTCAGGGTATATGTTTTGTATGCCCTATTTGACAAATGTTGGTGGCTATATTGACCTCGAGAGATCTTTCTTGTGATTTCCTAATTTGTGTCCTTATGTCCCTTGGTGTTTGATACATCACAGAATCTGCAAATGGGAATTTACTTAGGAATTCACTCCACACCATTTTTCTATCTATTGGAACACCTATCTAGAATCGTCCTCTCCTTCAGTTTTTCATGTCCTTCAAAACTTTGCTCAATACTAAAATCTTATTGAAAACTTCTTACTAGATTATCAGCTCCATCATCATCTCCACCAGTGGTCCTCTGTTTAGAATAGGCAAAAATGATAAATACTTGCTTAATGAAATGGAATGGAATTCTTGATTAATTCCTTATGATTATGATCACTTCTCTATTCTATTACCAATAACCACTTATTAAATTCTTAAATCCTATATGCAGAATCACTGCAGCCCACAGTCTAAGTCTAAAGCACAGTCTGTGCTCTGCCTCATCAGTGGACAGTCTAGTTGGAGGGGTTAGAAAATGTCCAAATGAAAATGTCACTGCTATACAAGGCAAGGAAGGGGAGAAGAGGGATCTCATTTCAGATGGCCTTCATTCCTTCCAATAAAATCAGAGATCTTCATCCCTTCCATCTGAGGGGGAGAGGGAGGGGTGGGATAGATGAGAAGAAGAGGTTTGAAATAGCTTCTGAGGGGAATGAGAGGGAATCAGGAAAAAAGAAGCGCCTTGCTGCAGTGAGGGCCCAGTTAAATCCAGATAATAGGAATTTATTGTGTATTTAGCACAGTTATGTCATTTTCTCCAGCTTTATTTAGCATCCCATGAGGAAGAGCAGAGGAGGCAGATGGTAAGAATGATCCAATGCTGAGGTTTGGCAAGAGACGAGTGGTTGTAGGACAAGAGTACAAAGGATTAAATGAATAAAGTCCTCATCTCTGTATTTTCATGGTTTATGCTTTGTTAATTTGAACATTGTAAGTTACCTTATCTCTCTGAGGTGCCCTTCACAATCTGCTAATCGGCCTTTCAGTCAATCAATCAATAAGTATTATTAAGAGCCCTCTATGTGCTAGGCACAGACTCAGTGCTAGGAAGGGGAAAAGAAAAAGAAAAGAATCTACCCTGAAGGCACTTACATTCTATTGGATGCACAAATACATAATTATAAAATATGTAAAAAATAATACAAGCTAATTTCAAGAAGAAGAAAGGGTTAACAACTGAAGGGGGTAAGAGAGAGAATCAGAAAAATCTTTATTTGGGAGTTGGCCCTAGAGCTGCCAGGTTATCAATGTGGTTAAATGATCAGGAACTGAGGATTAAAATATTTCTGGTTCTGGGGCTCTTTCTCCCTGGTCATTGTATTGTCCTTTTTCAGGGTTATTAGCTCTTTTTCCTCCAGGGTTAATACAGTTGTCAGTCTACAGGTGCCCTATTTTTGTCATTAGTCACAAGTACTGACAGATCTGAGCTGTCACTTCCTTTGCCGAGGGACTTCCAATACTCCCTGGAGTTCCGTTATCAGGAACCTTGACTTTGTGGCTGCCTCACTCCATTAAAAAAAAACAGTTAGGAAGGAGAACATTTGGAGTCCTTGGTTGCCAGCTGTTTTCAGATACCTGGAAAGCTACCAGTGCTTGAAATTGATACAGGTCAGAATAAGTAGGCTCCCACTGGGTTGGGAAACGAAAATTCTCTTATGTTTGTTTACCTCACACTCTTGTTTGTAGACGAGGATGGTAGTGGGCATACACTTCGGATATGAAATTCCATTGATAAAATAGATGCTTTATGATGTATTGTCTTTTCCTCTAAATATGTAATGTATGAAAGGCTTACCTCATCAGATAGATTCAAAGGTCTGTGAGGTCGAGGACCAAGTCTTAAGAGCTAGACACACAGCAGGTATGCAATACGTATTTGATTGATTTCTCCTGATGAATTCCTTCAAGGAAATCCTAGATCATCGCTTGTTGACTACCAAAGAATCATAGATCTAAAGCTCAAAGAAATCTTTAGAGGTTACCTAGTCCAAACCCTTTGTTTTTTACAGATGAGGAATCCAGGTCTGGGGGAGTTAAATGATTTGAAAATGTCCATACAGCTAATAAGTATCAAAGGTGAGATTTGGGCTAAGGTCTTCTTGAGTTTGCACACTTACTCCAGGCTTACTCCAAGGGCTATATAAGGTGATACATTATACAGGGGTTTTCAGGTCCTGGTTAGACAAGAAGGCCCCCAAGATTCTTTCCACCTTTAAGATTCCATGGTCCTGTGTCAAGTAGGTGGGAGAGGCCTCTCATGAAAAGAATAGAATCACTACCAAAAGTTTGCTATCCTTCCAATCCATGGTCATCTTTCTGTGGCCGTTACCAGCTGCAAGAACCTAGATCCTCAGCTAGGGGAAAGAAAATGTAATTCAGTTAGTGGTGATATGATTATGTTTTTCTGTGTCAGGTGGGTGGAAGGGGGACGTGAGGCCTCTGTATGCCTGTGACCGCAGGATGTGGTAAATTATAGGTTTAGGTGAACGCGTGGCTTGCAAGGGAATTATAGGCCATCCTCAAGTACGTGGCAAGTGCCTGACTTCCTCACAGCCAGCCCCAAGGTCAGTGGTGTCTTATGACCAAGGTCAGATGTGGGCCCCCCTGTTCCCCTTTCACTGAATGCTCCATCTTTCTCCCCTGATCAAGGGCCAATTCCCGCTTCTGATTACTCCAAATAATGGCCTTTCTTAGGTCACAAAAAGAATAGTGTGTGTCTACATGGATGGGCCTCTTTGATGCTGTCACTGGAGACAATTTTATAATTACGTTTGGTAGAGCTGCTGTCCGCATGTGCTGGCGATTCTCAGGAGAGGAGAGGGCTCTTTGAAACCGTATGCCACAGTGGGTGATATTTCAGTCCTCCCATGCAGAGACAATGAAGATTTCTACCAACCCGTGCTTAATTTGGGTTGGCGGGGGAGCGGGAGTCAGGAACAAGTAAGGTAGCAGACACTCTCATAGTACAGTGAGCTGCTTCAGAATGGAACTAATCAAAAAGGAGGAAGGCGATTCTGCTGTATCAGGGAACACAGCATAGAATGTCTCCTGGTCTTGTGTTGATGAAATGTAATGAGAAAGAACTGAGGATGTTTTTCATTAACAAGTAAGATCTTTTTCAAGGATGATTTTTCCTCTGGGAACCTGCTTCTTGTAGGGCCACTGCTGTGGCCGTCCTGATGAGCCCCTAACTTGCCCCTCACCTCTGAGCTCTCTCTGGATTTCACTGCTAGGTTCTGTTTCTCCAGGAACTGGCCCAAGCAAAGTCCTTGCAGCATTGACTTTGCCCTTCAGGCTATTCCTATTGAATATCATTTCCTTTGTGTCCTGTCCTTGGCCAAGGAAGAGAATGAGTTGATAGCTAGTCAATAAATATTTGTTGATTTGATTTGATTTTGATTAACTTCTGTGTCTTAGTACACCCTCTTAGGCTGGAAGGACTCTAACAACAGGACTTCTCTTCCTCTTCTTTCCATCATCTTTCTATGTTAGGATAATTATGGCTCTGCTCTCTCTCTTTCTCTCCCTCTCTGTCTGTCTGTCTGTCTCTCCCTTTGTGTGTATGTGTGTGTGTGTGTGTGTGTGTGTTCTCTGTCTCTCTGCCTCTATCTGTGTCTCCATTTCTGTGTCTGTGTGTCTGTCTCTCTCTGTATCTAAGACTTAATGAGATTTTCTCTCCATCTCTGTTTCTCTATCTCTCTGACTTGGGTTCTGTGTGTGTGTGTCCCCCCTCTTTCTTCTCCCCGCCTCAGCCAGCTCTTATCTCTCTGTCTGTCTGTCTGTCTCTCCCTTTGTGTATGTGTGTGTGTGTGTGTGTGTGTGTGTGTGTTCTCTGTCTCTATGCCTTAGTGAGGTTCTCTGTCTCTCTGCCTCTATCTGTGTCTCCATTTCTGTGTCTGTGTGTCTGTCTCTCTCTGTATCTAAGACTTAATGAGATTTTCTCTCTATCTCTGTTTCTCTATCTCTCTGACTTAGGTTCTGTGTGTGTGTGTCCCCTCTTTCTTCTCTCCACCCCAGCCAGCTCTTCTGTCTCTGTCTGTCTCTTCTCTCTGTCTCTATGACTTGGTAAAGTTCCTTAGCTCTCTGCCTCTGTCTCTGTATGTCTGTCTCTCTGACTTTGTGAGGCCCTCTCTGTCTCTATGACTTAGCAAAATTCTTTTTTTCTGTCTCTGTCTCCCCCCTGCTTTCTCCCTTTCCCTCTCTCTCACTGTTTCTCTTTGTCTCTCTGTGTCCCTAAGTCTGTTGGACTTTCAAATCTATTTCTAAGTCTATTACCTTATGGTTTGATGACATGAGTGAGAACTGCCCGTTTTCAGGGAAGCTTCATCTTCGGGATTATCAGTAGCATTCATTCACCTACTTCTAGTGGGATCGGATGTTCCACTTTTTGTAAAGCACTTTGACGACAAGGAGTTGGAGGAATGGGGCTGTTCAGATCCTAACTGAGACAAAGGGAGAAGGACAGAAGGAGAGAAGAAGGAGAGAATGGCTCCCTAAGTACAGTAAGAGTGGGGAATAAGCTTTAGAGCATCACAGCATAGGGGAGTTTTATGCCTGAAGGTAGTCGAATATGTTAATAATTAATTTGCCTTCTGAGAAGAAAAACTGCTTATATAAGAAGTATGAGGTTGTGTACATGGGCTAGGAAAGAACAGGGCGATCGATGTGTGTTTGTGGGAGGTGTCTGCCGTTACCAGCAAGTTGACTTGAGTTCAGAGCATATGTCAGACCATTCCCTTGATGTGCCACCTACTGAATGTCAAATAAAACTGAATCAAATGTATGAAGTATCCAAGTTTTGCTGAGCTCTGGGGCCATGACTGCAGAAATGAGATAACAATGTAGTTGTTTTATAGCTGGCTGGGAGAGCCACCTGGGAAACCAGTTACCAAGATACGGAAAGAATGGATGCCTTAAAATTAGTGGTTCAGGGGTTCAGGAAAGGGAATTAGATCTTAGAGGTCAAGTCTAATCCCCTTATTTTACAGAAGAGAAGATTGAGGCCCAGAAAACAGAAGTGATTTGACCAGTAAGCTTGTCTGGGCTCAATGTAAGGCGAAACTTCCTAACAATCTCAGATATGGGAGAGGTCTTCAAGCAAAGGCTGGAGGACCACCTGTTGGGGATATTATCAAGGAGTCCCTCATTCAGGTACGGGTTTAAGCTAGCCAGCCTCTCAGATCCTCCATAGTTCTTTAATTCTGGGGGGGGGGGGCAGATAGCTAGTAAGTGTCTCAGGCAGGAGTCAAACTCAGGTTTTCCTGATTCCAAGTGAATCCTCTCTCCATTATATCATGCTGTCACTCAAGAATCTTTTTAAAGAGCCATCTGCCTGCTAAGATGGGCACTGATGTTTCAGAGACAGAAAAGATGTAGAATTTTAGTGCTCCTAAAAAGTCAAATGATAGTTCTTTTCCCAAAATGGAATGGACCACCTCAGAAAGTAATAATTATAATAATAACCGACATTTCCATAGCTCTTTGAGGTTTGCAAAACTCTTTACATGATTGTCTGGTTTGATCCTTACAACAACCTTTTGAGGCAGAAGCCCTATTTAATAAAGGAGGAAACTGTCTGAGAGGTGTGGTGACTTGCTTAGAATCACGTATCTATCTAGTTTCCGAGACAGGATTGGAACTTGGGTCTTGCTGACACAAAATTCAGCATTCTGTCCACTGTATTCATTCATTTTTTTTTCACTCATTCATTGGAGCTCAGTTCTTTCTGACTCAAAATTTAGCACTTTATCGTACTCATCGTATCGTATCGTATTCATTCATTCAATCATTTGCTCTGTGTAGTCGTAAAATCAGAACCAGAAGTCATATAGCTAAGCCATTGCAGAGGGGCAGATTTCAGCTTGATATGAGAAGTTTCCTTACAGTTTAGGTTCCTTACAATTTTCCTTAGGTCTAGGTCAGTTTAGCCTCGAGGCTGCAGGTTCCCCACCCCTGGTTTAGGCCGTGGAGATGGATGCCTCAGGGTTGGTGGCAAGCCCTCCATGTTGGGAATCAGAGGAGTGGATCTGAAGTCCAATTTTCCTTCTTATGGCCCCCCAGAATTAAAGAACTATGGAAGATATGAGAGGCTGGCTAGTTTAAACCCGTACCTGAATGAGGGACTCCTTGATAATATCCCCAACAGGTGGTCCTCCAGCCTTTGCTTGAAGACCTCTCCCATATCTGAGATTGTTAGGAAGTTTTGCCCAACACTGAGCCTAAATCTGTGCCCCTACACTTTCTGCCAATCATTCGTAGATTAGTTTTAGGGGACTAGCCAGAAAAAGTCTAACCTTTCATCTGCAAGATAGCTGTTAAAATACTTGAAGAAAACTATCCTCACTACTGTCTTTTCTTCTCCAGAATGAACATCATCAGCTTCTTCCCCATATGGTGTTTTCTTCAGTGCTCTACAATCTCTTTCTAATAATAGCTAATAGTAAGAGCTAGCATTTTTATAGCACTTGAAGTTTGCCAAGCACTTCACAAAGATTGTCTCATTTTATCCACACAACAGCCCTAGGAGATAGATTCTATTAATATCCCTATTTTATGGATCAGGATACTGAGGCAGACAGAGGTTAACTGACTTGCCCAAGGTCACATAGCCAATTTGAACTCAGGTCTTTCTGATTCCAGGTCCAGTGCTCTATCCACTGTACCACCTAACCACCTTCAGGTGCATTTATGACTTGAAAAAATTTTGATGACTACTATGGAAATGTTTTACATGATTGCACATGTGTAATCTATGTATGATTACTTACCATCTCAGGGAGGAGGAGGGGAAGGAGAGAGGAAGAGAGGGATAGAATTTGGAACTCAAAACATTTTTAAAAAGTTAAAAATTGATTTAACATGTAATTGGGGAAAAAAAATAAAATATATGTCAAAAAAATTCAGTCTATAGTCTGCACCTCTAAGACTGTCATTTCTTGTTCTACTTCTATAGATCCTTAAAAGTCTCCACCAAATTTCTTCCCTTAGTCTCCTGGCTTTCATCAGAGTCATGTAATTATAAGTATAATGCTTATTCCATCCTCTTTTTTAAGTCATTCTATTTAATTTCAATAAGGTATACTCTCCCAGAATTAAATTCTAATAATGTCTTCTCTTAGGTCCTTGAATTTCACTCACATTTAAATGTACAGTGTCCCAGATACCTTAGTGCAGTTTTAAGGTTTAACAGCTTAAAACTGCACTAAGACTTCTGGGACACCCTGTATAATGTTATTCCAGGCTCACCTTTGATCTGCTTTACCTATTATGTTCCCTTTGAATAATGTATATACTTTCAGATCTAAATTCCAGTCAAGTGTCCGAACCAACAAATCTCAGTGTTACCCATGAGATCAAATTTGCCTTTAGCATCTCTGATTTACCGTGTTTAACAATTTTCCAGATTTGGTGTGTTTAATTATAAACATCTGACACCACAGGTTACCTTGCTGACTGTTTTCTTGACTCTTGTCTCCTCATGAACTTCTTTGATTCCACAGTCCAGTGAACTAAACTGATCTCAGTACTGCCCTACCTCAGCAACTTCATCCAATCCAATCCAATCGAGTGCCTACTAGGCACCAGGCACTGTGCTAAGCCCTGGAGCTCCATATAACCTTTGTCATATTTCTGCTCTATTGAAATGACTGGATTGGGGCAGTCATCTGCCACCCTCTTAGAAAAGTTTTCTGAAGTGTATTTGCGGAAGCATAACTAGAGATTTTGATGCCTGAGGCAAGCAGGATGAGACATGCCTTCCAATCATTTTTGTTATTCATGATATGGAAATAATATAGATTGATGAAGTATCAGACACAAGGCTTCTGAGAACCTGGGAGAGCTCCCTTTGCCATCCTAAACAGGAACACACTTGGACACTAGCTCTATTGAGAAGAGATCCTAGAATTCCACAAAACCACTGAGACCACAAGAGGAAGCTACCACTGGGCTGAAGGTAGGGAACGTGGTGGTGTGAAAAAGAGGGGAAATACGCCGTCTGGCAGCTTCCTACTTTGATTAATTATTCTTGTTAACTAGGTGCTAAAACTCAGTTGTTTGCATCCATGTTGTTGAAGGAATGAAATCCCCAAAATGCAAATGCGACCAGGTTGAAAATTGTGTAGTGTTTCAAGCCATTATTTAACATTTTTGTGCCTTCTAAATTTTGATCTTCTGGGACGAAGCCCCAGTTACACTGCCCCATTGATGGCTCTGATGTGAAATGTAAGCATCTAGGAGAAATGAATGAAAACAAATTTATGAGGCACTTACTTTGGGGCAAGCACTATACAAGGAATACAAACAGAAACAGCTAAACAGTCCCTGCTCTTAATGAACTTATAGTCTACTTGGGGAAAATGGTGCATAAAAGAAAGTTCAGCTTTAGAAAAGCTTGAAAAGCCAGGAAGTCCTAAGGGTGCTGCAGAGGGGCAGATGGCAAGACGCAGGCATCCTTAGGTTACATCAGGAGGTCAGATCACAGTAGATGGGTGTTCTAAAGGCTTTAGAAACTGACCACATGGTAAGGCTCGCTGGTCTTCCATCTTACAATGTAAAGAATTGAAGATTCTTATCTCCTGACTCCCAAGCCATGTGAGCAGTCAAGCAGCCTGGATAGATCTGATTAGCCAAGGCCAGAGCTGGGAATAAGGGCTAGAGAGTAGGCTGTACCTTAGCACTAAGTAGGCACCTAAGAAATACTTGTTGATTGATTTACTGGTATCTGATTTTCAGATTTACTTCCTACTAAGGACATCAGAGATAGCAGTTTAATCATGAATGGTAAAAAGAATATGGTATTTAAACTCAGGAGACCGGGGTTCAAATCGAAGCTTTGCCGCTTACTACCTGTGTGGCCTTGGGCAAATCACTTAACCTCTCTGTGCTTTAGTTCCCTCATCTGTAAAATGAGAGTGATAGACTAGGTAGCCTCTGAGAGGTCTCCTCCAGCTCTGAATCTATGGCCATTGCCAAAGCAAAGACAAGTGCAACAATTATTCAGGGAAAACATGTCTCCATTTGTCCAGAGGAGCTGTACATTTGAAATCCTAGAAGACCTTTAATTTGGATTATCTGGATGATAACACCCTGATTATCTCCAATAGGTAACATTAGTTTGGGAGGTAGTGAGTTTCCCTTCAGTGCAGTTTTTCAGACAGAGGCTAGATAACCATTTGTCATCTTATTTCAGTGCAGCTAGGTTCTAATCAGCAAAAACAAAGAATCCCCTGAAGTAGTTGTATGTTCATAGTACTCAAACTTACAATTATATGAAATGTGGTAATTGATTCCAACCCAATGAAAATATGAAGTGCAATTTCGAATAATGCAACCCCTTCAGTGAAATCATTATTCTCATTAATCAGAGTCTAGCTTATATGCAGGGGTGTGCTAAAGTCAGCTCTAACCTATAAGCTAATTGTTAAATTTTCAGTGTGAGCCTTTATACCTCACAAATGGGCAATTGCTACAAATCAGGGCATGGTTTATTATTTTATTGTTCATCGTGTTTTGTTGATTGTCTAGATTTAAGAGTGGCAGCTGGGTGGTGAAGTAGATGGAGTATAGGGCCTGGACACAGGAAGACTCATCTTCCTGAGTTCAAATCTGGCCCCAGGGTAGCTAGGTAGCACAGTAGATAGAGGACCCACTCTGGAGTCAGGAGGATCTGAGTTCAAATCAGGCCACACATACTTAGTAGCTGTGTGACCCTGGGCAAGTCACTTAACCCTGTTTGGTTCAGTTCCTTCTCTGTAAAATGAGTTAGAGAAGGAAATAGCAAACCAGTCCAGTATCTTTGCCAAGAAAACCCCAAATGGGGTCACTAAGAGACTCAGCAACAACAGTTAGATTTAAGAAAATATTAATAATGTAGATTAAACTTAAAAGTATGTGCATACTTTTTTTTTCCAGAGAGCTCAGTTGTTAAACATTTACTATCATGCCCCTGTATGGTTCTATAAACAGTGCTTGATCTCAGTAGGAGTATAGTAGAAGGGAATATATGGGGAATAAAGGGAATAAAGTCACCATCAGACTAGAGGCCTGGTGATGGTAAGATAATGCTAACAACAACAACCCCCATTTGTATAGCTCTTCAAGGTGTGCAAAATACTTTGCATCCATTATCTCATTTGAGACTGGCAAATACCCCTGGTTGTGTGTGTGTGTGTGTATTTGTGTATGTATATATGTATATATACATACATATACATATATGTATATATATACACACACATATATTCAATAAAATAAGTCAACAGGTACCTACTGTGTGCCAAGTACTTTGCTACCGATGACACAAAGAAAAAAATGGAAACTGTCACTGCCATCAAAGCTCTTGCTTTCTATTCAAAGAGACAACGTGCACATAAAGAAATAGAAATAAACCAAATACAAGTTTAAAGAAATCATGAGGGAAGGGCATTAACAGTGTAGGAATAGACCTTTGATATGTTTCAACTCTGAGATTTTATGTTCTGCAATTCAGATCATTTGGTTTATTTGAGGAACGAGGCCTAGGAGACAGAAAGCCTGTGGTTTTGACTTGGCTGTATTCTGGCATTGGTGACTATTATCTGTCCAGCCTCCTGAGTGTCATCTAGACAGAATGTTACTGTCTGACTTCAGAAATTGTCCCCATGAGTTGAAGCCAGGAAAGCATTGGAATGATGGGGCAGGTCAGGAACTAAAAGGCTTGCTCTTCTCTGGCACATCCCTAGAGTGGGTGATGACCTATTTGTGTCAGGAGGATGCTTGGGGAAGAAGATGAATTGTTCATGGAGGGCATCGCTTAGTGTGGCCTATGATATCACTGTGATAGGTGACTATTGTAGGTCAGCCTGGCGGGGGCCTCTGCCTTTAGTGATGTCACCAGCAACGGCTTGACTCCAAATCAAAGATGGTTATTTTTCTTATATTGTTAATTTACTATGTATTTTTCATGAAGGTCAGAGGATTAATGGATTTCATATCTCAGCAGTGTCTTCTTGAGTTTCTGTGTTGAGTCACTGTGTTTTCTATGGAGAATACTTTGAGCAGTTCATGACATCATCTCCCATAATTTACTGTACCTCTCTCCTCAGATTATCTCTTATTTATGTATTTGTTTATGTGCTATATCTCCCTCCCCCCAGGGGAATGCAATTCAATTTAATGCAACAAGCATTTATTAAGTTTATACTATGTGCCAGACACCTTGCTAGGACCCACGACCACAGAATTTAAAATGAAAGTCTATTCCCTCAAGGTGTTTTCATTGTCAAAGGAAACACCATATACACAGCTTTTTTTAAAAAAATTCAAGGTATAGGGGCAGCTGGGTGGTCCAATGGATAAAGCACAGGCCCTGGAGTCAGGAGGTTCTGAGTTCTAGTCCAGCCTCATACACTTACTAGTGTGTGACCCTGAGCAAGTCACTTAACCCCAATTGCCTCTCCCCCCCCCCAAAAAAATACCAAGTATATGCAAAATAAGTAAAAGTAATTTGCACTCATAATTAGACTAACCAAGAAAGGCATCTTAGAGGAGATGGCACTAAAGCTGAGCCTTGAAGGAAGCTCCCAGAGGTGGAGCTGAGGAGGGAGAGTGCCCCAGGCACGGACAACAGCTCTGTCTAAGGCCAAGAGGAGGAGATGTCTTATATGAGGAACAGTAAATAGGCCACCTTAGCCTGAATATGCACTGAATGAGGAGCACTAATGCAGAACCAGCCTGGAAAGGTAGCCCGCATCCTGATGGGGAAGGGTTTGAAATGCCAAGCAAGAAGCGAAAAGGAACCACTGGAACATCGGAGGATGATTAAGGGACTTTTTTTTGTTGATCGGATCTATGCTTTTCAATGTAAACTCCTTGAGGTAAAGGATTATTTTTCTTTTTTTGTCTCTGTGGCCCCACCACATGGTGCAGTGGATAGAGTGATGGATTTGGAGCTTGGGAAGGCCTAGGTTTGAATCCTACCTTTGTCTCTGGGCAAGTCACAGAGCCTTCTTTTCTTCTTCTATAAAATGGATATGATAATAAAAGCACTCAGTTGTTGGGAAGTTCAAATGAAATTTTATATGTGTGTGTATATATATATATACATATACATGTTTTTATATATTGTGCTTTGAAAATCTTAAAGACCTGTATAACTATTTATTGTTATTATTATTAATAAATGTCTATGGAATTGCATTGAATCTTCTCCCACTTATCAGTTTGTACCCTTTATTGCTAGTGTACTTGTCCATAGTTTATGCCTTTCTATTCCATTCTCTGCTTGTAACTACATGAATTTTTCCCTGCTTTCCTCTGTAGCCTTAAGCCACCTGTATGTTCGTGTTAGAAACTCATCTTAAATTTTTGAGGAAGTCTGCCTGGATTGAATGAATGAATTAGTTTAAAAAGTGTTAATTAAGCACTTACTTGGGTGTTCAGCTCTGGGGATACAAAGAGAAAAACAAGACAATCTCTTCCCTTAAGAAAGTCATATTCTAATAAACCTGCATAAATCCTCAGCATTCCTATATATTACTAACAAGGCCCAACAGCAAGAGATAGAAAGAGAAATTCCATTTAAAGTTACTGTAGACATTATAAAATATTTGGAAGTCTACCTGCCAAAACAAACCCAGGGACCATATGAACACAATTATGAAACACTTTTCACACAAAGTCAGATCTAAATAATTGGAAAAACATCAGTTGCTCATGGGTAGGCCAAGCTAATATAATAAAAATGACAGTTCTACCTAAATTAATTTACTAATTCAGTGTTATACTAATCAAACTACCAAAAATTACTCTATAGAACTAGAAAAAATAATATCAAAATTCATCTGGAAGAACAAAAGGTCTAGAATATCAAGGGAATTAATGAAAAGAAATGCTAGGGAAAGTGGCCTAGCCATACCAGATCTTAAATTGTATTATAAAGCAGCAATCATCAAAACCACTTGGTACTGGCTAAGAAATAGAGGGGTAGAGCAGTGGAATAGGTTAGGCACACAAGACAAAGTAATGAATGATTATAGCAATCAAATGTTTGATAAACCCAAAGACTACAGCTTCTGGGATAAGACCTCGCTATTTGAGAAAATTGCTGGGAAAACTTGAAAATAGTATGGCAGAAATTGGGTATAGACCAACGTCTGACACTATATACCAAAATAAAGTCAAAATGGGTTCATGATTTAGATATAAAGGCTAATACTATAAACAAATTGGCAGAGCAAGGAATAGTTTTTCTGTCAGATTTATGGAGAATGGAGGAATTTATGACCAAACAAGAGATAGAGAACGTTATGAAATGCAAAATGGATAATTTTGATTACATTAATTTGAAAACTTTTTGCCAAACAAAGCCAATGCAACTAAGATTAGGAGGGAAGCAGAAAACTGGGAAAGAGTTTTTACAACTAATGTCTCTGATAAAAGACTCATTTCTAAAATATATAGCAAACTGAGTCAAATTTACAACAATGCAAGTCATTCCCCAATTGATAAACCATCAAAGGATATGAACAGGCAGTTCTCAGAGGAAGAAATTAAAGCTATCTATAGTCATATGAAAAAATGCTCTAAATCACTATTGATTAGAGATATGCGAATCAAAACAACTCTGAGGTACCACATTACACCTATCAGATTGGCTAACATGACAAAACAGGAAAATGATAAATATTGGAGAAGATGTGGGAATATTGGAACACTAATTCGTTGAGGGTGGAGCTGTGAGCTGAACTAACCATTCTGGAGAGCAACTTAGAACTATGCCCAAAGGGCTATAAAAATGTATGTGCCCTTTGACCCAGCAATACCGCTTCTAAGGCTGTATCCCAAAGAGATCATAAAAATGGGAAAAGGACCCACACGTACAAAAATATTTATAAAAGCTCTGTTTGCGGTGTCCAAGAACTGGAAATTGAGGGGATTCCCATCAATTGGGGAGTGGCTGAATGAGTTATAGTATATGAATATAATGGAATACTATTGTGCTATAAGAAATGATGAACAGGCACACTTCAGAAAAACCTGGAAAGATTTATATGAACTGATGCTGAGTGAAGTGAGCAGAACCAGGAGAACATGGTACACAGTAACAGCCATGGTGTTTGATGACTGATTTTGATAGACTTAGACCTTCTCAGCAATGCAAGGACCTAAAACAATTCCACAGAACTCATGATGGAAAATGTCATCCACATCCAGAGAAAGAACTATGGAGTCTGAATGCAGAGCGAAGCAGACTATTTTCTTTTATTTGTGTTTGTTTTGTTTTGTTTTTTCTTTCTCATGGTTTCTTCCATTCATTATGATTCTTCTATACAACATGACTAATGTGAAATTGTTTAAAAAGAATGTAAATGTAGGGCCTGTATCAGATTGCAGGCTGTCTTGGGGAGGGGGGTGGAATTTAAAACTTATGGAAGTAAATGTTGAAAACTAAAAATAGACAAATTAACTTAAAAAAAAAACAAAAAAAGAAGCTCATATTCTTATGGTAAGTAGAGAGGGAGACAGCACATCTTGAAGGTTTCAGCTGGAAGTCAGATGAAAAGTCCCATCTTTTCTTAGGGCGTGGGAGCAAAGCACGAAAGTAACCCAGGGTATAGTTTGCCCTTCCTTGTGTGTTCAGTAAAACTTAGACTTTTAAAAGATGAGTCAAACATTGTATAATACTTTGCAGTGTATTGCAACACAATATATCTAACAAACATGTATTAATAATCCTCTGTGTGCCATGCTCTGTGTTAAGTACTGGGTATAGAAAGTTTAATAAAAATGTGGTGCCTGTCCTTGGGGAGTTTATAGTCTAGTGGGGGAATAAGACTAAAATCTATTCTATGCAATCTTCCATGACAAGTAAATTACAGAAAGGCGAGAATCAATGAATGACCAGAGAATTACAAAACAAAGCCTGCTAAGGAGGAGGGTTGCTTGTTACCAAGCAGGGGAGAATCATGGAAAGCATCCTAAAAGAAGATGAGAACATTGAGCTTTGAGAGGCTTTGAGCTAGGCTTCAAATATGGAGAGCTTCAACATTTTCTTCTCACCTTAGAATGAGAAGGGAAATCATTCTAAACAAAGGAAAGGAGTAAAGAGACCTCATTGTGCTTTGTAGGAATCGAAAGGCCACATTGAGTGTAGAGTGCACCAAGAGCAGTCATATGAGAAAGCTGCAATGTAGACTATCACAAGGCTATTGGAAGACCTTGAGTGCCGGGAGAAGAAATTGAAATAGACTTGGTTGGACAGTGTCACAGAGCTATCTCTCACCAGACTAAGGTCAGAGATGGTGAGCTTTTTGGTTTTTTAAGTTCTACGTGTAACTTAGAGAAAAGTGGGAAGTCAGTGGGAGGAGAAATAGATGATCTGTATGGTTTTACTTTATTTTAAAGAGTGGAATGAGGTAGCTCTGCTCCTAAAGTTTTCTAAAGGGAATGTCTGGAGCTGATTTAGGCATTGATTTTTAGTGAGTAGGTATCCATACTCTAGTGGGTATCTTGATTTTAGCTATCTAGACTTATGAGTTGGTTCTCATGTCTTTGATCATGAAGACAAATGCCACAATGGAGGAACGTCATTTGGAATCTGTTACATATTACTCCATATGTGAAGTTTAATGGGTTGCAATCTGTGTCAATGGAGAGAATATTTGAATTGATGAGCTCACAGGTCCATCCGAATATTTAGGTATGCAATGCACCTTCTGCAGCAGCAGAGGAGACAATCTGGACATGAGCAGCAACCCTCCCCAGCTGACTGCAGACCATGGCCAATAGTAAGGCCCTTAGTGCATGAGTTATAAGATCTTATCAGTAAATTGGCTTGCTTGGTTGGATATAGATAATTCCATGGAATAGGCTATTCCAGAGAAGCTTTGTTATAAAATATCCCCATGAGTCCAACTGTGAAAGCCAGTCAGAAAGTTGGAAAGTGACCAGTACTGCCAGCACTCTTCTCATAGTAAATTCATGTCCCTGTACTGAGGACTGATGGGGTACTTCCCCTCTGAGTGTTACAGGGCAAATGGCCTTTCATGGAATGGAGCTGAGGAGTGAGGCTTTCCAAAATGAAGCCACCAAAGAGCTATAACTGTGGGGCATCGATTAATTAGTGACTTCTGCAGCCAGGTTGGAAGCTGAAGCTGGCATGTGAATACCTCCTAGGAAGCTGGTTTAATATCCACAAATGAAAGGAAAGAAAATGAAGTTTGATCACCAAATTAGAGTCCAAATCTCATGCCTCGAGCTGATGGATTGATATGAAAATAATGCATTTGTTGTTAAAAGGACTTAGCATGGTGCTCACAATACGGATGTTTTACTAATATTATTTCTTCTTGTCCTCCTAGCTTAAAAAAAGTGATGGGAGTGGAATTGCAAGGTGTGGGGGGGTGGGGGTGGGGGGTGGAGAATATGTTGTCCTGAGTTGACCCTGAGGCTACCTGAAAAATTTGGAATTGTTCAAATACCCTAGAGGCACGTTGGCCCTGGTTATTTAATTCTGGAGGAATAGTAACTCGTCCTTGAGGAGAAATTAAGAGAGTGAAGCAAAACTAGTGATAACAGCAAGAGAGGCTTGGAGCACCTAGGGGAGAGCACCCAGGTGGTATAAATAGTACCATAGTGGTGACTAGGAGAAAAGAGACAACTCTGTCATTGTCCCTTAATGGAACTCCAAGCAGGAAAGTTACCATAAGTCCTTTGGATCTCTGGATCCCATACAGATCCCTGGGCAGGATTGGCTTATGTAGAAGGATGTAGTATTTTAACCTTCTGCAGGCTCAGGTGCAAGTCCCTTCTGTGTCTTTAATTGGAGGGAAAAAACAAAAACATGCTCTCTGTTTAATACCTTGTTATCTTTGTATGTTTGCAAGGGCAGCTAATAAGTCATGTTTGGTGAGTGTCAGATCCTGACATTCTGTGGCTTTATCTAGGTGGGGGCATATGAGTTAAAGAAAAGTGAGAAGTCCCCAAAGGATACCAGGATCTTTCATATCAGAAAGGGACCTCTGATGCAAAGGTTTTAAGCAGGGATGTGCTGGAGCCAGCTCTTACTGGCTTATGAAAGTCAGTTGTTAAATTTTCAGAGTGAGCATTTATTCTCTGGAAATTAGCAAACTACAAAGTTTTGTTGATTGTCTGGATTTAAGAAAGTGATGGAGAAAATGTAATAATGTGGATTAAACTTAAGCATGTCCTGCATTTTTGGCGAGATGGTTATTAAGCATATACTTGTGCACCCCTGATTTTGAGGGCATGGACCACAGTAACTAAAACAACAAAGTAAACCATCTCTGAGAGCTCATTTCCATACCCAAGGAAGCCTTGGCAGGCAAGTGGGTCCTGTGAGCATCAAACACTAAGAAATCACATAAGAAGTAGCTGGTGGTATAGTAGATAGAATGCTAGACCTGAAGTCAGGAGGACCTGAGTTCAGACTCAACCTCAGACATCATCTCTGTGATCCTGGGTAATCCACTTAACTTCTGTTTGGGTGAGTTTCCTTAACTGGAAAATGAGGATAATTATTGCATCTACTCACAGGATTATTATGAGGATCAAATAAGATAATATTTGTAAAAACTGCTTAGAACAGCACCTGGCATGTAGTAGGTGCCGTGTAAATGTTGATTCACTTTCCTTCCCAAGAGGATTTGGAATCTTTTCTTCTGTTTTATTTTCAGATATATGTAACTTGCTATTTAACTATTTGTGCATTTTATTTATCTGAGACCACAAGTCCCGTGAAGACAAGGAAGATGTTCCCTAGTCCTATCATGCCATGCTCCGTTAAACTCATTGAATGGAGTTGAAAGTCAGACAAAGCTTCCTCCTCCCCAAGTCAGAGGAATGGATTGACCAAGAAGGGATCTCTGGATATGAAATTTCAGGGTTTAAAAGCCCTTGTGAAAGGGCACTGCTGGAATGGGAAGCCTGGAGGTTTCCAAAAATAGTATTCCGGACTCAGAGACTGAGGCAGCCTTGTTTTAATTTTAGGGGTTGGAATAATGACAGCTTCATGAACAACCAAATAGGCACTCGCAATTCAGCTTGGGAGATTGTGGTCTGAGACCTAATCTTGTGTAGTCTAAGCATGTAATAACATCTGATTGTGCTCCCAATTATCCTGTGACAGCCTTCACTTTGCGTTCTATTTCAGAGAGTCTTCCTATCTGGGAACAAGTGACCACAGGCACTAGGATAAGATGGAATTGAGAAGTAACGTTGTTTGCAAGGCATTTCAGGGCTGAGTTGACCAGATTCCCATTCTAAAAACAGGGGAAAGCAATGGCAAGGTCATTGCCCTGGTGTCTGGGGAAGGGAGGGGTCTGCCATTTTTCAGGCAGTCTGAGCACTCTAGGCACTGATTCAGCAGTTTTGAGATTCTCTGGGTTTCTCCAGAGAAATTCAGTAGAGCAGAAGGGTTGAATGGCCACCTTCCTTATTGGAAAGAGATTTCACTGGGAGTCAGAAGGCCTCAGTCTTTTCACCTCCATCTCTGCCCCTAAGTATGAGCTTGTATAGGTCACTTAAATTCTCTAGGCCTCCATCTCCTCATGTATAAAATAAGGGATTTGGATGAATCATTAAATAGTCTTTAAGATTTTTTTGACCCTAAAATTCTATAATTCTTGGAGCACAATTACCAGCACCTTAAAAGAAGACATTTTATTCACCAGGGGAAAGAAATCTTCAGTCGAGGCAGAAAGTGTTGATTATTTCCTTGTCTTGGTAGATTAGATGCCTTACCCTCAGGCTTGTGCTGGTAGCAGATTTTTTTAATGTTGCTGATGAAGAGATTACTCTCATAACATCCTATCTAAATATGGGCACTCAGCAATGAGGCATATGAGGTGAATGATCTCCTGAAGATAGAGGGTTAAATGTTATTTACTCTTTGGTTTGCACCTAGCTCTGCAGCTAGGCATATATCACAAAGAGGTCAGTGATAAAGAGAACCAAAATATATACCAAAATATTTATGGCAGTACTTTTAGTAATAGTAAAAAAAACCACCAACAACAAATAAAACAAAGTAAATATCCCTCAATTGAGGACTTGCTAAACAAACTGAGGTACGAGATTTTAACGGGATGTTACTTTGAGACAAGAATTCATAAGCATGAGGAATACAGAGGGGCATGAGAACACACAAATTGAAGTAATATACACAGTGATTATAACAGGGTAAGTGGGGGGGGGGTCAATAAAACAATTGAAACTGAACACTGTGAAATTATAAGAACCAGGCTTGGCCCCCCAAAAGAGACATAAAAATGCTCCCCTCTTCCTTCTTCGCAAAGATGGGGCACTGTGGGTGTGCAACATTGCATATAATGCCAGATTTGGTTAATATGGTGGTTAGTGTTACTCAGCTTTTTTCCATCTTTTTTATTCTTTGTAAAAAGAGATGACTCCCTAGCAGAAATAATGGAGAGAGACATATATTGGAAAATGCTGCTGATGTAAAAGACATCATTAAAAATTTTGAAAAACCATGACAAAAAAAAGATTGTCAAACTGAGATGCTTTTAATTTTAAATCGTCCTCCATTGTATGTATCCACTACAGTAGTGCACTCGGGTTTGAAGAAGCATCTCTCTGGCATCAACAAATAGATGTGAGATCATGTCGCTAGTGTCCTAATTATGCCTCTAGTGTATAATTGTCTAGTTTGTGGTGTCCGTTGCGCATTTCCACTTGTCATCTCTCTGGTTTCTTGTCATTCACAAGATTGTCAACTCATAAAGAACAGGGGCCATGTCTATTTGGATTGCTGGGAGTGAGGCCATATGTGTCAGAAGAACCTCACACATGACATGGCAAGTTTATTCTAACACTGCCCTCCACAGATAAAATTCAGTACAAAGCAAGTCCTTCTTGGGTGCCATCCAAGGGGCTTTGGTTATTGATATACCAAAAACACCTTCAGCCATAGTAATCCTTGCCTCAGACATTCCCTCCTGATGTAAAGAACCCAGATATAACTGGAGGATTTCACATTTTTCTGGCTTGATGCATCCTCTCAGATGAGACCTGAAAACTTCAGGACCTGGCATTTCTCCAAAGATACTCACCTTTCTTATGTATTCATCTGCATAAGGATTCCAAAGAGCAAACACTTTTATTAATATAGAAAAGATTCACATCTAGCCCCCATGGAGAGGTAAGAAACAAGTTCCCTCTTCCATGGGCCAACCTCTTCTAGGAAGCTGTACAGTCTCCAGGTCATATATTGGTACCCTGGGTGGGTATTGAGTAAGGGAGGGAGGGGAGGCCAGGGTTTGCTTTTCTACATCCACACTTTGAGCTGCATTATTCTTTTTATATTAGCAGCTTTCCTTTAGTCATCATCGCCTGTAATAACTTTTACTCCCAGCAGTATTAAAAGTTCTCTGCCTCACTCTGGCTGACCTCAGATGTTTCAACGTCTCTTACTTTTCTGCCCTACTAATAGGTGCTACTCTTACTTGCATATCTTGGGCTTCTCACTTGTGGAGTAATGACCAGCTTTTGCTGACAATGTTACAGCTTTTTAATGGCTCAAGAAGGCAGAATGTCTCTAGAGTGTTTAAGACTTCTATTGTTTTAGACCCTCAAATTCTGTGGTCCCACCTTCCACAAAATCTTCACAGATGACTGTAGGAATTCCTCATTCTAGAATCACTCAAATGTGACTCTGTTTCGTATTCCAAGGTTGACTTGTGGAGAATCTGTAGCTTATGTGAAAGCTTTACAGGGTGTTCCTAAAGTCTGGACACATAGGCAAAAATGCATGTTTTCAAGAAATGAAATGAATAAATTTTCAACAACATTTTATTTAATTTTAATATTAACAAATAATATCTTCAATATGATTTCCATCATTTATAATGCAAAGGTTGATACGCTTTGCAAGATTCACGTGAGCTAGATGCAGTAACTCCACATTGCTATCAATTTTAGTACATTCACTCTTTATGCATTCAGTCAAGTGTGTTGCATCTGTGATTTTCATTGACTATACCGTCTTGTTTACCATACCCCAGAAAAAGAAGTCAAGTTCTGTTAATATTCCAAATATTTCAAAATATGCATTTTTGTCTATGTGTCCAGACTTTAGGGACACCCCGTAATTTCTCTCCTCCCTTCTTCCATTCTTGTATGCTCAGTGTGCCTCCCAATCTCATCAGCACCAGATTTTATTTTTTAAGTCTTTTAGGGTTTGCAGAGTTAATCCTATTCTTTTTCTGTTTGTCTATCTTCCTATCTTTTGCTAGGACACCTGGTCTGGGTTATACAAATGACTGAAGGCTAGAATTTCAATAGGGAAGAGAGAAAAGCTTGTGGGACTCCTGGCAAACTTCTCCTAGCTCTGGTACTTCTGCCTCAGAGGGAGAACACATCTAAGCATCTGACAACACCTGTACTAGTCTGCTGAGTGGCCCTCCTCCTTCCCACTTTATTAGTCAACCCATGGTGTGACTATAGATAAACACTTACAGTTACCCCTTCCATGTCTTGGGAGGAGGGGCACAGCACCCCCTTGATCTGGAAAATCCTCATCAAATTTTTTTGGCCTTCCCTTCATACCAGAGAAGAAGTCTGATTTTTTTTCTTTTTCTTTTATGGGGTATTTAAAGTGCCATATTGTAAAATTTGGGTTGATATTATATAATGCTATAACTTTTTTCTGTGTCATCTGCTGGCCTTTGCATGTTGTCTGCAACTTCTGCAAAACTCCCCCCAAATTCCCATTTAATTTCTCATGCCAATGCCTGATAAATTGACACTGCGATGGGAAAAGTTGCAATATGGAAAGATAACTGTAATTTCTCTGGATCTCAGTTTCCACATCTGTTAAATGAAAGAATTGGATTGAATAACTATTAAAATTCCTTTCAGTTCACTGCTTCTGTTACTCTAAAGTTCCATGTTTTGCTGGTGAAAATGAAGAAGTCACCTAGAAGAGCCTAAAAAATTACAGTCTTCGTCTTTGTTTATCTATTCTTGGACAGTTATTCTCCACCTCCTTCAAACCAGGACGCTTCTTTATTCCAGAGGTTGACCATGCCTTCCAGAAGAAGGCACTTCAAACCTATTTATGTTCTTTTGTGGGTATGGACTTTTGAATTTGGCCGTGTGTGTGGTAGGCATTTTACAAATTCCAATCCAAGGTTGGATTAGGATTCTAACGAACACAGCTAGAGAACTTTTCTTTCTTTCTATTTTTTCCCCTTCAAGAGAACTATTGCCAAGGAGAATCACACTTCCCATTCATCTGTCTAAACTGAGTTGACACTTTAAACAAAGTGAGTGTAATGTGGGAGATTTTTGAAAGTAAGGGGCCTCTTTGGGTTATAGTTGGTGGGGTTTATACATTCTCTAAAGTTTTGAGCTATTTCCAGAAAATTCGTTGGTAAGAAAAACCTCCAAGTACATCGAACAGGAAAACCACTTAAATAGCAACTCAGGTGAGTGAACACTCTTGGAAAAAGGAGAAGTTGTGTGATTTTGGAGGAGTGACAGAAGGCCAGTGGAGACAGCCTGCCATAATTAGCTTAGTAGCCCAAATCAAGTTTCCCCTTTTCTTTCAGTCCTATGTTGTTATTTCCCGATTATTTGTGTGAAATCAGATCTATCAGGGCATTGGTTCAGCTGCTGCCCACCTGTCAAGGCAGGCTTAAAATGTCAGGGAGAAGAGATTGCATCTTGAGTTCTCAAGGAGTAAACAAACACACACCCCTTTGCATTGATTAGTTTTGTTCACTTCAGTGCTTCCTACTGTGTTAATCATTTTTCTAAGCACTGGCAGCCTGAACTGGAATGATAGTAATTGCCAGTCATTTAAAAATAACTAAATAAAACATTTTCTTGTTCCTTATAGAAAGGCAGTTAGGTGGCTGCAGTAGATAGAGTTTTGGAGTTGGGAAGACCTGAGTTCAAACTTGACCTCCAACATTGGCTATGTGATCCTGGGCAAGTAACATAACACTGTCTGTCTCAGTTTCCTCCACTATAAGATGAGGATAATGATAGCATCTAATTCCCAAGGTTGTGGTAAGGAAAAGCACTTAGCCGAATGCTTAGCATATAGTAGGTGCTTAATAAATGCTTGTTCCTTAGCTGGTTGGTTAATTGATTAGAACCATCTTTACAGCTAAGAAAGCTCTTAAGGGCAGGAAATCTGGAATCAGACTACACTATAGTAACTACAGTCTTGATTTCAAGAATGGAAATGATTCATTTAAGGAGGCTTTGTAAAGGAGCATCCTTTTTTCAGACCATGTGTATAGACTTGGGGTTCAGGAAAACGAAGTCACCTTATTCATATTATACTGCAATTGAAGTTCAACCTTTGGAATAAAAATGGAATTGATTCCTAGGAGCAATCGAATACATCAATCAGTTGATCAACATGCATTTATTAAGTACCTACTGTATCTTGCAAGCCTTTTATTCTTTCTGGACCTCAGTTTCTTCATAAAACAAAATGGGTTTGACTCCATGACTTCCAAGCTTTATTCCAACTCCAAATCTATGATTCTGTGATTCTATCTAGTCCATTTCCCATATGACAGGCCATCAGATGCTTGAAGACTTCTGTCATGATTCCCCCTAAATCTTCTCTCCCCTGGCTATTGCCTCTTTCCTTCAGCTGATTCTCATAGAACTTGATCTCATCACAACGCTGGTTGCCTTCCTCTGGACAATCTCCAGTTTATCAAGGAAACTTAGTGATCATCTAATCCTTCTCTCCCTACCTCCTCCCTCATTTTCCTGAGAAGGCAAGTGAGACCCAGAGAGCTGAAGTGTCACATAGATAGTAAGTAGCAGAGATGCCAGGATATAAACGCTCCATCCTGCTGTTATATTAAGTTTACAGTAAGTCTGCCAGACGGGGGTGTGGAAGACACCTCCGAGAGCCAAGCGTTCACCTTGGCCTTGTGAATATTGGCCTTTTTCTTAGAGTGGAGAAGCAATCCAGAATGTGCCATAATTGTCTATCCATGCTAAAGGATGGCTTAAGTTCTCTGCAGTCTCAAGCTGGATCCCTGGAATATTTATGTTCTTCCACATGCACACAAGCGCTTATATTCACTCGCACACCCACCACTTTGTTACAGTGTCAGACTAGAGACTCTCTCCCCATATTGGGACTTGGCAGGTGAGGGAAAGGACTCTTGTTTCCAAGTATAATTTTGGCTAGGGTTGTGTATAGTATTTGTGGGTCACTTTGGGCCAAGAACTTCACATGTGAGCATTGCCATGTAGGAGAGGAGGCCCACGTTTATTTGATTTTGAGTCTGGGTGGCTTAGAATAGTTTGGGTGGGTTTCCTCCATCTCTAGGAAACAGGAGACACTTGAGAAGCTTGTGTTGGCACTTGGACAAGACCGCCCCACTCCAGAGTTTATCACCTCCCACCATCCCTGGAAGTACTCCTTCCCATTGTCTTTTTTTTTTCTTTACTAGTTCTTTACCATGTCTGTTTTTTCTGCCAGGCTTTAGCTGAGATTCAGAGAAATGTGTGCATCTCTTTCCAAATTGTAGGCAAAAGAGGGGTGGGAGTTAAGGGAGGGGATGAGGTTTGGTGGGAGAAGCTAAGGGAAACAGCACATGGGAATGGTCTAGTGATGTGGGTTGAGGAAGTAATTTCATGTGATTGCTGCTCGCCGACATCCAGCCTCACTCTCTGTGTACCCACTCAGCCAGGGCACAGAACCTTCATTTTTATAGACTGTAGCCACATTGTGAAGTTATGCATTCTGGTTTTTTGAAAAGTGGCCTTTTCTGGATGTTTATTGATGCTTCAGGACAGCGTAAACACTTAGACTTTTCCAGGTGTGTCCTCCTGAGAAACTGTCCCTACGGACAGGAGAATTGGCAACTCAATGGTTCTCTTGCACCCGAGTCAAGCCAAGACCCCAGACAATTAACTTTTTTCACAAATCTTCTCTGTGCTTCACTTATCTCAACTCTAAAATAATGAGATGGGAACCAATGGGCTCCCAGATCCCTTCCATATCTAAATCTATGATCTTATGATTCTACCTTGAGAGAATTAACCTGGGAGAATCATTACATCTCCCTGGTGTGGGATTTGGTGGCCCTTTCCTAGGACATACTTCCAGTTTGTAAACTCCTCTATGAGATGGAAGCCCCTTGAGGGCAAGCTCTGTATCTTAATGATCTCTTTATCCCAGAGCCAAGACCCAGAGCTTCATGGAGAAGACACCTGATGTACATTTGTTGACTAGAATAGAATGAACAGAACTGTGAGGATGAATGAGAAGATGGGTATAATATTTTTCATGTAAATTTGAAATGATATTCCTTATTTTTCATGTTGTTTCAGGGCTCAGGTTTGCTCAAGTAAGATACTGTTGAATCAATTTACTCCCAAGGGCAGCGTGGCACAGTGGAAAGATGACTGGATTTAGAAACTGAGGACTTGGGTTCAAATCCCAGCTTTGCCACCTCACTACCTGTTTGGCATTGGGCAAGTGACTTAATCTCTCTTGGCCTCAGTTTCCTCATTTATAAGATTAGGGCTGTATTACCTCTGACGTTCCTTCCCACTCCAAATTTACGGTCCTATGATTCTATGATTAATCTTTTTTTTTAGTCCTACTAGATAGACACCCACCCCATCATCAAGAGGAAAAGAAGACTAGAAGTTGTTTCATGATATAGGATGGCTTCTAGTTTTTCTAAATGAATTGGAATTTCTTCCCTTGCTGCAGACTCCATTAGCTTTCCTCCCCCATCCCAAGCCTTAGTCGTTAAAAAGACCTCCAAAGGGATTGAGGTAGTACTAAGTTTAAGAAATATGGGGGGCGGAGCCAAGATGGCGGCTGGTAAGCACGGACTAGAGTGAGCTCCCTACCCGTGTCCCTCCAAAAACCTATAAAAATGGCTCTGAACCAATTCTAGAACGGCAAAACCCACAGAACAGCAGAGGGAAGCAGGGCTCCAGCCCAGGACACCCTGGATGGTCTCTGGGTGAGGTCTATTCCACACGGAGCTGGGAGCTGGGAACGGAGTGGAGCAGAGCCCAGCCTGAGCGGCGTGGACGATCCAGACCAGAAGCCGGGCGGAGGGGGCCCTAGCGCCCTGAATATGTGAGCTGCGGCTGTTACCAGACCCCTCGACCCACAAACACCAAAGACTGCGGAGAAGGTTAGTGGGAAAAGCTGCGGGAGTGGAAGGAGTTCACGGTTTGGCTTCCAGCCCCGGGGGCAGCGGAGGTGGGGCAGCTACAGCTGTTGTTACTTCCGGCTCCAGGCCCACCTGGTGGGAGGAATTCAGTGGCGGATCAGAGCAGGAGTGCAACAGCCTGCTGAAGATCTAAGCCCAGCCTGGACTGGGGGTTCTTGGGGAAGGAGGAGTGTGGCTCTGACAGAGCTGGCACCTCCCCCCAAACGTAGAACATAGAACTCGTTATTCTACAAGCAGTCATACCCCACTGAAAAACTCAAGGGTCAAGTTCGTTGGTTGGGAATATGGCCAGGCAGCGAAAACGCGCCCAGATTCAGTCTCAGACTTTGGATTCTTTCTTTGGTGACAAAGAAGACCAAAACATACAGCCTAAAGAAGACAACAAAGTCATAGAGCCTACAACCAAAGCCTCCAAGAAAAACATGAACTGGCCCCAGGCCATAGAAGAACTCAAAAAGGATTCGAAAAAGCAAGTTAGAGAAGTAGAGGAAAAATTGGGAAGAGAAATGAGAAGGATGCGAGAAAACCATGAAAAACAAGTCAATGACTTGCTAAAGGAGACCCAAAAAAATACTGAAAAATACACTGAAGAAAACAACACCTTAAAAAACAGACTAACTCAAATGGCAAAAGAGCTCCAAAATGCCAATGAGGAGAAGAATGCCTTGAAAGGCAGAATTAGCCAAATGGAAAAGGAGGTCCAAAAGACCACTGAAGAAAATACTACTTTAAAAATTAGATTGGAGCAAGTAGAAGCTAGTGACTTTATGAGAAATCAGGATATTATAAAACAGAACCAGAGGAATGAAAAAATGGAAGACAATGTGAAATATCTCCTTGGAAAAACCACTGACCTGGAAAATAGATCCAGGAGAGATAATTTAAAAATTATTGGACTACCTGAAAGCCATGATCAAAAAAAGAGCCTAGATACCATCTTTCAAGAAATTATCAAGGAGAACTGCCCTGATATTCTAGAGCCACAGGGCAAAATAGAAATTGAAAGAATCCATCGATCGCCTCCTCAAATAGATCCCAAAAAAAAATCTCCTAGGAATATTGTTGCCAAATTCCAGAGCTTCCAGATCAAGGAGAAAATACTGCAAGCAGCCAGAAAGAAACAATTTGAGTATTGTGGAAACCCAATCAGAATAACCCAAGATCTGGCAGCTTCTACATTAAGAGATCGAAGGGCTTGGAATGCGATATTCCGGAGGTCAATGGAGCTAGGATTAAAACCTAGAATCACCTACCCAGCAAAACTGAGTATCATGTTCCAAGGCAAAATATGGAGTTTCAATAAAATAGAGGACTTTCAAGCTTTCTCAGTGAAAAGACCAGAACTGAATAGAAAATTTGACTTTCAAACACAAGAATCAAGAGAAGCATGAAAAGGTAATCAAGAAACGGAAATTGCAAGGGACTTACTAAAGTTGAACTGTTTTGTTTACATTCCTACATGGAAAGATGATGAGTATGATTCATGAGACCTCAGTATTAGGGTAGTTGAAGGGAATATGCATATATATGTATATATGTATGTATATATATATATATATATGTTTATGTATATATATAAGTGAATGTGTATGTATGTATATATCTATGTGTATATGTATGTATGTGTATATATGTATGTGTTTATATATGTGTGTGTGTATATATATATATATATGTAAAAGAGAGAGAGCAGACACAGGGTGAGTTGAAGATGAAGGGAAGATATCTAAAAGAAATAAAATGAAATTAAGGGATGAGAGAGTAACATACTGAGAGAGGGAGATAGGGAGAGATAGAATGGGGTGGATTATCTCGCATAAAGGTGACAAGAGGAAGCAGTTCTATGGGAGGAGGGGAGAGGGCAGGTGAGGGGGGAATGAGTGAACCTTGCTCTCATCAGATTTGGCCTGAGGGGGAATACCATACATACTCAGTTGGGTATCTTACCCCACAGGAAAGAAGAGGGAGGAAGATAAAAAAAAATAAAAGGGGGGGGGGATGATGGAGGGGAGGGCAGATGGGGGTGGAGGTAATCAAAACAAACACTTTGGAAAGGGGACAGGGTCAAGGGAGAAAATTCAATAAAGCAGGATGGGTTGGGAAGCAGCAAAATGTAGTTAGCCTTTCACAACATGAGTATTGTGGAAGGGTTATACATAATAATACATGTGTGGCCTAGGTTGAATTGCTCAACTTCTTAGGGAGGGTGGGTGGGAAGGGAAGAGAGAAGAGAATTTGGAACTCAAAGTTTTAAAATCAGAGGTTCAAAAACAAAAAAAGTTTTTGTATGCAACTAAAAAATAAGATACACAGGCAATGGGGCATAGAAATTTATCTTGCCCTACAAGAAAGGAAGGGAAAAGGGGATGGGAGGGGAGTGTGGTGATAGAGGGGAGGGCTGACTGGGGAACAGGGCAACCAGAATATATGCCATCTTGGAGTGGGGGGGAGGGTAGAAATGGGGAGAAAATTTGTAATTCAAAATGTTGTGATAATCAATGCTGAAAACCAGATATGTTAAATAAATAAATTGCATTTATAAGGAAAAAAAATATGTGGAAATGCCCATTATATTTGGTGTTTTTTAAGTTCAGAATTTAAATACCTACCCTGAAATATCATATGATGGAGTTGGGGAGAAAAGAATATATACATGAGAATAACCAGAAAACAATGCAGTAAGAATGCTCCCATACAGTACATGTGGAATATGACACATATTGTCAGACACTGGGGATGTGTTACTTTGATCGAATTGCTTCCCCTCCCCACTTTCTTTTTAAATCTTTATCATAAGAAAGGGCATAGGGGTGGCATATTTAGACATTAATGTGATAGAAAAACAAAACATGTCAATAAAAATAATTTTCAAAAACAAAAAAAAAAAAAGTTTAAGAAATATCTATCTGCTGCCAAGGAAACTGGTTTAACACCAAAGGCTAATTTGTTTTAATTTGTTTAATTCCTTTGTTCTTCGATGATTTTCTTCTGATTTGACTTGAATATTTTGTCCAATCAACCCCCAAGTTTAATTTGTTTTTCCTTCTTTGTGCTTCTTCTGTAGGTCAGGTCAAATGAGATAATATTTGTAAAGATTTAGGACAGCACCTGGGCACTTAAATATTTGTTCCGCCCCCCTTCCCTCTTTCTTTGCATTCCTATCACCATCATACTACTCTGCACCATAATCTCCTTGTTCTTATATATTGCCGTAACTTTGTTGTTGAATCGTTTTAAGACCTGTCCAACTCTCCATGACCACACATGGTGTTTTCTTGGCCAAGATACTGGAGTGGTTTGCCATTTCCTTCTCCAGCTCATTTTGCAGATAAGGAAAGTGAGGTAAACAAAGTTAAGTGACTTGCCCAGGGTGACATAGCTAGTAAGTGTCTGAGGCCAGATTTGAACTCAGGAAGATGACTCTTCCTAACTCCAGGCTTGATACTCTATTCACTGTTCCACCTAGCTGCGCATTGCCATAACAAAAGCCTCCAAATTGACCTTTCAGACTCTAGTTTCTTCCCCTTCTAATTCATCTAGCATATTGAAGCCAAGTTAATTTTTCCTCACAAGAACAATTTTTGTTGTGCTCCTATTCTGCTTGAAAACCTTTAATGGCTTCCCATTGACTCTAAATAAAGTTACCAAATCAAATCATGAATTTTGTCTCAACTGGAAGGGACCTCAGAGGTAACCTAGGTCAACTCACATCTTAAATCTGAGAGATCTGAGACCTAGAGAGAACTGACTTGTTCTAGGTACATCCTGTTACCTCTCAGTTAAACTCTTTCAAGTATTTATAATTTGTCTTTCTGATTTGCACAAGTTCTGTGTCTTACTCATTTTTCTCTCTTCCACAGCATCCAGCTCAGGGTTTTTTTTTTGTATAAAAGGTGATCAGTTAGAGTTTGTGGTTGATTGACAGTCACCTCATTAAGAATGGTCCCCTTGATGAGGCATAAGGTTAAGGCTTTGTCCTGGTCTAGGTGTGGAGCACCTGTCCTGGCTCCTAATGGACATCCCTGAATTCTGATTTTGCAAGAAGCCTTGGTTACACGTTGTGGCTTTATTATTACAGGTTGAGGTAGTAAAGGGTGAAGGAAGAATCTTTAGGTTTGTTTATCCTAAAAGTTCAGAAATGAGTATAAGAACACCAGAGGAGATAATGCCTTTATCAATCCCTTTTCACCTCTGCTCCTTTCTCAGAGATGAGAAAGGTTTGAAAAATTTTGTCTCTAGACCAACTAAGCTGCCTGTTGTCTGCTGAACAGGCCCTACGCTTTTTTATTTCCACATCTTTGATGTCTTCTCTCCTTTCCTTCACTTGTGGAATTTCTTACCCATTCTTTAAATTCCAGTTTAAATGAGTCTTTCTGAAGCCTCATACCATCTCTTCCACCAACTGTGCCTCCATTCCCCCAGTCCCAAATGGAAACAACTTTTTCCTCTTTGTACTCAAAGCACTTTGTTTTATACCTTTCGTGTATTATTTTGTATTACATTCTGTTACTATTGTGCTTCTATTTACCCAGTAGAATGTAAATTTCTTGAGGGCAGGGGTTGTTTTCAATTTTGTTTTTGTATTCTTAGTGCCTAGTAGTGGGGAGCAGATGTCTAAGAATTGTTTATTGAATTAAATAGATTTGAACATGTGTCTTGCTTTATGGTAAGCTCCATGAGGGCAGGAATTGTATCATATTTAAACTCTTTATTTCTCCCAGCACTGTAATCTGCATGCAGTAGATGCTTAATAAATGTTTATTGAGCAAAATTAACAAAGCTATTGTTGTTGTTGTCATTCTGGATCCCCATTTCCATGCTAAAAATACCCAGAGCTCATGATAGCTGAGCCCTGGTGCATCCCCCAGAACTGGAAAGCAGCAATTCTTCCATAAAACACTGCATTTTGATATCTCTGTTTTAAGCTTAGAAATGTAAATGCCATATTAATAATCTTAGCAATGCCACTTATTAATTTGTGACCTTGGCTAAATCTCTGAGTCTCTCTGTGCCTCAGTTCCCTCACCTGTAAAATGAGGAGGTTGGACAAGATGCGCTCTAATGTCCTTTCCAGTTCTAAATCTATGATCCCAAGGCTTTTTGCGTAAAGGAGACCCCCTCCCATCCCAGCCCTCTCATCTTTCTACTACTCTTTTTCATCAGCTCTATCCTGGAGGGGATAAAGTTTCACTAATGCCTAATTGGAAGAATTTGGCTGGAAAATTGCCACATTGTTCTCTTTTAAAGAGTGCCAGCAGCCGGGAGCTGCCAGTTGTCATGTCACTGGTTTCATCAGGGCCTCGCCTGGCTGTCTGGGCAGCCTTGAGCCATCCATAAGGTTTTAGACCCCTCCCCAGGTGGTTTAGGCAGGCGACCAAACTGCTGTGAGCAGAAACCTCACGGGGGAACACAACAAAGAAAAACACTGTACGCATTGATTTGTTTTCATTCCCTTTACTGTGTGGCTGGTTTTGAGTTGGAGACTGGAAATCATCTCTATCTCTGGTGTCTGGGACAGATACTTCAATACCAGATCTGATGCGTCTTTCATATGTTCCCTTGTATTATCTACCCTGATCAACAGACCTTATGCTCTGGCTTAGTGTGAGTGCTCTGTTCATGCCATAATTTCAAATGCATAGATCAGGATAGAGAAGTGTATTTGAATTTCATGAAGGGATTAGCTTTTAGCAAATGAACCTGCAGAATGGGAGGTAGATGCCTGCTCCGCTGGACAGATGACAGATTCCTCTTCTCTCTGGCTTCCAACATCATGAAGCCACATACTTCATTTGACTCCTTGAATTTACACTGGGCCTCATTCAGGTGGGATATTTATACAGATTTACATTGAAAATAGCCCCATTTATTTGCCCAATTTTATCAAATGACTCACTAATTAGGGTTCCTTGAGAACACTGGGCTGTGTAAGGCTGCAGGGGTGGTGTGGGCCTGAGAATGTGTGGAATACAGATGTGCACTGAACAGAAGCAGTGTTGGACTGGGGCTTGGTGGGGAGGAGGGAGGAGTTAGTCCAGTACTTGCCCCCACTGCAGTGGTGCCTCCAGCCCCTCTGGAAAATTGATTATTTCTTCCCAGCCCTGGTGACTTTCAACTTAGTGAATTGGTCATTGTCCTTGTCATCATGAAGAAAATCTTTCCTGAGAGCCTTATGGAGTGCACCGTAGCATGCAGAGGTAATCTCTGGCTCCTAGGAACTTACAGTTCTGAATAGGGGCTGCCAACCTAGTGACCAAGGACCCCTGAAGACAGGAGCAAGAAGAATGGATGGATTTCAAGGGATCCACAAATCCATATGCCAGGGATTCTTAATCTGGGGTCTGTGAATTTTTTTAAAAATGTGTTTTTTGTTAACTATTTTAATACAATGGCTTTGTTTGTAACCCTTTGTATTTTATGCATTTAAAAATATTCTGAGAAGGGGATCTGTATAGGCTTCACTAACTGTCAAAGACTCCATTTCACAAAAAAATTAAGAAACCTTTGCCATATTCACACCAACTGCTGTCATTCTTATGTACTTTCTCACTTGAAGGATACTAATAATAGCATAGCTACTATCTTGTGGCAAGTCTCAAAACGATTGGTGTTGAAGAGGG
The DNA here is from genome assembly GCF_011100635.1 of Trichosurus vulpecula. NCBI lineage: Eukaryota > Metazoa > Chordata > Mammalia > Diprotodontia > Phalangeridae > Trichosurus > Trichosurus vulpecula. Next base: position 82,179,703 of record NC_050575.1, on the reverse strand, counting down.
TTCTTCTACTTGGAAAGGATGGGAACTATTGGTTTAAGGCAATTACTTTGTTAGTTATTCCACCAAGTACCTAGATACTCACGGGTGTGTGTGGCATGTATGTGTATGTGTGAACCAATATCACCGTTTTCTATTCTTACTTCACATTATTACCCTTTGTGCATCTTTTGTTCTGGTCAAACTGGTCCATGGCATGTTCCCAGAGACTGGCATTCTGTCCCTTTCCTTCATTCCTTGGTCCACCCTCTCTAGTAGGAGCTAGAGAGATGCCTTCCTTCCTCACTTTTACAAAGAATCTTTAGCTTTCTTCAAGGCCCAACTCAAATACTACCTCCTATGAGAAGCCTTTGGGAATGTACCTAGTTGCTAATGCTCTACCACTCCTTAAATTATATTTTAATTTTTGCAGTGGGGTTAATTGAGGGAGCCCTCAATCATTCAGATGGGGGAATTTCCAATGGGGCTGAGCTTGGGCTCTGTCTTTCCCAATGAGACATTTGATCTGGACATTTCTCCTAAAGGATATCAGTGGTTAGAGGTTTGTCCTCAAGGAGGGAAGAGCTATCTGTCCTGTTGTCTTATATAATCTACTGAGGCCAATCCAGCTCTAGTCATATTCCTCTTTGATACAGTTCTCAGTCACAGGGACACATGGAGACCACTCAGGAGTAGCTGATTATACATGTCCTTTAGCAAAGGGCCCACTGGAACAGGTCAGAGTGCAAGATAAATCCCATGGGAAGTACTACAGTCAAGCAAATCATGGGAATTACCCCATTACACTTATTTATTTGTTTAAATGTTTTATCCTCTAGTTGAATTAAGTCCTTAGAGGACAAAAATTATTTTTTATTTTGTCTTTGTAATCCTAACTCTTAGTGTGCCTTGCACAAAGTAAGCAGTTAAGGAATGAATGGGTACCTGGTTGTCCAGGTTTTATGAGCCTGACACTGTTTTGACCAATAGGGATTCCCATTTTAATAACATAGTCTGCCTGAGTTCTTTCCCTTCTGACATCCAAAAGAGTTGTAACATAACATCAGAAATACATCACTGAATAAGCTTGGCCCAGGAGAAGACATGAGAAAATCTATCTCCCTCCCTTAATTGAAGAGGTGAGGGACTATTGATATCAAACATTACATATACTTTTAGACTTGGTTAATAGGTTACTTAGTTTTATTGGACTTTTCCCCTCTTTCTTTTTTATACTTTGTTACAAGAAATGGTTCAGTGAGTGGGGAAAGGAATGTATATATATAGGAAATGAATATATAGAGAATGTGTGTGTATGTATGTGACAAAGACAAACACGAGAAAGAAAATATGAGAGAAAAAGAGAAAAATATGAAAGAATGAGAATTTATTAAGTGCTTATAATGTGCCAAGTTTTGCATCAAGTTCTGGGGATGCCAAAATAAGACATTCCCTGACAACAAGGAACTTACATTCTAATAGGGGAAGACAACACATAAAGGGGTGCTGGAAAGGGAAGAAGGGGAAGAAAGTGAGAAAAGAAAGAGGGTACTTGCCCTGGGACATGGTAAAGAGAGTGCCGAAAAGTATTATGGAGTACATGGCCTTAGAAAGCTAAAGTGGAAGCTCATCTATCAGAGCTGGGGGACCCAGGGGTAGAGTCCAAGTTTTGAGTAGGAAAGAGTTAGTTGGAGAGTAGGGTAATTTTTATAAAATGATTTAAATTTTTTAAAAAAAGATTTAAGTGTATAATTGAGTCTGTTTATTTCTCCATTCTGGTTCCTAAAAAGAATGCTGAGGACAGGTAATTGTCCTAAATAGTAGACCAAAGAATGTTAGAATTGGAAGGGAAGGACTTTAGAAATCATCTAACCCAACCATATAATTTTACAGATAGGGAAACTGAGACCCAGAGAAGTGATTTAACCTGCCCAGAGTCACACAGATAGTTTAGTGGTAGAGTCAAGACCAGAACACAAATCTTTTGAATCCAAGACCAGCGTTTTTTTAACACAGTACCATGCTAAATTTTCAACAGTTATGGATAGTCCTAAAACATCCCCAGCTGTCCTTAATAACCCCTTTTGGCTCCTTTATTTGGAAATCTGTCCAAATCCTTCTTGGGAGTTGGTTGATTTTCCTGCCACTCCAGCCCCTTGGCTGTGTCTTTCCTTCTCTATCCCCTCCAATAAGGGTTCCTCTGGAAGAGACCCCAAAACACTGTGGACTCTGTTGCCAGCAACACAACACCCTGCTCTGAGTCTTACTGGCTTTGCATCCAGGAAGAGTAGTACCCCGGCTGTCCTAGTGTCTGCTGAAAAATCTGTTCCTGGATGAAATCTACTGATTGCAATTTGAATGCAGACAGACCAGCAAGGACAATAAAGATAAGCAGAAGAAATGACTTATAGCAAAGCATGGTCCCAGAAGGCATAGAAGAGACCCTGCTCAAAGTGCTGTAGAGGAAGAGAGAAAGTGAAGAAAACTTGGGTCCTTCATGAGGAGAAAGGAATTGTTGTGCTTGCAACAGCAGCTACTTCTGTTATGTCACTTGAGGGTTGTACCCTGCCCAAATGTTACTCCTACTTATGTCATACGGCCCCAGCATCTACTATTAGAAATTTCGTTTGTGGAAGACTGATGGGCTTTTTGGTCTTTAACAATTCCCTGTTAAATATGCAGATACCTCCCTTAGATGGGAGGTAGCATGATACACTAGAAAGAGCAGTGGAGTATGGACTGTGCTACATGTTATCTATGTGACCTCAGGCAGGTACCTTCTCCTCTCTGGGCCTCATTTCCCTAGGGCAATGGGAATAGATCACCTCTCTGGTCCCTTCCAGTTCTGCCTCTATAAGTTATGAATTAAAGTATTTGTTTTGTCCAGACTTATGATTTCACTTATGTCAGGAACTCCCAGGTGAGGGAACTCCCTTTACCAATGCAAGTCGGCATCTTTTCTGGAACTTAGTGGCCTAGGGCATTAAGGGATGAAGCGATTTGTCCAAGGTCACATAACCACATGTGCAGTGTATAGCAATAGTAGAACTTGACTGAGTAGAATTGACTCTGAGACTAGCTCTCCATGCCATATTGCTTCTCATGGTCTTTGACTAACACCTTAATCTTTCATTATATAACAGCTGTTTTGGGGAGATTGTGACAGCTAAGGAGAAGCCCTTGTTGGGATGAGTCAATAAAGATAGTTCCTAGAGGCATTCAGGGTACAAAATGGAGAAACACAATCCAGAAAAGGACGTAGAAAAAGACAGAAGGAAACTTGTCTGCTTCTCATTTTTCCTGTTCTTCTTTTGCTTTTGGATAGGCCACACAGAAAAAAAGCTAAGTGTCAGAGGTAAGTGAGGGGCTGATCCTAAGAGAGGAGATGTCTAGATTTTTCCTTTGGGCTATGATTCTCACAGGGATGAAATTATCCATTCAGCATTCAAAGGAGATCTGCCCAACCTCCCTGTCTTAGGCTGCTACCCTCAAGGACTGGTTATCACTCTGGTGGGATTCAAACAGTCCTTCCACTATGTTCAAGGCACATGGTTTAGAATTTTTTTAAGCTTTCAAAAATGTTCAAACCCACATCCCCTTGGACCAAAAGAATAATTTCACAGTTATTAGGACTAGAGGAGTCTGCAGGCCCCAGCCCTTATGACATTAATAAAGTCAGTAATCATTTCTCTGTGTCTGGAAACGTAGGAGAACCACTTCTGCATTATCTGCCTTCCCCTTTTGCTGCATAATTTTTTCCTGTTTCTGGAATAAGAAAATGTTGTGAATGTGTGTGTGTGTGTGTGTGTGTGTGTGTAAAATAGAGCTATACAATTAGATATACAGTCTTCTGTTGTAAAAGTTGAGGGGATGGATCACAGACACATAGGTAGCCAGAAAAGGGAAGGAAAAATGGGCATACCAACAACTTGCATAGTAAGATATCTCCAAACTCACTGGAAAGAGATGTAGCACAGACTATGGCTCATAAGAGAAGTTGAGGAAAGGTTTTCAATTTGATTTTGCTTAGAGACTTGGTAATCTTTGGTGCACTTAGCAACTGAAGGGATTTCTCCCTCTTAGAATTGGGTAGAAATGAAGAGGAAAGCATTTGCTTCACAGAAGTCAGGTAGCTTTTAGGGGTTTTTTTGCCTTTAAGAAACTCAGACACACTCTCCACTGCACTGAATTTCTGGGAAGAATCAAAGTCTTTAGATTCTAACTAGATTCCAGAATAATAATGTATGCCAGTATCTAAATATGAGTGTACAAGCTGCTATGACTATGTAAGCATGTAGAAGTGTATGAACATGTATGTTTGATTATATAAGCTGGTGTGTTTCTGCTCCATTGGGATATAGCAGTCCTCTGCTGACCTTCCTGGATTCCCATCTCAATTGTGTTAGTACCTTTGGAACATATTTACAGTTCTGTGTGCAAGTAGAGCTCCTCAGGAACTTTCAGGGTACAGCTTTAGCACATGGTGGGAAAAGAGGACCTGAGTGTGCAAAGTGTATGCTTTTGCTGCTGCTTCAGGAAGCCAGAATAACAGGATCTCAGAGTAAGAAAGAACCTCAAAGGCCATCTATTCTAATCCACTCCTGAACAATCATGCCATTTACAACAAACCTAAAAAGTAGTGCAGACTTAAATGGAAGACCTTTAGAGAGGAAGAGAATCCACTCCCTTCAAGGCAGTCCATCCCCCTTTCAGATAGTTTTAATTGTTAGGACTTTTGTCTTAAATCAAGCCTGAATTTGATTCATTTCAACTTCTGAAAACAAAACCCATCCCTCTTTTTCATGATAGCTTTTCAAGAGACTAGATGGCATCTCTCATGTCCCTCCCACAAAGTCATTTTTTCTCCAAGCTAAACATTCCTCAGCTGATCCTCACATGGCATCATCCCAGTGCCCTTTGCCATCCTGGCTGCCCTGCTTCAGATGCTCTCCAGTGTCCTTCTTAAAATGTGAGTCCCAGAATTGGACACAATATTACAGAGTACTCTATAACAATTAACTTCTTAGTCTTGGATACCATTCCATATCTTAATTCAACTTAAGGTTGTACTAGGTTTTGTTTTGCTTTGGCTTGTTTTTTTGATTGCTAGTAACACTGTTGGCTCATATTGAACTTATCATTTACTACAGGCCCCAGATTTTTTTGTACAGTGACCAGTTGTCTCATTGCCCCAATCTTTCATGTGAAATTGATTTTTTGAATCCATGCATGACTTTACATTTATCCTTATTAAATTACCTCTTATTAAATTCATGCTAGTGTTCTAACCTGGTAAGATATTTTCTGATTCTCATATCTGAATAGCTCTTTCTAGCTTTGTATCCTCAGGGCAGTGAGAGACAGTAGGGAATCCTTGGTGTGCTTCCTTGTCCCCCTTTGGTGTCTTAAAGTAACTAAGTATATGTGCGCATGCCTGTAGGTGTTTGTGCTTGCAGGTAGGTGTGTGTGTGTGTGTGTGTGTGTGTGTGTGTATGTGTGTGTAGAATGGAGCTATTTAGAACTTTTAATATTTTCATCAGAGGATAATTATAAATATGGGTGAAGTTTGTCAACATTATATGTCCCAGAAAAGAGGGGAAAAGTGTGTAAAAACACATGCATAATGTAGGTGAGGAATTCTCTCTGAAATCTCTGCATCTGAAAAAAGAAAAGGAAAATAGAGATTGTGAATGTGCCAGAAAATTGCCACTCACAAAGGCTGCCAATCACTGGAAACAATGGGAAACAAGATCATCTGGTGCTAAAACTCCTTTACTGAGTCTCTGCCAGCATATTTAAAACAATTGCATCTGATTATGCTTGAGGCTTTTCTGAAACATGACTTCTTCATTTTGGCATTTGAACATTATGCATGTTCATGAAAAAAATTCACTCACCACTGAAGAGGGACATTGTTTAACAAGCAAGGAGGGCTGTTTTTTGGGAATCCTAACCAGAATTAAAATCATTATTAGAAACAGGGAAAATCATACATCACAAAATTGTAGAATGCTAGTGTTGGAAGGGACTTTAGAAAAGATCTAATATGATGCCCTCATATAGATGAGGAAGCTGAGGCACACAAACTTACCTAGTTTACCATCCAAGTTAGGACTCAAATCTAGGTTTCCTTACTCTCCATTTATTGTTTTTTCAACTCTCCTGTACTATCCCCTAAAGATAGTTCCAGAGCTGGAAAAGGCCTTAGAAATCATCTAGGCCAGAGTTCTGAACTTTTTGTGTCCTGGACCCCTTTGGCAGTCTGGTGAAGCTTATGGACCCCTTCTCAGAAAAATGTTTTTACATGCATAAAATAAAATCCATAGAATTACAAATGATCTAATTACGTTGAAATTCTATTTTGAAAATTTTTTCACAGTCCTCTAATTTACTTATGATACCATCCTTTATGTCTAAATCATGTTTCCATTTTGATCTTATCTTGCTGTATGGTGTGAGATCGTGCTCTATGCCTAGTTTCTGCTGCATTGCTTTCTAGTTTTCCCAGAACTTTTTATGGAATAGCGAGTTCTTATCTCTTTGGGTTTACCAAACACCAGACTACTATGGTTATTTTTTGGTATATGTTGTGTGCCTAATCTATTCCACTGACCCACCACTCTGTCTCTTAGCCAGTAACAGATTGTTCTGATGATTACCACTTTGTAATATAGTTTGGAATTTGGTACTCCTAGGCCACCTTTCTTCACTATTTTTTATCTTAAATTCCCTTGACATTCTTCACCTTTTTGTCCTTTCAGATAAGTTTTGTTATTACTTTTTATAGCTCTATAAAGTAATTTTTTGGTAATTTGATTGGCATGGCACTGAATAAGTAAATTAATTTACTACATTAATTTACATTTTTTATTACATTGACCCAGCTTACCCATGAACAATTAATATTCCCCCAATTGTTTAGAACAGTTTTTCTTTGTGTGAAAAGTGTTTTGTAATTGTGGTCATGAAGACAGGAGTGTGTGTGTGTGTGTGTGTGTGTGTGTGTGTGTGTATTTTAAAAGTTCACAGACCCAAGGCTAAAGACTCCTGATTTAAACCAATCCTCCAAAATGAAGTCCAGCTAGGTTATATGACTCACTCTGGGTCAAACAGGTAGTAAACAATAGAACCAGGAACCCTGGCCATCTGATATCAAATACTGAATTATTTCTACTACACCATGGTCGTTTCCTTGATTCATCCAATATAATCCAATTCAATTTATAGTGTGCCCACTATGAGCTGGGCACTGTACTAGGTCCTGGCAATACAAAGGCAAAAATGAAAAAATAACTCCTTTCTCAGGGATCTCAAGGGGTGGGGGTGGAGAGGATATAACGTATACCCATAGATAAGTAAATACAAATATATATATATATATATATACATATTACAAATATATATTTGTCCAAATGCAAGTATATATTATATATATAATATATGCACAAGTATATGTACAAATATATTGTATATGCACAGATATCTATATTTGTGTGTATGTGTATGTATGTATATATGTATGTACAAATACAGGCGCAAAGTAATTTTGGGCCAACGGAAAGAGTGCTGACAACTATGAAGGTCCTGAAAGACCACTTGTAAGAGGTAGCAATAGAAAGGAGATCTGAGTAGCATTAAGGACTCTAAGAAGTAGAAGAAAGGACAGAGAACATTCCAGGCCTAGGAGTGAGCCTGTGCAAAGGTACAAAGACAGGGTGGTAACTAGGGAATTTTTTCTCTAGACTTTTTGACACGAAAACAATGACTGATCATCCCATAAGTAGCATGCCCTTGATCCCAAGAGGGACCAGCAATACTGTATAGATGGCTCAGTGCATCTCAATATTCTGACCCCTTTTGCAAGGAATTAGGAAAGAATCAATATTTTCATTGATAAAGAAGAAAAACTGCTGTAATGGATCCATTTGTTGAACTGAAGCCTGTTGACATTTTTTTCAAGATTCAGTAGATTTCCTGTGTGAAATCTACTCATTAGTTTAGAAGGACTTTCCATTTTTGATGGGTGAGAACTTTACCAGAATTGCCCTATGTAAAGATGTCAAGGAAAATATACAAGGGGAAATCAAAACATGTAATTGAGCTAGAAATCACACAACCCCTTCCTTTTCCCTGACATTCATAGACAGACTCACTTTTTATTGAGTTGGGTAGTCCTATATTTCTTCCCAATAGAAGCTAAAACAGGAAAGTACCCAAAGGGCAGGTGAGTCTTTGACTTTTCCCCTCTTGTTACCTTGCTGTTAACTGTAGTCATGTTAGCAAGCATCTCTGTAGGGGACCTTAGGATCAAATGAGTCATTTCCAAATGTGCCTGAAAGGGCATACGTAGTACAGAGAGTTTGAAAGGCAAGAAGAAAAATAGGTGAATTAAGTGAAATGCATGTTATGGGCCAATTTAATCAGGAATAATATATCAGGGCTGGTATTGTTTTTGGAACTGGATTCCAGAGTAACAGGATACTTGACAAGTTGTAGCCAGCTTCAGTAACACTGTCTCTCCAGAGTTCACAGACTAGGCTTTAGGAAACTTGAACAAAGACCAGCCAAGTACAAGTCCCATTCTGTGGCAGGGTTGGAAGACAGAGCCAACAATAACTAGTTCATTCTGTGGTCCTGTTGCAATTCCCAGCTGTGAGAAACATAGGCAGGGAGCAGACATGGGATGGGGTGGCACCCTTGAGGCCTGTAGGGGCCTGCCTTAGGGCTACATGGATTATTTCTTCCCATCCCACCTCCTCCAAGAGGGAAAGCAAGAATGAAAAATGAAATGTGTGGGTGATACTCCCAGAATATTCCTATTAAGTCCAGCCTGGAATGGTAGACAGAAGGTTATTTGATCTTAGGCTTAGGAGATGGACAAATCAACCCCTATATGTCTCCACATACCTCATAGGCCACAGGTTTGGTAGGAGGGGATTTTCCTTTAGAATCTTTCCCAGAGTTAGCTGTGTAGAAAAACTATGCTCAGAGAAGCTTCATAGGCAAATTGCCCAGATGGAACAGATCGGGGGGCTGGGTATTCACAGAGCTCTAACTAGGGTTGAGTCTCAGTGACCAGTGTACTTGGGGCAGGGGGAAGGGAGGAGATTGGAAGGGAATGGCACATTGTGCTCTTGAAGTGGACTTTCAGCTATCTTATCCTGTACTTGTACTTCTCTTGTCTGGCTGAAGGAAGGAAGGAAGGAAAGAAAAAAAGCATGTATTAATCACCTACTATGTGCTACGTGCTGTGCTAAGTGCTTTACAAATATCTTGGATCCTCACAACAACCCTGGGAGGTAGATGCTACAATTATTCCCTTTTTATATTTTAAGAAACTGAGCTAGGCAGAGATTAAGTAGCTTGTCCAGAGTCATGCATCTAGGAAGTGTCCAAGGCTGCATTTGAACCCAGGGCTTCCTGACCACAGGCCCAGCACTCAATCCACCTCGCCACCTGACTCCTTGTGTGCCGTCCTAAGGGTCCTGTTTCCAGAGCACCCTTCCCCCAATGTTAACCATGCTTCAGGAACTATAAAATATAGCCTTTACCCTCAAAGAGCTGAGAGTTTAGTAGTAGAGAGGAGACATATGCACAAATAACAATCATATAAAATACAGTATAACCTAAAAGAAGTACAAATTGTGGTGGCATTTTGGAGGAGAGAGGAGTTATTTCAAACTGGAGAGATGAAGCAAGGTCATTTCAAAGGGTGAAGGACAGGTGAGGGAACAGGCTTTCTAGGAAGAAGAAAGAGTATGGACAAAGGCAAGAAAGGAGTCAAGGTTGTCAGAGGAATGGCAAGTGGTCCTTTCTGGCTGGAGAATAGGGCATGTCAAAGGCAGTAGCGACAGATAGAGGTGAAGCCAAATCATGCAGGGTCTAGAATGTCAGGCAAAGAAGTTTTTTCAAACTATATTCAGTAGTCATTGGAGGGCCACTGAAGCTTTTGAGCACAGGATGAGCACAGGTGATGAGACCTACACATTAGGAAATTTAATCTGGCAATGCATGTTAGATGGTTTGGAGGAAGAGACTAGAGGCAGACAAACTGTTTAGGATGCTATTGTCCAAGAGAAAGGAAATCCAAAAATCTGTAGCATGGGCAGTGGCCATCCCCTGGTAAAATCATCGTGGCAGATGGGCTCAATGAGGATGATGGTAACGGACAGGTCTCAAAACTGTAGGTGAGTTGGGGGGATGTCTACCCAAAAATTTCCCCCGCAGAATAGGCAGATTGTTCCACAGGCCATGAAGACAACTGAAGCAGGCATTGTGGAGTACTTAGAGCTTGGTCAGACATCGAAGACACCAAAATCATTCACTGCATCTCAGGCCATGGCCAGTTGTCCTGACTTTTGTCTTGCCATTGGACTTTGATGATGCAGCAAGAGAAAGCGAGACTGATGTCTTTGTGCAACTCTGCCTCACTTAAATCTAATTCATGCACAAGTCAAGACATTACCTCACGATGTCATTGATCCTCTTTGAAAACCAAGGACAAACAATAATGAAGGAAGCCAGGAAAGCCTGGAAGCAGAAATGAGGAAGGAAGACATTCCAGGCATGGGGGCAGCCAGAGAAAATGCTCAGTCAGGAAGTAAATTGTCTTGTTTTGAGGAACAGCAAGGATATCAGTGTCACTGGATCACAGAGTAAGTTGTGAGGGGAGCGGGGGTGGGGTGGGGGGAGGCAAAGTATAAGGAGGCTGGAAAGGTGGAGGGGAAAGCAAGTTATGAATGGCTGTGAATTTGAAACAGTGGGTTTTATATTTGATCCTGGAAGTGATAAGGAACCATCGAAGTTTATTGTGTAGAGGGGTGACAAAGTCATATCTACATTTTTTGGGAGATCACTTTGAGTGGAAGATGGACTGGAGTAGGGAGAGACTTGTGTCAGGAAGACCAACCAGCTGGCTATTACAACAATCTGAATATAAAGTGATGAGGGCCTGCACCCAGGTGATGGCAGTGTCGGAAGAGAGAAAGGGGGCAAATGTGAACAGTGTTACAAATAAAAATGATAGGTCTTGGCAACAAATTGTTTTAGGGGTGAGAGAGAGTGAAGAGTTGAGCATGATGCCTAGGTTGCCAGCCTGAGTGGCTGGGAATATGGTGGTATCCTCAACCAGTAATAGTTAACTCTCCAACTGATTAAACAAGAGGGAAGAGTGGCAGATGATTCGGAGGCATGATGCCCCAGTATCTATGATAATACCTTCATGCCCCCTCCTTTACATTCAAAAATGGCCACTTTCACAGATAGAATATTAGAGCTCAAAGGAAACACCTATTCCACCTTACTCTCCATAAACACTAAACAAACAATCACACCAAATACGGGACAAATCTCTGAATCGTACTCAAAAATCCAAAATATTTTCATCTTAAAATATCTTGGAAAGTAATGAAAATTGTATGATGTCATTTTTAACAAAAGATTCAATAATCAAATATTTATCCAGTATATCCTTCTGAATATAACTGTAGCTTATAAAACACTGATTTGCCTTTGTCATTTAAAAAAATATGGTTATATTCAGTATAACTGTTGTTAATTCTTAGTCTTGTGATTTTGTTTCCTATCATTGACATTGTCTTTCTATGTCTTCTTGTGGTCATAAAATTTGTCATTTTGGTCATTTTTATGGTGCCATAGTGATAGCATCAGATTCAGATCTAGAAGGGACCTTAGAGATCATTGAGTCTGACCATTTTATTTCATAGAAGAGGAAATGAGGCCCTGGGTTGGTAAGTGACTTGTCCAGAGTCACACAGGTAGAAGGAAAGTAATAGAGCTGAAATTTAAATCTAGGTTCTTTGATTGCAAATGTAATGCTTTATTATTTGAGTAAGTAGTTAATATTCACTTAAAATCCAGTGCAAATATGTTTCAGTTTCTTTCCTTAAAGTTCCCTAGGGAGAAGTCAGCGAATAGGGAGGCTAGAGATGCTGAAGTTAATTTTCTCCTACTTAACTACTTTGTTAGAGCCTGCCTACTTAGGGAAGAATATCACACAAGCCCCAGTGATAGTTATCTCTGGGATGTTTGAGGGCTGCTGAGTCTTAGTAACTGTTGTGGGGTGGGGTGCATTTGGAGAAAGAGAGGAAAGTTAAAAAGAGTTGTTCTTCAAATACCGATGTTCACTATTTCTTCCTTTATTTCTGAAGTCTATGAAACTTCAAGCAGTAACCTCAGTGGGCCAGAGGACCTAGGCAGAAGGAGGCAGAACACTTTCCACTCACTTTTCTTACATAAAAACAAATAAACAGAAAACCTACCCAGCCAGGATGGGACCTGGGGAGTAGGCCCTCTGGTTGCTAACTTTCGCTCTGGCTTCTACTTCTTGCTGTTTACTTAAAAAAGAAAAACCATGAAGGAGGGTTTTTGGCCTCTGGCAGACCATACGGGCTAGGTTTAGTGTTTAGTGGGATTCCCCCTGTGAAATTGTCCATCCATTGATGAGAATGGGGAATGAGTCAGCATTGTTCTCTGGGCATCCAAACCTCTGTGCATCGTGGCCCCACTGGTGATGACAGAGCATGTCAGAGATTAACCACAACATAAATGGAAGATGTAATTCAGTTCTTCTTGGAACCAAATTGGTGTCTGCTCCCAGCCTGAACTAGCCAAAACTAAGATAGGAGCCCTAGGGGGAATGTTGCAATAGGGGGTAATAAAGATTTAGTCAGTTGTTTGAAAAGGGAAAAGTAGAATTTTTATTATTATTATCCTTGTATAACTCAGTTTCTATCCTGTTGGGTTTTCACTTTATGGCAGTCAGTTGTGGAAATGAATATTATTATTTCACATAATTTATTTTATGCAGAAACACAGAACTTCTAATTTTAAGAAGGAATAGACTGATTCCTTCCTGAGCATGGTTATATGCTAGCCGTCAGTATAATCAGGGGCATGGATCAGCTAACCTTCTGAGTCCTTTCTTCAGCTTTAATAAGTTGCATGGGAGTTGGTTGTGATTATGATTCTCATTATTTCATTGTATCTCTGTGGTTTGCATATTTACCCAAATGCTCAAATGAATCTCACTGCCTTGGATATTCTCTCCATCCTTCCAGATCACAGTGCAGTCTGGTCTGTTCATAGTACCAGCAGCTAAGTTGAAGTTTATAAGTGCTCTAAAAATGGCAGTTTTTACCATGCTAGATTAGAGATCACCTAATCCAGCCCCTTCGTTCTATAGAATAGGAAACTGAGACCCAGAGATGCAGAGCAACTTAGAGATGTGCTGAATGTTAGATCACAGAGATCGTCATGTCCAGAGTCACATGAGTGGCAAGCGGCAGAACTGGGATTCCAGTTCAAATCCTCTGACTCCATCTTTCTACCAATTCATTGCTTCTCAGGGCTTCTTGGCTGAAGCCATTAGCCTATCTTAAGTACAAGGATTTCCAGAAAATCTCTTTTGTGCTACATGGTTGTTTGTGCCCTGGCCTCATGCATTCTTCCTTGCAGGCCTGTTGCTGTTGGTGAATTATTTATTTGGATTTCTAAAAGCAGGACCTTTGCTAAAGTAGCCTAGTGGTGCAAATACAAGAATACAATGTGGTGTTTTGTTTTGTTTGCGTATAATTGCAGGATACATAAAAGCCTGCGGTGCCCACCCGGATGGGCCTGCATAAACCATGTGAAAATGTAGCGGTGTGCTGCCAAGAAGGCTGGTTTCAGACTCAGCTCCCAAATCAGTTATTTGTCATCAGGGAGAAGTTTGTGTTACGTTAAGGGGTCTGCCACCAGTGGTGAATAAACTCATTTCATTAGGGCGGCCACTCTAGTTTGGCACACAGCTACAAATAGATGTCTCTGATGAAGGGCTTACTGCCTTATTTGACTTTAAAGTCTTAAGGGGAACAGAAAGGATAATGTCCCCAGTAGGAGACCAATCCATGCCCACTTCTCCACTCCCAGACCTGTCTCCAGTCTAGGAAGCCTCTTTCCATTGGTTGTCTCCCTGACTCTGAATGTTCCACTAATCCCAGACCCTCCTCAACCATCAATAATAATTTTGCTCCTGGTTTGCAACTGTTTACATATTGTATTTTCTGTTCCCAAGTCTTTACTCCACGTAGAGCGTCTGAATCCCTTGTAAGATCAAAGAACTCAGAGACTGTGTCTCTTTCTTTGGTACTCTCCCACACCACCTATTGCGCAGAGCTGTAGTTACCAGGCATCCTGTGTGGAGATAAAACTAGGAATTATTGTGCTTGAGGCCAGTTAAGCTGAACAGGGGGAGGGAGGAATGACAGGTTGCCCTGGTACAAAGGACAGTCCAACTCATCCCTTCTGGGGATTGGGGGAAGGGTGATTTGGAACCACACCCTGTGGGAAGACTGCTAAGTTGACAGGAATCTGATACAGCAGCATGGGACAGGGAAGAATCACAAAGCAAGGGTGTGGGAACAACGGTCACCATCATGCAAAGTATGCCCCACCACAAAGGGAAGGACTTGTTTTCTCCCTTTCCATGTCAGTTCTTGGGAGCAAAGCTCTAGTCACAGAGGGCTGGTTGCAAGTCTGTCCGTGCATGGTGCATGGCATGGGTCCCAGACAGAGCCACTGAGCTGTTATTCATCCCCTGACCATCCCAGCTTTGGAATGAAGCAGGAATTCTGTCTGAGTGTGCCTAAGGTATTCAATAGCCTGTTTACATGGGCCAGCACAGTCTGCTTTATTTCACTGCTGAATCCCAAACATTAGAGGTGCCGAAGGAGCACTTGACAGGTTGATTAGATAAATGGAGGTGAAGCTGAGCCATGCGTTTATCTCTTCTGGTAATATCAGTTAAAGGTCAGTCATATCTCTGACAATCACTCTCCAGTAGAGAACCAGCTTTTGTTATAATGGTCAGTCTGTTTCTGTTCTGTGGCTTAAATCCAATGAGTTTCTATCATTGACATGCAGGTGCCAGTGGGGAGAAGACAAATCAAAAACCCTTTTGGATCTCTGAAGTCCTTTCTAGCTGTCTTACGGAGAACCTTAGATGCTGTGTTTGGGCACCTTCATACTTATAAATCACCTCTTGTGTATAAAAAAATATTGTGACCTTAGAGAGACATCCTTTGCAGAATAGAGCTGAGTGTTTTGATCCTCTAGGGAAAAGATACAACAGAAAAGAAGAGGGTGAATTGTTTGATTTGTTTAAAAAAAAAAGACTAGTGAGAGAAGAGTTGCTTGCTTTGTTTTTTGAAGCAAATTCTGGAAAAAGCTCAAGCAGATAATGAATTTATGAAATTCTCTACCAAGACACTAGTAACAGGCCCTAAGCTTTCATGCTGATGGGAGGAGTTGGATGTCAAAGTTCTGACCTCTGACCTTTGTGCTCTGGCTTTCTAGTCAATCCAGCCAAAGTGCAGGTGTACAACTCCTATCCTGGAATGTGACTGTGCTGGCGATGTAATCAGCAGAATTCCTTTGGCTTCACAAGAAATGTTCCTTTGGGAGTGAAAAGCACGATTTGGTTTGGAGCACGTGAATCCTGCCCTTTGTGATGGAACAATTGTCTCATTGTGATGGCCATGTCCAGTAATATAGAAAACTGATATCTTCATCAAAAAATCTTCAGATTGCAAGGGTGCCCACCTAGCAAAATAATAGGTTGTATTACATGGTTTTCAGTATGAAAGACGAAATTGCCCAATAATCCTCTTGCTCTGTAATTTAGTAGGATTTTTCATTTCTAATTCGAAGTGAAAAATCTGTAAGATTGCCCTTTTCCAACTGGCTACAGTAGTTCATTAGTAACTGAAGCCATACAAAGAACTGTGATTTCATTGATAAACCAAAGCCATTTGCTTAGGTATTGATATCACAATCTGTTTTAGTTTTGGGCTTTCAAAATTTCCCTAAGTTAGATTCCAATGTGAAATTAGCACAATCTACCCTATGGCCAGGGCTTCAGAAAATACGTATGTCACACCTTCTAAGAAATGTATTCACAATCTGTCTGATAGGTTGGAGAATGCTGAGCTCAGCTATTAGTTGGGGGGGAAATAACAATAATAAGGTGAGGCTCTTTGGGTGTTGAAGGAAAGTCAATCAGTTGAGTGAGAGAAAGCTCTTACTGGTGTTATTTGTGACTGAATAATCAACTCCGAGTCATGAAACACCATGTGTGAGAAGCAGCGAGCTTTCCAAAAGAAATAAAATCACATCAGACCTAAAGATAATTATCAGGAAGGCACGGGCAGTTTGCCCTGAGCACGAAGCATTCTCTCACTCCTTGGCCATTCTTTCTGACATGTTTTCCACAACCAGGGAGAAAGTATTTGTCAAATTAAGAAGCTCCTGAGGAGGAAGTTCTGTGTGGCCTGGAGGGAGATGGGCAGCAGTACACAGGGCATTCGGAGCTGTCGTGACTTTGCCTTTTTGAAGACAAAGGCCTTGGCGGGTCTCAGCTTTTCATTTGGCATGAAACAGAGTGGAAAATACACTTGATTCCCTAAGTTGTGCCCTGGGGACCCGGGTTTAGGACTTGACACTGGGCAGGATGAGGAGTTGATTTTTAGTTATTGTTGAGGGCTAGAGTGGAAGCAGCAAATGACATTCTGTCAAACTGGCAGTGCTCTGGCAGGGGAGGTTCACACCCTCCCCCCCATAATTCCCCTAGCCCCAGAACTGTCTGTAGTGGCTAAACTCACCAGTTATCCCAAGCTGCTCTTTTCTGGGAATGAATATTGCCCTCCATGACTTTGATTTCTTGGGCTTGTTCACAGTTCCTTAGAAACATGAATTGCAATTGATGGCCAAAGGAACTCGGACAAATAAAGTAAAAGGTCGGAGCCCTCTAAGGGGCAGGCTTTGGAATGAGGAACACCTGAAAGTCTTGAGATCATTATTTTTTAAGTATTTCCTTTGAGTTTCTGTAGTGTGTAAAGGAATAGTTTTATTTAAACCCATTGCCTAAAAATTCTAGTTGAATTCTACTGGTCAGATAATCAGTCAATAAACATTTATTAAGAGCTTCCTATATTCAAACACTGTGCTAAGCTCTAGGGATATAAAAAGAGGCAAAAGATAGTCTCTACCCTCAAGGGGCTTACAGTCTAACAGGGAAAACAATGTGCTAACAAATATATACAAAGCAAGCTATATACAGGATAAATAGCAGATAATTAGCAGAAGGAAGGTATGAGAATTAAGAGGGGTTGAGGATGGCTTCCTCTGTAAGATGAGATTTTAATTGACACTCAAGTCAGTAGTTGGAAAGGGGGAAGGAGAACATTCCAGGTATGGGGTGGGGGGGCAGCCAAAGAGAGTGCCTAGAGCCAAGAGATGGAGTTTCTTGTTTGTGGAATAGCCAGGATGCCAGTGTTACTGAATCAAATAGTACATGTTTACCAAGGAATAAAGTATTAAAAGTCTGGAAAGGTGGGTAGAAGGAGGGGTCGGTTATGAAGGGTTTTGAATGCCAAACAGGATTTTGTACTTGGTCCTGGAAGCAATTGGGAGCCACTGGAGTTTATTAAGTAGGGTGGGGTGACATGATGAGACCTGTGCTTTAGGAAAATCACTTTAGTGGCTAGATGGAGAATGGATTGGAGTAGGGAAAGAACTGAAGCAGATAGACCCACCAGCAAGCTGTTATAATAATCCAAACAACAACTCAAATAAGTGTCATCTTCCTACTAGCAAGTTGTCCATGAGGGCCTTCAGGGTCCATCCTGGCCACCAACTTGTTAACTAATAAGATCTTGACCAGAACGTGGAATAAGGAACTTAGGATCATGGGCAGAAAGAGAGAGGCAGCCAGCTGCTGTATTACAAATGTGGGCAGATAAAGTACCTAGTAGATGGAACCAAGAATTATATTGGAATTATCTCAATGCTCTGCTCTCTACCACATCAGTGCACAACTCTCCTTGGAACTATAGATGGAGACATTGAACTGGGAGCCAGCAAGAGAGATAGAGTGTGAGTGAAGATCCCAATGTAGGGAGCTAGAAGGAAGACACAGATGAGGATCTTTGGTAGTCATAGTTTTATGCATTGATTAAAAATTTCCTGTAGGCCACTGTCAGGGACACACTGGACTAGGGAACATGGCAGTGGGACAGTACCTCAAGTACTGGCAAAGAAGAGTTCTCAGGGACAAAGAGTTGGGAAAACACTACTTTGTCCACTGAGATTTTTTGGAAGTTCTGAGATGGAAACTTGAGACTCGTCATCCTCCTGATCCCTGATGGAACAGATCTAAGGATGGTAGATTTAGCTATGGAAGGTATCTGTGAGGCCCTCTGGTCCAACCTCCTCATTTTAGAAGTTTGGAAGCTAATGCTCAGAAAGGCTAAATGATGTGTCCAATATCACACCAGTCATGTCAGAGGCAGGACTTGAACCCAAGTCTTCTGCAGTCCCTTATACTGTATTTCCAGTTTCACTCTTTAGGACTTCTCTATAATAATAAAATCCGTGGCTCATGCTCCCATCAAGGAAACTCCTCTGGGAGCGCTAGAATCTGCCCAGCTTTTTCAAAGGATCTCATCTCTCCTCAAACATTGAAAGCAAAAAAAATGGACCGAGAAAAAGGGGATTATGTCTGAGCACTTGGCAAACAGCAGTGTCAGCCTCTCGCTCTGAGCTCTATTTCCTTCCCAACTGATTCAGCTTACAAGTTTTCTGAAACCCATAGCTTCCATTAGTGAAATCCTTGCTTCTCAAATGGAGTCATAGATCCCACTGCTGGTGCAGAATCATGGGATCGTAGGAATACTTGAAAGCTGAAAAGGACCTCAATAGTCTAAACTGCTCATTGTACAGAAAAAGAA
The DNA here is from genome assembly GCF_011100635.1 of Trichosurus vulpecula. Lineage (NCBI taxonomy): Eukaryota > Metazoa > Chordata > Mammalia > Diprotodontia > Phalangeridae > Trichosurus > Trichosurus vulpecula. Next base: position 82,160,942 of record NC_050575.1, on the reverse strand, counting down.
ACTGAAGCCCAGGCAGGTTAAATGACTTATCCAAGGCCACACAGATGGTCTGTTTCAGGATTAGAATGGAACTTCTTTTCCTCTAGAATCGAATCTTATATTGTAGGGAATGGACTGTCAGCCTCAGAGGCCCTTTTTTGATTCAATAGGCAATATAGCAAAATTTCTGGCTAGATGTAGGTAGAACTACCCTCTTATTCCACACCTGTTACCCCACTCCCGTCCCAGGTGTTCCCTCCAGAATGTGTGTGTGGGGGTTGGGGGGCTGGGTAGATGACCATCTGAAGCCCTTCAGAAATGTTTACCCATTTTTATATATGAAAAGTGGCATTTTTAACAAAAGAACAATAGGAAGAAACAAGTTGAATATCCATTATCTTTATCTCTCAAGCTTACATTAATACAGATCAGAATGGCAACAGCACCAAATCTATTCTCAGAAAACCCTAGATTCTTATCGAGATTATGCTACATGTCAGCTATGTGGCCATGGGCAAGTCATCATCCCTCTCCTTAGTTTGCTCATCTATCTGATGAGAGGGTTGTTGGACTTACTGGTTTGTAGAATCAGTACTAGTTTTAAATCTTGTAAGTCAACATAGCTCTTTTCACACAGTATCTCTTCCCCTACTTCCCTCTCCTTCCTCAACACTCTCCTTTAGCTAGCTCTAATATAGAACTGGAACATACAGTTTTGAATTATTTGCTGCATTTGGCATCTTTTTATATTCTCTGCTCTTAATTTGGAGGTTGTATTATATTTCATGCTCTCTTGAAAGAGAAAACAAAACAATGGACTGCAGTTGATTTCGCTCATCTCCTTCCCACCCAACTGCCTCCGCCAGGCAAATGACCCTTATTAGAGCAAATGTTTCATGATAAAAGGGGCTACTAGTGCAGGGCTCACCTTATCTCTACCTCTTCCGATTCGATGGGCTTTGCCTCATCTTCTCTTAACTTTCCTTTTCCAAAAATGAATCAATCGTGCAGCATCTGGACCTGCATCAGGGAGACGAATTTGATGTGGCCTCTGAAGAACAGAGCAACCAATTCAGCTTAGGGAGAAGAGTAGGGAAGGTGCTGGCCCTGCTGGAGGGAGTTTGATGGCAGTAAATGGGAATGGTTTTGGTGAGTCTGTAAATATAGAGTTAAGTGAATAGCAAGGGGGAAGGAGTGGGGAATCAGAGAAGTGAAGAAGTGAAATCTTAAGCTGTATGGCACTGAGAGCTGCCACAAAAGTGACAGAAATCAGGTTGGAAGGAGATGAACAATTAGAATTAGGCTGGACTAAGCCCTGGGGACTGTCTGGGACTGGTTCCAAGGGATGTATCCTTCCCACCTTCTCTTCTTTTCATTTCTTCAGATTTGTGCTCGAGCAGCAAACGACTAGAAATATTGTGAACTTGTTCTGCTAACCCAGCTCTGCATAAAAGTGACTGGATAATTGGATTTGGTTTCTAACATCAGGCAAAAAAAAATTAAAATAAAGCCTATTTTGAAAACAGTTGCTGTAACATGTAAAATTGCCAGTCAGATGTGGTTTGGAGGCAGGGGAGGTGGGGGAGGAGATTAGTGCACATTCATATTTTTAACGTTAGAAAATCCATTGAGTTGGAGGGGAACTTGAGTGTGCTTCCCAGGATGAGCGGTATTTACACTATAAACAGGGCGAATGATTCTAGTGGGAATAAATGGAATAAATTTCCAGATTCAGGGTTACAATCAGAACCAGCAACGTGCACAGGAAACGGACATCTGGCAGAATTTATTTGTCAGGGGAAAGGGGGGAGTCTTGGGGGAAGGGTGGAGGACACATCGGTTTTCAAAGGTAATTGAACCCTTCAATTAAGCCTCATCTCTAGAGAGAGATGTAATTCTATGATCTTATGTGCCCAGGTAAAGCAACTGCCCGAAGGGCCCATTCCACTCTCCTGCTAATCTCTTTACTTCACTGCAGGGCAGGATGAGGCTGATGGGCCAAGTTCTTCACCCCTACTTCCCGCTTCATTAGTTTCTTGGAATGATCATTGGCGCTAGAGTTATAGGACTTATTTTGCAATCTTAGCTCTTAGAGACTTATTCCTTGTGTGACTTTGGGCAAGTAATCCTGTCTGTTCTAAATAACAACGGCAATTGCTCCTCCTGCCATTTTACATGGGGCTTTCTATGAGTTAGTCACTGTGCTAGGTGCTTTAAAGATATCTCATTTGATCTTCACAACAACCATAGGAGGTAGATGCCATTATTATCCCCATTTTACAGTTGAGGATACTGAGTCAAACAGAAGTTAAATAACTTGCTTATGGTCACACAGCTACTGAGGCTGGATTTGGATACAGGTCTTCCTGGCTCCAGACCCAGTGTTCTATCCATTGTGCCACCAGCAGCTTAAATACATTCATACTTTCATAAAATCTGTTGTGTTCTCCTCTTCTTTCCTCTGCCATGGCCACTACCCTGGTGCAGGTCCTCATCACCTCATGCCTGGATTACTACAAAAGCCTGCTGATTGGTCTCCTTCCCTCTCTCTAGTCCATCCCCCATTCAGCTGTTCAAGTGATCTTCCTAAAATACAGATCTGATCATGCTGTCTTGCTATTCAATAAACTCCAGTAGATTCATATGACTTCCAGGACCAAATAGAACATACTGTAGTATTTAAAGCCTTTCCTAATCTGCCCTATTCCTCCCTTTTCAGTCTTCTGACACCTTATTCTCCCTTCCCCACATACCTGCAGTTCTGGGATATTGGCCTCCTTGCTGTTCCTCACATGAGACATTCCCTCTTCAGACTCTGGGCATTTTCCCTGGTTGTGCCTCATGCCTCAGGTGCTTTCCCTCCTTGTCTTTGTCTCCTGGCTGCTCTGGCCTCCTTCAAGTCCTACCTAAGTATCTCATCTTCTGCAAGAAGGCTTTCCCAATCCTCCTTAATGCTAGCATCTTCCTTTTGAGATTATTTCCAAGTGATCCTGTATACAACTTGTTGCTCCCCCACTCCCACATCCACCCCCAGACTGTGACCTCCTTGACAACAAGGACTGTTTCTGTATTTTTTGTATCCCTAACACACTCAGCACAGTGCCTGACACATAGTAGGCACTTAATACATTGCTTATTTAGTTGACTTGACTTAATTTCTCCTCTTAAGGTCTCAGTTTACTCATCTATATAATGAGTGGGTTGCACTAAATGATCTTGGAGGTCCCTTGCAACCCTAAGTACTATGCATGGTTTACTGGGAAAAAACCCAAAACCAAACAACATTGGATTTTGAAATCTGAGAACCAAGCCTTAACACCTAGCTCTTCTCCTTGCTGTCTATCTGAGCTCTTCCTGTTCTAAATCCTCTAATCTTGAGCTGACCAGCAGAACTCAGGCTGAGATTGTACACTCTCCAGCTTCAACCCCTCATTCTACCATGACCCTCTTTCTTCCTATTCTTAGAGCTGTTGCTTCTTCCCACCCTGTGTCTACTCTCCCCCTACCCCTCCCTCCTGTCCTAGGGCCCCAGTTTCTTCTTCCTCCCAAGGATTACTCCTTGGATTAATGGGTCAGTTTCCTGTGTCACTCAAGATCCTCTGTGTCTCCTGTGGGATATACTACTTTCCCAAGCTGTCAGCCTTGGGTAGTATGAATTACACAAGGTCCATTGGCTTGTGCTACCTCCGAGAGGTTTCTAAATACGTACAAGCAATGATGATAACTAATTATCTGGCTGACACAGCACACATTGCAAGACTCTACTACATACACACTGCATTGTGAGGACAAAGAGCAGTCAGAATGGAAAGTAGAGAAGAGAAAGCCACAGGTCCTATCAAAACCTGCCCTTTTGTTCCCGAGTTTCCATTTTCCTATTGTTTCCCTGGAAACTAATCCAGTCCCTCTTGACGACTGCACAGTGATGCTTCTTGCTTCAGTGGCTGTCAAGGTAGCTTATCCCCTGTGTTAATTAACTGCTCTGAGAAATGCTGGATAGGCAGTGGTCTGCTTGACTTTCAGTTTGTTAATGCAGGTGACTCCAGAGAAACTTTGCTCCGGCACATGACAATATAGGATGGGTCCCATACACACACACAGACACACAGACATACATACACACACACACACACACACACACACACACACATACACACATACACACATACACACACACCCCTCACCGAACCTCATGCACATACTACATACCCAGCTGATGGAAAAGTTTAGGGATTAGGGGATTAGGGACCTCCTTACCATACGGAGGAAAAACTTCAAGGGACTACCTGGTTTCTAATTTCACAGACCAGGAAAATGTGTTTCCAAAAAGAAAATTTAGTTAAATTAAATGATCATGCATTTATGAAGCACTTGGTATGTGCCAGATATTGTACTATGGCTGGGCATTACATTACGTTACATTGTACTTGCTTGTATAGGAATAAATTAGTACAACAGATATACAAAATGATGCTGATGGAGAGCATTTATTGTTGTTGTTCAGTTGTTTCAGTTGTGTCTGACTCTTTGTGACCCTATTTGGGGTTTTCTTGGCAAAGATACTGGAGTGGTTTGCCATTTCCTTCTCCAGCTCATTCTTATAGATGGGGAAACTGAGGTAAATAAAGTTAAGTGACTTGCCCAAGGTTACATAGCTAGTAAGTATCTAAGGCTGTATTTGAACTCAGGTATTCCTGACTTCAGGCCCAGCGCTTTATCAACTGCACTACCAAGCTGCCAGTAAATGAGGAGTAGGGAGAGACAAATAACGAGGGAAATCAAAAAGCCTTTTACAGAAGGTCTATTTTTGAGCTGAACTTTAAAAGAAGCTACGGAATCCAAGAGGTAGAAATGAGGCTTAGGGAATGTTGAAGAGAGGGGAAATGGAATATTGTGTCTGGGGAGCAGCAGGAAGATCAACTTGGCTGGAAGATGCTATGTATAAGGAGGAATAATGTGGAATCAGCCTGGAAAGGTAGATTGAGAATGAGTTAGAAATGTTTTAAGTTCCACAGTTGTTTATATGTTATCCTAGAGGCAGTAGAAGGCTGAGGAGTGACATGGTTAGACCTGTGCTCTAGCAATATCAGTTTGATCTTTGAGAAGATCAAATGGTGATAGAATGAGGGAGGGAGGTGCAAGCACGTTCTAACTTTGTCATTAAAACATTGGAATGAAGCTTGTATTCCTTTTAGAACTGCAGGAAGGTTTCGTGTGAGATTCCTCATATATACAAAGATGAGAGGTCAGTTTCAGGATTTAAAATATGGACTTCAGGATTAGAACAGCCAACATAGCTAGAATGAATCTTGACCTCAGAAAAAGGAAGGGGTTAAATTGGTGCAAGAGAGTTTTACAGTCAACCCCCCTAGAATGAAATCTAGATGGAGTAAAGCACTCCTCTCTCTATCTGCTACTGGTCCATTTTCCTCATTCATTCTTATTTCACGTTGTAAGGTAACCAAAAGTTATATTTTAAAATTTCTTTACTAATTATGAAAACTATAACATTTCTCTCATTAGTCAATTAGCTCTGAGTCCACACTTCAGTTTATTAAATGTTATTTTAAAATTGGAGAAATATCCCTTACCATAGTCTTTTGCTCATCTCTCTGTATATCAACCTCCTCCCTGATTGCTTAGGCTTAAATGAACATCAAAGTTCCTTTCTATAAAATTCATTAGCATTGTAACAAATACTCCAATGGTGACATAAATAATTATTTATAATATATCAGCTGTGGAAAAGATCACAGTCAAAGTCATTACAACTGCTGACTTCTACATTCTGGAAACACAGTCCCACCATTCAGTTCTCTCAGGATACCAGTAAAAGTCTTTTCTAAAAAATTCTCTTCATATTTCATCACAAGATAAAAGTTAAAATCAGGAAATAAGTTCTGTTAGTCCTTTGTCTCTGCCCTCTCTTCATCCATCACCATCAATAGACCCTACAGAATTAGAGTTGAGCAGTAGGTTCCTCAGAGACTCCTTATAGAATTAAAATTAAACTGTCACTCCAACATTCCATTGCCTCTTAAAGATACAACAGTATCTGCAGTCTCTCTGGAAGGGATTATTCAAGTTGATGCTATACAGGTCTAGGAAGGATAGCAGTGTACTTCAGGGACTGTGTATGAGTGCATTAGGAGAGTAAGGACCATTCACTCAGGACTCAAACATGTATTAAGCTTTTATTGTATACAGAGCCCTGAGAATACAAGACAAAAATAAAACAGTTCCTTCCCTCAAGGGGTTTACATCATCTTTGGGGGAGCCTATATACATATATATATATATATAATTATAAATATATTATTATATATATTTATATAAAAAGTAGTTTGAGAAGACAGGGCAGCAACTCTATTCACTGATTGCTGGAGTAATCAATCAAAAACATTTGGCCAGGAAGTTTGTAATTTATCATACAGGCAGTAGGGAGCCACTGAAGATTTTAGGGCCTTACATGGACCTATGCTTAAGTAATATTAATTTGGCATCTGTGTGGAGATTGGTTGGGAGAGGGGAGAGCCTGAAAGCAGGGAGACCAATTAGGTGGCTATTTTAATAGTCTCATTCTTTATTACTCTCCCTCCTTTACACTGTGTTGCAGCCATTGGCTTTCTCTCTTTCTCACATTCAACACTCTATCTCTCATCTTTGTTTTTTTGTACTGACCACAGACCCCTCCCCCAATACCCCCTTTATCCTCACCAGTCTGCGCTACACGACCTCCTTAACTGCCTCTCATTCTTCCTTGGACTCAACTTAACCACTTTCTACATGAAACTTTTCCTAATCACTCCAATTGCTAGTATCCTCCCTCAAGAACTATCTTGTATTAATGATTTTATATTTATTTGCAGTAATTCTCTTTATTTTTTTCCTATATACACATATATCCCCATTAGAATAAAAGTTTCTTGAGAATTGGGGTTGTTTCATTCTTGGTATTTTTTTCCTCAGCATTTCATACAGTATCTGAAAACAGAGTAGGTAATTAATAAATGCTTGTTGATTGATAGTCCACACGAGAGGTGATAAGGGCCTAAATTGTGGTCATGGCAGTGTGAGAAAAGAGGACCAACACAAAAGATACTGTAGGGATGGAATCAATATAATTTGGCAAATGATTGACTATGGTGAGGAGAGAAGGCTGATTCAAGGGAGAGAAGGTTGAGTTGAGGGTGGATCCCAGCTGACAAAACTGAAAGGATGGCAGTGCCCTTGATGGAAGCAGGAAGTTTGGAGGAAGGGCAAAGCTTCAGGGAAAAATAGTGGATTCTGTTTTGGACATAAAGAATTTGGATTGCTGATGGAAATGCCCAACAGGGAATGTAGGACTGAAGTTCAAGAAAAAGGGTAGAACTGGATAAATAGATGTGGGAGTCATCAGCATAAAGATGGTAATTGGAGATCAGATTACTGAGAGAGTATATAGAATGAAGAAAAGAAGGATATGAACAGAATCTTGGGAAACCCACATTCTAAGGGAAGAGAATGTGAAGTATGATATGACAGAAGAGGCTAATAAGTGCACAGATTGTTAAGGGGAACCAGGAGAGAGCAATGACCCTTAATAAGCAACAACATCTCCTCTACTCCAGACTCCAAGATATCCATGTATATGCAGGTATGTGCGCACGCACACACACACACACAATTTTTAGGTAGAGATTTTGCTCTTGAGGAGTGAGCTGCCATGAAATTTATGTGACACCATCCCAGAGAACCTCAGTATTCAAAGACTACATACCAGAAGTTTTGGTATGACTATAGATATTTCTATACAGTAGATACTGTGACAACATGCATAGATTTAAAAAAAAATGTGACTCACCATTGCCCTTTCTCTGCTGGGCTGTTGTGACATTGTTATCATTGGAAATACAGTTACCAAGGAAAAAAGAAATATATTAAGTTAGAGAATCTGCTGCTTATTGCTTTAAGGGGGAAAAGACAAAGCTTCTGAGGTGTCCCTGCTTGATTTCTACCACAGTCTCTTTCTACGTGTAGCCAAAAGAAGTTTACGTTAAAAACAATTCAAGAAAATATTTTTGTTTTTACAAACCCCCTTTAAGAGTTTATACTGGTTTTTTTTTGCCTCTTGGAAGTTTTATGGATCACATAATGCTGAACATAAGTCCCTGGGTTCTAATTCTACCTCTAGGACTGATTCACTGTGTGATACTGTGCAAGCCATCTTATCTCTTTAGGCACTAGTTCCTTTGGTCTTTCTTGGGCACCCAGTCTGGGTTCTTTGTTAATTGATATGTTGGCTTAGGGATACCTTATAGTGCAGTGGAAACAAGGCAAGATGTGGAGTCAGGAGGATCTCAATTCAAATCTTGATTTTGCCACTTTCTAGTGATGTCCTTGAGCAAATCACTTAAGCCTTCTGGAACTCATGTTCCTTCATTGCAAAATGAGGATCTCCACTGGGGGATCAGTAATGTCCCTTCTAGTTCTTTATGTGTGATCTTAGGCTGTCTAAGGTCCCTTCTAGCTATAAAGCACTATGATTCTAATACCCTGAATTCTTGGTCTGGAGGAAAAGGAGAAACAGTTCTGAACCTGGAGTTTTCAAAGGACACCTTGTGGCCATGAGAGAAAATACAGTTTGGAGAAAGCCTTATCTCAGTATATGTCTGGTTGGATGTGGTAATTACTGATGAGTTGTTTTTTGCTTGTTTGTTTTATTTTTTAAACTTTAAGTGTCCTGAGCGTGTGAGGAGAGAGGAATGGAAACCCTACCCTCCAAAAGTACTTTCAGAAGGATAAAATGCGTATCTGACTCCTGGGCCTCTGCCTAATGTTCCACAGATGAATCAGCTAGGTTTGTACGCTGCTATTTAAAATGATCTGTCAGAGAGTTGATGAGAAAAGATGGGGCTTTCTGTCAATCTTGCAGTGACATTTGTACTTGTGGTTTGGAACACACTGTAAAATAGCAACCCTTTAATAATTAATTTCCTTGTATTATAAGAAGAACAGCCCTGAGCTCAAAGACTATTAATGAAACTGTAGCATCACCTCCTCAAGAATTCCAATTATTTCAGGAAGTCTACATACTGAATGGCAGAAGTTAGGGCCAAGGTCTTACTGCATAGCCTGCCACTTTTTCTTGCTGAACCAAAGAAAGCCACAAAGTGTTATGCTTGGTTTTGCTGTTAGCAACAGGCAGCCCTGGTGCTGAGCAGTAATGCTCCTTTTTGTTTCCATTTCATTAATTTCCATTATCGCTCTTTAAACAAGGTAGTGGAGGAGGTGTCCTGGATTTCAGGGATTTGGGTGGATCTGGACAATTAGAAACCCTTAAAATTATGTATGTTATCTCTGAAAGGTTAGAAAACAAAGGGATAGACCTTTAATGCTGTGTTATTTGAACCAAGAATAAACACACATTTCAGTGGGACTGATTAACTATCAGAAATGGCTAGCATTTTGTTTACCATTCTCTAGTAAATGTAACCAACTGCAGAAATATGAAGTTGCTCACAGCCTTAAAGCCCGCTCTTGGCTCCATAAGGAAGTTTGCCTGCATCTTTCTCATTTTCTCTAAACTGGTAGAGGACTAAGTTTGCAAGTCCTGTTAGCAACACCGTCTCTGAACCCATGTACCCACTTTGGAGGAAGGGGAAAAACAAAGTAAGATTGTGATTTGATTGGTTCTCTCTGAGAAAGAAGTGAGGATCCCTGGAAATGGGAAGAAAGCTCATAGGGAGACTAACAAGTTGCTGAACCTGGAGAGGAGTTACTTAGGGAGATTATCATCATGTGGGTGCTTTAAATAGCCCTTCCCAAAGATTGAGTTTCAGTTGGTGGGCAGACCAACAGACCCCCAGGTCTTTCTCTAAAGTTGTTTAGACCGGAGAAGAGAGTAGGGATTATTTACAGGAGAAATTCCTGAAGCAGGGCAGGCTCCCTCAGTGGAAATGGGAATGGGAAATGGGAAACTAAGAATTGCTTTGTGTTTCCCAGGGGCCTGTGATGTTTGAATCAGGCCTGACAGTGTTTTGTCTTCCCTGCTGAGCCCAGATTGAGTGCATAGAGATGGCTAATTAAACTTTGAACTGACAACCAGACTAAAGAGGCTACCACTTTGAAGACCAGGAGATCACAAGGACAATTTCCTGTTTGCTGGTTTGCCGTGGATAAAGCTCAACAGAAAATCTCATCAGTTCAGGGTTGTGTTAAGTTTAACTAAGACATTTTGTGGCCTTCAACACCAATTGCCTTTGGCTAGACATTCTATGCCTGCTGGTGGTGGTAGCATTTTTTCTCCCTTTATCTTCTTTCCTTTTTTCTCAACATGTTTTGACTGGTATACGTATACCTAGATTGATATGTTCAGTAATTTTATCCACACACTCCTGGGTAGAGATAGCTATCCTCGTTCTTTGAATCTGACGATGATAATGTTGATAGTTTGGGGTGGCTACCCCGCTAGTTGAAATGTGCTTCACTGTTGGTCTTTCCAGGTTTCAGTTTCCTTCTCTCTAAAATGAGAGGAATTTGGTTCAGTTCTATTCGATGGACAATTTAATTGCTGACTGTGGTTTAAAGTACAATACCAGCCACTAGGCTTTCAGACAAAGTATGAAATAGTGCCTGTTTTGAAGGAACTTACGTTCTCCTGGAAGGAAGCAACAAATACAAAAGCAAGGAAATCTAAATAAAGTACCTATAAAATAATGCAAATTAATTATAAATGAGAATTTATTATATATTAGAAATTAATTATAAAAGGAAGAGAATGATAATAATAAGTGGGGAGGTCAGGAGAATCCTTGTGGGAAATGTGGCACCTGAGTTTATCTTTAAAGGAAGCTTGGCATTTCACAAGGCAGAATTGAGGAAAGACTGCATTCTAGACACGGAAGACCAGTTGGGAAAAAGCCTGCAGGCTAGAGATAGAATGTCCTATATAGGAAAGAGCAGCAGCCCAGTTTAACTGGAAGGAAGGAAACAATAAATATTAAGTGCCTATTATGTGCTTAATTATTATCTCACAACTATTGCTTTGCTTGATTCTCCCAGCAACCCTTGGAGGTGGGTGCTATTCTTATCCCCAGTTTATAGATGAGGTAGGTAGTAGTTAAGTAATTTGCCCACGGTTACGTTGTTGTCTGAGACCAAATCTGAACTCAGATCTTCCTGACTCGAAGAGTCATCTTTATGAGTTCAAATCCAGCCTCAGACACTTACTTACTAGCTGGGTAACCTGGACAAGTTACTTAACCCTGTTTGCCTCAGTTTCTCATCTGTAAAAAGAGCTGGAGAAGGAAATGGCAAACCACTCCAGTATCTTTGCCAAGAAAACCCCAAATGAGGTCACAAAGAATTGGACATGACTGAAACAACTAAACAACAAAAAAGTATCATCCCAGATAAAGCTGCTTAGATCCCAGGGTAGTAGTGTGTTTACTAGAAATAACAAAACAACCAGAAATTATGATTTCCCTGCTTTTGTAAGACTTTCTAAATATTCATTCACCTTTCTGGTGGAAGCTTTAGCTATGTTTTTCCACTATTAAGTTGGTTTGCTAAGCCGTTCCCACTGTGCCTTTGGTCCCGAACTGTAGCCCATACAACTTTTTGTAGCCACAAATTAGACACAGATTATATATGAACAGAAATGAATGTTAGACCAAAGCCCAATACTACCTAATGCTTGTAAATAATAGCAAATTTAGCCTTTGTGTTTTTCTGTCTGCAGCGTACTATGCTAAGCACTGGGCCTAGTGGAAAACTTAGTTACAGCATAGCCCTAACGTTGGTAGACCTTACAGTCTAGTAGAATGTTAAGATGTCAGCACAGATAAATGTAATGTACAAATTACACAATATGTGCATTAGAGAGCTTTGTTTATACTTGTTTTCCCAAAGGCAAGTATTTGCTTATTTAAGTAAAGCTTTCTGCCTTAATATACTGATTGCCTTTAATAAACTGAAGTATTGCATTGAGGGTGGTTTCCTTGTATTAAAAAAATACAATATTTTTAATCAGGACATAATTGTAGAATTTACAAATGTTTTCATTTCATTAAGGACCTTCAGGCAGAAAGCTTTACATAAACAAATAGTTGTCTTTGGAGATATGCTTGTAAATAGGAACACAATTTATCAGTGTTCTTTGATAGCATGGTCTTTAGCCATAAGAATTACATCTTTGGTAGCAGCACCATAGGAATATCATATTTGCCACTCCCACTATCTTTGACTGACTGTCAATAGGAAAGTAAATATGCAGGAACATAGATTTAAAGCTTGAGGGGAAAAGCTTAGATGCAGTTGAGTCCAACCCCTTCATTTCATAGATGAAGATATTGAGGCATAAAGAAGTTACATGACTTGCCCAAGATCACACAGTGTCTGTGGCAGAATTTGAACCTAGGTCTTCCTAACTCAGAGTTCTGTACCTAGACCACACTGTCACTCATCTGGTCCGTTACCCAGTGGCCAGGAGAGTTCCTTACACAACCAGGTGATCCATATGTCTGTTGATTAGATTTTATAATAGCTCCCCCTGATGTAGATTTTAATGAAGCATGGGGATCAGTAAGGGAAGTGGATGGGTTCTCTCTCCTTGAGACATCACAGTTGGTATTAACCCTTTATGGGCACTCCTGTGAAAGTCATGGGAGGATGATTCATTTACCAATGTAACTATAGCAAGTGACATTCCCAGTCAATGTGGGCTAGGAAGAGGAAAGGAGCCAGCACTGTCCCAGACTGCAGCACCAGAGACATAGTCAAAGCTGTGCTCCCCAGGAATGTAGAAGGCTCCCTACAGAGTGTGAACCAAGTCCCTCCTGCTACATGAACTGATTAAAACTAGTCTCAAGGGGATTTTATCTAATTCCTCAGTCCTGGCAACCCTAGGGGAAGAGCAGTCCAGAAAATAAAATATGTGCCTCATATCCCAAATGGGCAATAGACTCACTGGATCAAGGTTGGGGTGGAGGCGGGGTGGTTATATTTACAGGAATTACAGTGACATAAAAATAACAAGCATCAGTAAAACTTGAATTTAAAAAATAGCTTGCCTTCTACCTACTGGCTCTGTTTTAGAAACCTAATTCTTGGTCCCTACTCCCTCACCCCCATCTTAGAGGGGATTTCCAGCAATCTCTTTTGCTGGTTTTTCCCAGGATTGCACTGAAACCCTGTCTTGCTTCAGCTACCTTCTTGCTGTGCTCCTTCTGCCCTTTCTCCCATGGCTTCCGTTTTGAGGAAGGGCTCCAACCAGCCATCCTTCAGACATACGCCATGTTCCACTCTCCTTTTCATCATCCTCCTTCTGTATTTTCTTCTCCCATTGGAATGTGAGAGTGTTGAGGTCAAGGGCTGTCTTTCTTTTTGCTTGTATTTATACCAGATCCTGGCATATAGTAAGGACTTAATAAATGCTTGTTGATTTGACTTCACTGTCTCCCTGGTCTCCAGGTGGTTCCTCTGGATCCCTGGCTCTTGGTCTATACTCTCATCATCAGTCTGCCCCTGTCTCCGGTACTCTGGCTTATAGGTTGGGCTTCACTACCAGAAGGGTAGCCAACCGCTCCTTGACCTGAGATTACACTCTTCTCCCGTAATCTCACATGCCCCTATGGTAGTATTCCATACTAGGAGTTCCTGCCAGCCTCTATCAGCTATATCAGGAATTACAGGGAGTTAGCTGCACTAAAGATCAGACCTGAACTGGGGAAAAAATATAGTTATTTCTTTAAAACACATACCACACACCCCATGGCTAATGGAAGAGATAGGGAAAGCTGGAGAAGTTTGAGAATGATAAGCTGACATATAGAAAGCAAATAATTGGGGTCTTGCCCAGACCTTTGGGCCTTGATTGACTGAATTTTGCCCTCTGACTTATAAGTGGCAGCCCAGTATGTGCTGTTGACTATGAGAATCTGGTTCGTAACTAAACAGTAATTCTGTGTCACAAAGTCCTTCTCCCCAGGCATATCTCATCCCATTGGGAAGGCATGAGGCAAAGAAGGAGGTAAATGGGGAAAGTCTTGAAACGGATTATGAAAAAAATAAATAATTAAAGGCCATTTTAAAGACCTGCAATTTGGGGACCAAACAGGAATTTCCTGCTGAAATCAGAAGGAATGGCAGCTTTACAGAGTCCCTTCATTAAGAATTATTAACCTGGGGGTTTCTGGGGCTCAGTTTAGTTCGGTTCAGGGAGAGCCCCCTGCTTGCAACCATAAAACCCTCTCAGTCTTCTCTCCTTCTCCTGCTCCTTCACACCCCACCCCCTTACACATTTTTTAATGAAAGAGAAAGGAAGCACACCCCTCAGGGGGAGAAACCAGGAGCAGGAGGCAAAGTTCAAGCATGGAAAATTGTTTTCTTGTAAGTGGCAGGCACCTGGCTGACCCCCGGCTGTCTTTGGCCTTTTCTGACAGCCTGTAGCCCTCCCCTTGGGCCATTAACAAGTCAGCAGCCTGAGTGGAAAGGAGGAAGCCAGTGGGTGGTTTGGAAGGCCATCAGAATTTGAGTTTCTATCCCAAAGAACAGGTTAGGGGTCAGCCAGTCTGCTCTTCCACAGTGGTTTCCTTTTTTTACCTTTTAAAAAAAATCTATGAAATGTGATAAAACTGTGTCCCAAGAGGACAGATACACTGAACCTCTAGAGAAAATGTTCTTAACCTTTATTGTGTCATAGACCTCTTAGGAAGTCTGGTAAAACTATAGATAAACACCTTCACAGAATAATATTTTAAATACATAAAACAAAGCCTAAGGTTACAAAAGGAAAGTAATTATATTAAAATATGTTTTTTCCCCTAAGTTCATGGACCAGAGGTTAAGAACACCTGCTCAGGGCAGCTAGTTGGCGCAACGAATAGAGCATGGGGCCTGGAGTCAGGAGGACCTGAATTCAAATCTGGCCTCAGACACTTGACACTAGCTGTGTGACCTTGGACAAGTCACTTAACCCCAATTGCCTTCCCTTCTCCCCTTCAAAAAAAAGACCCCAAAACAAAACAAAATAAAAAAAGAACACCTGCTGCAGAGGTAACGGAAAGAACAGCGAGCTAGGGGGTACTTTGCCCACAACTCTAGACCTCAATGATTGACTGCATCTTGACTTTTGACTGTTGAGAGAGTAGAGCTAAGGTTCTTAACCTTTTTTGTGTCAGCTTGACAGCCTATATGTATGGACCCCTTCTCAGAAGAATGTTCGTTGTCTACATCCGTAATTGCAGGAAATGATAAGTTTCAGTTTGAGGGTAGTGAAAATAAAGATGTAATTCTGCACCCCCCTGCATAAGTTCACAGACATCCTATCACAAGAATCTATCTAATCTTACAAACTCCTGAACCAGGGTGGAGAACCTGTGTCCCCGAGGCCACATGACACCCTCTAGGTCCTCAAGTGAGGTCCCTTTGACTGAATCTATCATGCCCCGCCAAACTGTGCAGTTTGGATCCACTCAAAGGACTGCATTAGAGGACTTAGAGTGCCACATGCAGCCTCAAAGATGCAGGTGTCCCACCCCTGTAACCTGAACTAAAGGGATAGCAAGGACCCTGGAGTAAGATTGGCAGGCAATCAGTCGAGGGCTGAATAATAAGGAATGGGCTTATACAGTAGGAGAGGGCTCGAGGTAAACCAGACACAATAATAATAGTAACAACTCTGATGTATATAGTGTGTGGTTTTTGTTTTGAGATTGTTGTTGTTTTGCGTCTGGACATGTGGTTTTATTGGCATAGGGAAATTCCTTAACCAATGAAAATCAGCAGCTAGTCTATAACTTAAGAGTCGGAAGCCAGGTCATACATGTAGTAAGTTGCGAAGCTGGACTTCAAAACCAGGCTCTCTCATGCTAAATCCAGCCTTCTTCCCACCACACTATACTAGCCAGATAGGTGGCTCCCCGGGCTTGGAGTCAGGAAGACCAGAATTCAAATCTGGCCTCAGGTACTTATTAGCTGTGAGACCCTGGGTCAGTCACTTAACCTCTACTGCCTCAGTTTCCTTATCTGTAAAATGAAGAGATAGGAGGTGCCCTCCTCAGGGGGAGAAACCAGGGGTATAACAACATCTACTTCTAAGTGTTGTTGTGAGGATCAAATGAGATTTTGTTTGTAAAGCATTTAGCATAGTGCCTCACACACAGTAGGTACTTAATAAATATTTGTTTCCTTTCTTCCTTCCATCATGCTTCGGTTTTTTCATAGTGCCTAGCACAGAGTAGGTGCTTAATAAATGTTTCCTTTCCTCCTTCTGTTATGCTTGGGGTTTTTTGTTTGTTTGTTTGTGGCTTGGTTTTCGTTTACAGACATCCTAAGATATGCTTAGATCTAGAGCAGGAAGGGGCTTTGGAGGTTATTCAATCTAAGCTCCTTATTTCACCAATGAGGAAACTGAGACACGAAGAAGTGAGACTTGCCTCAATGCCACACAAGAAGGAAGTATCAGCATCAGGATCTGAAGTTAGGTCTCGTGACTGACTCTAAGTTCAGTGCTCTTTCCATTGGCTCCCATAGACTAATTCTGGACATAATGTTAGTCCATGGGAACTTTGTATTATGCAAAATGTATGAAATAGGGCAGAGTCCTTGTTAATTTTTCACAGTTGTAACCCAGAAGGATGAAGATGAAGGGTGGAGAGGTGTTTTATAGGTGGGAGGTAGTGAAGAAGGCTAGGGAAGGGAGGAATGAAGTAGAAAATGACAGGTGATAACAAGGAAAATCATAGTGTATTAGAGCTGAAAATGCTTTTGCAGGAACCTCTGCTCCCTCTCCCCCACATCTAAACATACCATTTTTGGATAAGGAATCTATGAAGGGAGAATGGTGCTAGCGGAATAATTGGGGCTCCAGACCCCAAAACAGAAATAAATCATTTATTCCCATCTGGTGTTTATAGAATTAGCTCTGAAGCCCATTTGGTTAGACCAGGGCATGAGCAGTGATTACCATGGAGACATAATCTCCTTAAAATGGAAACCAGGGAAGCCTAGTGTGTCTATATGAAGGGATCATTTCCTGCTCTGAGGAAGAAGAGCAGTCTCAAGAAAAGACCTACGATGTTGGCATTTTAGCAGAAACCAATTTTCTTCTGTTGCATTCTGCCATCATGGCTGTCGGTTTTGGAGACTGATGTGGCAAAATGGAAGCTTGGTATGGGAGTGTGCATGTGCAAAGAAGAGGGAGTAAATGCACAATGGATATACATTGGCATATCTGAAACATGTGTCTCCAGATTCATATTCTAGAAAATAAAATGCCTTCCCTATGATTTTAATGAACAGAGAAAGTAAAGCTTTGATTATAACTTTGAGGCTATATGTATTTAGATGTTTTAGATTATTCTTAAATTATGTTAAAATTCAGGCAAACAGCTTGCCTCTACTCCTCCTCCTCCTCCTCCTCTAAATTAAATTTAACAGTCATCAAAAACTTAAAAGTGTGTGTAGACAAAGTTCAAGAGAGAGAAATGTAGGGATTTTTTCCCCCAAGAAAGGAGTAATGTGTGTAATACAAGTTTAAATAACCTTTCCCACAGAGACTCTAGGAACTTGTTACTATACTATTAAGAGTCAGTGGAATCTTCGAGTGATGGTTTGACTGTTATTCTGTGAGGAGTTTCTAAAGGGACTGCGTTTAACTATAATTCTGGATAGACTATTAACTATGATAGCTAAACAGAGGATAGAGAAAAAGGACCAGAAGAACTTCTTTCTGGAGAGAACTGAGCTTAACTCTTCTGTATGAAGAAATATTAAGAGAATTTGGAGGGAGAGTAAAATTCCTATCATGAGAGAAATGGATGGTGGAGCTGTGTTTCCAGAATTGAGATCAGTAGTTGCAATAAAGGTTAAAAGTGATTTGGACTATGATCTTTCTCATATAAATTATTTTTCATGTAAATAATTGTCATTTTGATTGTTGGTTATACAATAATTACTTATATTCACATATATATATGAATATATGTAGTAGTATAACTAATAGCAGTGATATTTATTTAAACCTAGGAGATTAAGGGATTTGATGTAGAGAGATGAGCAAAATATATGGGAAATGAGGCTTTTTCCAGTTTGTTAAATAACATTTAATAATCTGGGATGAAGGCTCAGGGTAAGAGGTTAATTAATAAAAAGGATGCTACCATTTTAGTAATTAATAAATATTAACTCATACCCCCTGATTATCTGAGAACAAGGGACAATAATGAATAAGGAAAATGAGTTAGTAGCAGTTAGACCGAGGTGATTGACCAATGAGGCGTTGTGTTAAGCAATTTACACATTTGATCCTGACAACAACTCTGGAAGGTAGGTGTTATGAATATCTTCATTTTACAGTTGAAGAAACTGAGGCAGGCAGAGGTTAAGTTACTTGCCCAGAGTGATACAGCTGGTAAGTGTCTAAGGTCAGATTTGAACTCAGGTCTTTGAACTTAGCTCTGACTCTAGGCCCAGGGTTCTATCCACTGTGCCACCTAGCTGCCTCATAGGTAAACAAAGGTTAAGTGACTTGCCCAGGGTCACGATGCTAGTAAGTTGTGTAAGTGTCTGAGATTGGCTTGAACTCAGGTCTTTCTGACTCCAGGCCTGGCACTGTATCCACTGAACCACCTAGCTGTGATCCTGTAATACCTTTCTGAACAATTCATTCTGGAAGCTTTTAAAAGCCATAAAAGAGCCAGGCAGGCCAATGATGAAAGAGGCCTTTCTTACAGTGCAGACATGACAATAGAAAGATACCTCCAGGAAGATCGATGAACCACAGGTACAGTGCTCTGCAGGCCACACTGGGAGGCAGAAGGAGAAAGGGTAAGCAGGAGTTGTGCAGAAAAGCTGCTCTCTGACTTAGCGTGCCTAGATTTGCCAACTCTTTACTGATTCTCTTAGTCAAGGTGTGTGATATGGCTGGTGTGCTGTGTATTCCAAACCAGGCAACTCAATTGAGGCAGGCAAGGAAGGGAGAGGAGGAGGGAGGGAGGGAGGGAGAGAAGAAGAAGAAGAAGGAGGAGGAGGAGGAGGAGGAGGAGGAAGAAGGAGAAGGAGGAGGGAGAAGAGAGAGAGAGAAGAAGAAGACAGGAGAAGGGGGAGAGAAGATGAAGAGAGATGGGGAAGGGGAGAGAGAGAGAGAGAGAGAGAGAGAGAGAGAGAGAGAGATGGAGGGAGAGAGACAGGCAGACAGAGAGCATGATATTATAGGCAAGGGAGACCTGAGGGATTGGGCAGTGAGGCTTCAGCAGTACACTTTGGGGGCACAGCAGTTTCTAGCATGGGATATGAAAGTTTTCAGAAAAGCCAGGAAGTAGGGATATGTCTAGAGCAAAGGCAACTTGCTTCTGTGGTAATTATGGATCACGAAAAGCCTCCCCTAAAAAAAAGAAGAGGCGGAGGAAGAGGAGGAAAGACTTTTGGATTATTACATTTTTCCTCCATTCTCTCTGCCTTTAGGAAAACTAACTGCTGCCTTGGTAGAAATTGCAGAGACAACTAGACCTGAGCAAAAGTTTAAGAATCCTCCCTTCAGGGGCATCCCAGGATGCAAGATAGTTCTCATTTCTCTCTCTCTCTTTCTCTCTCTCTCTCTCTCTCTCTCTCTCTCTCTCTCTCTCTCTCTCTCCCCCTCTCCCTCTCTCACCCCTTTTCTCTTCTCTCTCCTCTCTCCACACACACACATATACACATGTGTGTATATATATATATGTATATATTCTATGTATCTATCTTTATCTTTAAAATGCTTGTTGAATTGTAGACACTAAAGAAATTTTCTTTGAGTTAATGAATGGCGAATTTTCCAATCTTGTAGTTCCAAAAGCTAAAATTTATTGATGAAGTGGAAATGGTCCAAATTTCGACGGCTTTACCACTAATTGAGCATTTAGAATTTTCCACACCACACCCCCACTCCCACCCCCGGTTCAGGTTTAAAAATAGCAACAGCAGCAGCAAAGAAAAAAGACACCAGCTTGAAGAACTACAGGCTTTCCCTTCCCCCAGCTTAAATAAAACATTCCTATTGGGCAAGCTTGATGCTTAAGTATGTATATTATTGTAATTAGTTCAGGAAAAATCAATATAATAATGTCAACACCAACAGGTTTCCCAGCATCTCTCCTCCTCACCACCACCACCACTACCAATGCCTCTTTAGCATTTATCATGTAAGGAAAAATGGGACCAGCAGCCTCCAGAACTGCCTGTTCCCAAATTAGAACAACAACAACAAAAAATGATCAATCACTCGTGGGTTACAAAATCCGACCCCACAATAAAAAGAGCTTCTCAATGATATATTATGTTTACATCAGACTCTACCATCTTTGACAGACAGTTGCTGTGCTGTGGTTAGTTCTTCCTTCATTATAAAACTCCTCCAGATAGAAGAACAGCTAAATCTGCACAATATCCCACTTTAATGAATGCATACAGAGGGTGGTGATGAAGGTCAGCAGCAGGCCTTTGCTACCCACGTTTCAGCTGGGACCCTCAAGAGAAGCCTCATCCACATATCCCCAACCCTGTCTGTGGTGCTGCTGCAAAAGGCTCCTTTCCTGCTTTCATACTTCATTCTGAATGTATATATATATATATATATATATATATATATATATATATATATATATATATACCCATGTATATATGTGTACATACACATATATGAATTAAATTATACTTACACATATGCCCCTGTATTTGTATGTGTAGGCATGTGTATGTATGCGTGTGTATGGAGAGAAAGAGAGAGAGAGAGAGACTTAGGCTAACTTAATTGAATGGCCATCTAGGAAAAAAATGCTATGGTTTGAAGATAACTGAAGCAGATAGTGTGGAACAGTGGAAAAGAATACTGGGTTTAGTTCTCATCTTTGACATTTAGTATTTTTGTGAACTTGAGCAAATCACTGAACCTCCCTGGGGTCTCAGTTACCACTTCTTTCACATGATGGGGTTTGACTAAGTGGCCTTTGAGGTCAGCTATAACTATGACCCTATGAGATTTTCATCTTTGAGGATATAAATGTGATCTATCAAAAGGAGTGCATGTAATCCTCCCTCCTTTCTTTATGGAGGTGGGGAACTTGGGGTGTGGAATAGGGCATATAGAGTGAGACATTATTAATGTGTTAATAATTCTGCTGGATTTTTTTCCTCTTTCTTTTTTATTCTTTGTTTCAAAGGATGGTTCACTGGGCAGGAAAATAGTGAGATGCACAAACACACATAGATGTGTATGGGTATATGTAGGTGTATATATGTGAGTATGCGTGTATATATATACACACACATAAATATACATACATGTATGGAGGTATGAATACATATTCACAGGTGTGCACTTATAAAATTCAGAAATTTAAGGTGGATATGAAAACAAAAGATCCATAAAAATAAGATTTTTTTTTCTTTAAAAAATATTCAAGTAACATGCAAGCTCATAAGGACAGGGGCCTGTCATGTGTGTCTTTGTATCCCCAGTACTTTGTATACAGTTGGTGCTAATGTGTTGAAATGAATTAAATTGAAACATCCGTACTCCCTCCTGCCTCTTCTTCAGTGATTTCAGAACTCTAAAGGCAAAGTGCTGAAGGATTCTGGTTATTAGAAATCAAGTATCTGATGTTGCCTTCAGTTTTCATGAGGGAGGGAAATCTAAGCAAAATGTCATATTTTCCTCCCCTCTTCTTTTTGTTGATGGGGAAGGCAGCTAGTAGGATGTGAAACAAATTCATTGTTTTCTTATGAGGTATCATTTGATGGGTGAGGAGAAGTCCCTTTTTATTGAGGCTCACCCATCTCCTCTACTTACCTACCATATTGCTTTCAAAAATACAATTAGAGATTCATTCATTATGGCTAAGCATTGTCTTGTTTTTAGCTGTTAAATGAAAAGGCTCCTAGAAGAAGTTCCTATCAAGTCACAACATTTGAATGTGAATGAATTTAGGAGATAGTTTTTACCCTATTAGCTGGTGCTTAGAGCAGTATGTAAGACCTGGGAAGAACTGGAGAGTAGGTGCTGGGGAGGAGAAAGGAAATGGGCAATGGAATTGGGGGAAGGAGAGGCAAAAAAAAATCACTTTCACAATTCGTAGGCTCAGGAGGAATAGAATAGGGTCTGAACTGGTAGAATGGCATTTATAAACGGCTGTAGTACTGGCTGCATTGGGTGGTAATGAGAAGATATAAAACCTCTATTTGCCTGGCTGATTCCTCTGAAGGACCTTGTATGATGCATTGGAGACTCCTTTAGCTTTCTTTAATAGCTTACACAGTAATTTTTACAATCACTTGCCCCTCCTAACACCACACGTTACACCACATTCCTCTATTGGCAAAGATGAGATGACTAAGTGGCTTCCCTTGCCACTATGATGTACATCACTGTGTCATCCCTACCTGACAACCAAGACCTCCTGCTCCAGAATCGGCAAGCAAACCCATCCCACTACCTGGGAGGAAGTCACACCAAGGTTAAACAAGTGCTAGAAGAGGAAGCTACCTTCCTCACTCCCTAATTAACTTCCAGGATATGGGAGTGGTGATTCTTACATATGTTAATGAACAGCTCTTTAGTTGTTAGTGAAGCACCATAGCTTTTTGACCTATTCAGAGCCCAAACTAATTTGGATCCAGGAAACATCTAAGAGACTCTTTGTTGCATACTGTCATCCCCTTTGACGTTCCCAGGAGCACTGCCCCTGTCATTGTCCCCAACCACCCAATTCTCCTAACTGACTATAAAGACCAAGTAATTCCCACCCTACTTTTCCAACTTTCCCCATTCTCAGCTCTTAACCGCCCTGGAGCAGAAAGGTCAGGGCTGATGTTTGCTGAATGAAAGTAAAAGTTAGTACCTTTAGGAAGCCAAGAACTCCAGGGCCTCCAATGTAGAAAAGAGGGGGCAGACAGCTTTTGAACTCCACACTCCTCTCCTGAATTCTTAGTTTCCACCTAGCTGATAACTCTGTTTCAAGGTGCCAACTCTACTCTCCCCCCACTCCACCCCCCCCCAAAAAATCCCTGGTACTTTGAGATGGATAGGATAAGGAAAAGAAATGTGGACTGATAAGATGAATGCATCTTCATTAGAAAGGGCAAGGCCAAAGGAAAAAAAAATCACAAAGTGAAAAAAAAATCTTCTTGTAATGAACCTCTCTAGTACGGCTATTAATCACACCAAGATACCTACTGCAGTAATCAGTATTTTATGAACTCACTTTCCCTTGAAGGCTCTTTTCTCTCCCTTACTTTGCCCAAAATAACAATTCGATTGAAGTCTGGAGTTCTGGGGTTGTTATTTCTTTAGGTAATGAAGTGATCTTAGAGGTGTGGTATACTTAGAAAATACTCCTGAATCTTTCTGGGGTGGGGTGGGGCGGGGCGGGGCGGGGCGGGGCAGGGATGAATGACTATAGGGTTCTCTCTATATTTTGTTTTTGCAGGCTGGGCCCCTTAAGGGCCCAGAGCTACCTCATTCCCTTTTCTGAACGTAATAACATAGCATCTGTTGTGTGTAATTAAGTGTTTAAAAAAGGCTTTGGAGGCACCAATGACAAAGATACAAGGTGTTTGGTAATCTATGATTTTGAAAACTTCTCTTAGCAACAAAATATTAGAGCTGGAAAAACCCTCAGGGATCTACTATGCCTTCATTTTTCAGAAGAAGCAAGTGAGGCCCAGAGATGACCAAGTCACTGACACAAAGCATAGCAGAAACTAGAACCCATGTCTCCTGATTCTTCATTTGGTGCTCTCTCCACTGTACCATGCTTCCTTGCTGGCAATGTTAACTGCCTCCAAGTCTCAAAGGGGTTAGTCTGTTTAGATGGATGGCAGCAGAAGAGGAGGTAGTGAAGGTGATAGTGTTGTGGCATTCAGATGGGATTTGAAAGCTCAGGTGGGGATACTGGCCTTTGAATCTTTAAATACCTTGGAAGGTCAGATTAGCACAAAAATCTCTGCCTGCAAAACCGAACATTTGGTTCCTGTGGTTGGCAAACATTAGCTGGTTGAAATGCTTCCTGATTGAAATACAGATAACATGCTTACAAAAGTTCAAACTTGTTTCTAAAGGTCACCCCAACAGGCAAAGCAATTAGTTCAAGTTTGCCTTCCCCTCCCAGCCCCTTCTTCCCACCTTTATATGGTAAGAATTTTTGTCCCAGTGAAGAAATGTATTCCTCTTTAGAATTTACGACCAGGGCCTGAAGTTAAACCAAGATGGTAACCTGAGATAAAGGCATTGGTCACACAGTTTGTCTTTTTCTCTCCTCTCCCCACTCCCCCCAAGCTCTCATTACCTTCCTAACTTTCCTATTGCAGGTGCCACCATCCCTGCCATTACCAGGCTCACAACCAAAGTGTAACCCTTCACTCCATACTCTCTTTCCCCAAATCCAATATGTTGTCATATCCTGTGATTTCTACCTTCCTAATGTCTCTCACATGCACTTCCTACCCTCGTCTGACATTACCACCACCCCGGTGCATGCACCATCAGGTTTCTTCCATATTCTCCACTCAGTTGTCAAATTAATCTTCCAAAAGTACAGGTCTGACAGTGTTATATCCCTATTCAATATACTCCAGTGGCTCCCTATCCCTCCTCCTACCCCCAGGATCAAATATAAAATGCACTCTCTGGCATTCAAAGCCTAGCCCCCATTGCCCAGCCCCCTCCTACCTTTCTAGTCTTCTTAGACTTCATTCCTCCCCTGCCACCCCATCCCCATGTTCCGTGCAATCCATTTACACTGGTCTCCTTACTTTTCCTTGCACAAGGCACTGGATCTCCTGAGTATTTACAGCGGTTGCTCCTGGTGTCTGGAATTCCCTCCCTCCTCATCTCTGTTTCTTGGCTTTTCTTTCTTCCTTCAAGCATCAGCTAAAATCTCACCGTCTACAAAAAGCCTTTCCCAGTTCCCCTTAATGCTAGTGCTGTTCTCCCAAGATTCTCTCTAATTTCTCCTGCATATATTAGTTGTTTGTATGTTGTTTCCCCCATTAGACCGTGAGTTTCTCCAGAGCAGAGACTGGCTCTTTGCCTTTCTTGTTTCCCTGGCACTTGGTGCAGTTTGTGGCATATAGTAGGAGCTTAATAAATATTTGTTGACTCACATAAGTAAGCTAGGCATTTAGTCTGAGGAAGTTTCTACCCAAGGGAGTAAGAGCTTTACCACCCTGAATGTGGACTAAGGTAATAGAAGCAGCTGGGTGCCATAGTGGCTAGAATGCAGGACTTAGAATAAGAAGGGCCTGAGTCCAAATCTTGCCTCAGACACTTTCTCCTTGTCGGACTTTGGGGAGGTCACTTTACACTCCTTAGTCTCAGTTTCCTCATCTGTAAGAGAGTCACAGTGAGGAGCCAATGAGATAAGATGTGTAAAGCTCCTTGCAAATCTTGAAGCGCTATGTAATCTCTAGCTTTCGTTACTGTTATTATTGCTCAGTATAGATGGAATTGAAGTATTTGTAAGATAATTCTGCTCATCATAATGCCTTGAAACTAGAAATACAAATTGTTTTTCTTCTGCTTTCACTGCTTTGGAAGCTTACTTTTTTCTTTGCAGTGGGGAAAAAGTAATTTTGCTTAGACTATTACTTCATTTATTCATTTCTGTAACAAACACCAGTGAACGATAGGCATTATACAGAGTATTGGACCAGTCCCAGGATATAGAGAAAGTTTAGATAAGACACAGGCCCTATCTTCCCGGAGCTTATTAGTCTATTAAGAGAAGACACAAACATAATAAAAAACAAAAACAAACAATAAACCTCTAGTACACATCCCACGATAAGTGATTGAGAGACTTGTGAACCAAAGTGCTCTGTGAGGTAGAATGGATTATTTAAGCTTCAGTTCAATTAAGTGCAATTAAGCACACTTTGAGATATTGTGCCAGGCCCTGGGAAGACAGAGACAAAAATGAAATTTCCTGTACACAAAGAACTTCTAGTTTGGTAAGAGGAAACACATACATAGACAAACCAATACAGAAATATGTACAAACTAACACAAAATTATTCAAGGGCAGGGGGCAGGGGTTGGCAGAGCACTAACACCTGGAGAGATTGAGCAAGGTCTTCCTTAGAAGGTGGCTGCCATGCAGAGCCCTGAAGGCAATTTAGATATGCCAGAAAGTGGAGATAAGGAGGGAGAACATTCTAGGCATATGAATAGGTTAGTTTGTACAGAGGAACAAGGATGGAAGTTTGTATTCTCCTCTAGAGCTGTGTGTGTGTGTGCGCGTGCGCATGCATGCACACGTGCGAAAGCTGGTAAAGCCTATGGACTCCTCAGGATAGTGAGATAATATTAGTAGAGCACTTAGTACACGGCCTGGCACATAGTAGGTACTTAATAAATGCTTCTTCCTTCTCTCCCCTCAAATGCATAATGAAACTAATTATGTTGAAATACAGTTATCAGAATTACAGTTTTTTTAAGAGTTCACAGACCCTCAGGGTCTAAATACCCCTGTAGAGGTAAAAAGGCACCATTGAAGCCTCTTAAGCAGAATAGTGAAATGATCAGATCTGTGCTTTAAGAACGTCTGTCATTTGTCAGTTTTGTGGAGGATAAATTGAAAAGGAGAAGGATGGGCTTCAGAAAGACTAATTATAATGTGTGTGCAATTAGCAATGTGACCCTGGGCAAGTCATTTCCTCTATGTCTCAGTTTGCTGATCTGTAAAATGAGGGTAAAAGTAGTACCTGCCTTCCAGGGTTGCTGTGAGATATTTGTAAAGCACCTTCCAAACCTTGAATGCCGTATTAGTGCTAACTTTTATTAGCTAGCAATTATGAGGGTCTTGATTAAGGTGGTGACTGTATGTATAAAGAGAAAAGGAACTGAAACAAGAAATATTGTATAAGCATAGGAGAAGAAGGAAGGGAATAAGTATTTATATAGCACCTACTGTATGCCTGGCGCTGTGCAAAGCCCTTTATAAATACTATCTCATTTGATCCTCTCAGGAACCCTGGGAGGTAGGTACTATTATATTCCCATTTTATGGTTAAGGAAACTAAGGTGGGCAGAGATTAAGCTACTTGCCCAGAATCACGTCGTAGTAGTAGTAGTAGTAGTAGTAGTAGTAGTAGTAGTAGTAGTAGTAGAAGAAGAAGAAGAAGAAGAAGAAGAAGAAGAAGAAGAAGAAGAAGAAGAAGAAGAAGAAGAAGAAGAAGAAGAAGAAGAAGAAGAAGAAGAAGTAAGTAACGTATAGCACTTACTATGCTAAGCACTTTACAATTATTATCTCGTCTGATCCCCACCACAACCCTGGGAGGTAAATGCTGTTATTTTCACCATTTCACAGATGAGGAGTCTGAGTCAGATCACAGAACTAGTAAGTATCTGAGGCAGGATTTAAATTCAAGTCTTCTCAACTCCAGGCCCAGCACTATCTACCTTGCCACTTACAAGAGAAAAATTTTGAAAATCGGTTGGACTTGGGAAAGTGTGGGAAATGTTTGGGAAAGTCAAAAGTTAAGGATGATTACAAGGTTGCAAACATGGATAGCTGTTTAGCAGTGTCTCCATTTCAACAGATGTACTATGTTGCTTTACTATTATGGATAAAAGCACTAGGCTAGGTGAAACCAAAGAATACAGAGAAAACTTAGTTTCTGTCATACTTATGTTCTGAGAGGCAAGATGAGATACAGGGTGTCTCAAAAGTCTGAGGATAGCTTTAAGCTCTAATAGCTTTTTAAGCTACAAAGTTGAGCTTTTAAAACTTAAAACTATGCTAAGACTTTTGAGATACCCTGTATATGTATATACAAATAACTATAAAAGATAAAAAGTATGATGTGAAATCACAAAGATCAAATACCACATTTCGTGGGAATTTCTTTCTGCCTGAGGACCAGGGGAGGCTTCAGGGACAGAATAGCCTATGAGATGGATTGAGAAGGATAGGCGGCAGCTACCCAGAGTCCCGGAGGTAAAGGACAGTTCAGATTGGGCAGGGGGGGGGGTGCGGAGAGAGGGGAAGAGATTCTTTTGCAATAATAGCTCACATTTATAGAGTGTTTTATGTTTTCCTCACAACACTGAGAGAGAGATTATATGTATCATTATTCCCTATTTACATATGAAAAAAAAACTGTGGTCTCACAACTATTAAGTGTCAGAAATCAGGTTCAAATCCAAGTCTCTCCTATTTCTTAAACTAGCATTCTTAACACTATATTTGTTGTTGTTGAGTCATTTCAATTGTGTTATACTCTTTGTGATCCCATTTGGGATTTTCTTGGCAAAGATATTAAAGCAGTTTGCTATTTCCTTCTCCAGCTCATTTTACATATGAGGAAACTGAGGCAAAAAAGGGTAAGTGACTTGTTCAGGGTCACACAGCTAGTAAGTGTCTGAAGCCAGATTTGAACTCGGGAAGATGAGTCTTCCTCACTTCAGGCCCTGTACACTATTCAGCTAGCTGCCCTCTTTCCACAGTTGCTAATAATACTTCAAAGAGCTCTAAACTTGCTAATGTGAATACTCCTTTTGCTGAGCCCCTCTGACTTTAGCTAGACTGCTCCTTGGACAACCAGTGTAAGCCATCCTTGGGCCTTTCCTACCACTGTTTGGTTCTGCTTGTACAGCTTTTGAGAACTCAGAGCACCTACAGGAGAAGGGAGTGCAATAAGCGGAACCTAGTGGGAAGGAAACCATGGAACAACTAGTAATCCAGTTTGGCTGGAAAGGGCTAGTGGGAGACCAGGTTGGAAAGCTGATTTAGAACCAAATTGTGAAAAGACCTTGATCTTCCGGCATATGAATACTTAAATGTGACTATGGACTTAATTCTATAAGCAATGGGTGATGCATACTCTTTTAAAAGCCCATCAAAACCTTCCTTCAACCTATCGTTCTAGCCTTATTGTGCATTAAGCTCCCTTCCACAGTCTTTGTTCCAATCAAACTGTCCTTTTCTCTGTTTCTCACACTGGACACTTTACACTCCACCACCACTCTCTTCATCTTTTCACTGACTGTCTACCATGCCTGGAATGCCCTCCCTCATCAATTCTGCCTTATGTCCTTTGAAACACAGGTCAAACACCCCCTTCTATTTCAAGTCTTTCTTGATCCTCTCAAATGTTAATACCCTCCCTTCCTAACTACCTTTTTATCAAATTACTTGATATTTTTGTTCTCTCTCTCTCTCTATCATATGTACATATGCATGTATGTATTCTATTTATACTTATATATGTTCTTGTTGTTTTCCCTGTTAGAACATGTTGTGAATGAGGATTATTTAATTTCCTATATTTATATCCCCAGGGCCTAGTATAGTGCCTGGCACAGACAGTAGATGATTAATAAATGCTTGTCAATTGATTTTTTTAAAAAGCAGTAAAGCCATATGACCAGCTCCTTGCTTTAGGAAGATTAATCTGGAAGCAGTATGCTGGATGGATTTTAGAAGAGGGACACTAGAGGCAAGGAAAATCGGTTAGTTATTGTAGGAGGCTATCGCAGAAACCCAGGAAAGATGTAATGAGGTCCTGAATTAAGTTTGTGACAACGAGATTAGACAGAAGGGGTTTCAAGAATTATTGCTAAGGTGCAAATGATAGAATTTAGCAACTTATTTGATTGAATGGAGGTTGGGGGGGGGAAGGAGTACGAAGACCAGGTTATGGGAGAGGAGAACTAAAGACTTTGACAAGGTCCCAGCAAAAGGCTATTTTGTCTTGGTGTTATCTGTATCGTCTTACCTATGATAATCTGTTTCCCTCTTCCTTTCTCCTCGCTTCCTCACCTTCTCCTCCTTTCCCTCCCTCTCCCCTCTGTCCCTCTCTGTCTCCCCCTCTTTCTTTCCCCTTTCTGTATCCTCTCTCTCTGTCTCTCCCTTCCCCTCTTCTCCCTCTCACTTTCTCCTCATCTGTCTCCCCCTCTCTTCCTCCCTCTCCTTCTCCCCCTTTCACTCCTCTCTCCTCATCTTCTTTTTTCCCTTTTCCTCTTCTATTTCCCCTTTTCTTCTCCCTCTCTCTGTCGCTCCCTTCCCCACTTTTCCTACACTTTCTCCCTTCTCCCTCTCCCTTTCCCTTCCTTTTTTTTCCTCATTGTTTCTTGATTCTGGAAACACAGACTAAGTTCCCTGAAAGCAGGATTTATTGTACTTTTACAGCCGCATGGGGAATAGTGCTTACCAGCTCTACTGGTGGAGAGCTTCCAAGCGCCACAGTTCACTAGTTTATATTACCTAATAGAGAGATAAATAAGCCATGATTCTTCTTAAGGACTGGCTTTTAATTAGATTTTTAATGGATTTTCTTTGACTTTTCCCAGCATAAGTACTACTGTATTAGTTCATTATTGTGATTAAAAGCAGCTAATAATGATCATAACTAAATAATTATCCTCAAGTACTCCAGCACAATTTGATGTCCTAAGTGTTAGTTGTTTCTGGCCGAAGCCCATCTTCTCTTCCTTTATATGTATGCTGGAAGCAGCTTATCCATGGTAAAGCCAGGTTACTGCACAGTTTCCCCCTCATCAGAAACTCCAGCAGGAACTAAGTGAGCTAGCTTAGATAACTGTAGATTTAATGAAGTCTTTATAAAGTCATCAGATCTTAGAGTTGGAAGAGACCTCTGAGCTCTGAGTCCGCATAGTCCAACTCATGAGGGAAAAAATGGAATTCCTTCTCCAAAATCCACAAGTGCTTATTCATCTTCTGCTTGAAGCCTTCCAGTGAGGGGGAAAGGACTGCCGCCCAAAGACATCCTGTCCATTTTGGGTAACTGGAATTGTTAGGATATTTTTTTTTTGCTAAAATATAATAGGATATTATGTTAAACATATATTTCCCTCTTTGCAGCTTGTAACCATTGCTCTTTGTTCTTTCCCTCCCCTCGGACCTAGCATAACAATGTAATTCCTCTGCTTGAGGCAGCTGGTGGCAAAGTGAACCTGGAATCAAGAAGATCTGAGTTCAAATCCCACTCACTGATACATACTAGTTGTGTGACCTTGGACAAGTCACTTAATGTCTGCCTCAGTTTCCTCAACCTTAAAATGAAGATAATAATAGAACCTACCTCTCAGGATTGCTGTGAGGATCCAATAAGATAATATTTATAAAAACCACTTACTTAGCATAGTACCTAGTACATAGCAGACTCTATATAAATGTTGATTCCCTTTCCCTTCTCCATTCTTCCTTGTAACAACTCTTTAAAATACTTGAAAATAGCTGTTATGCTCCCTTCCCCCGACCAAATTTTTTTTTCTTCTCCAGGCTACAGAACCCTAGTTCTTT
This sequence comes from Trichosurus vulpecula, assembly GCF_011100635.1. NCBI lineage: Eukaryota > Metazoa > Chordata > Mammalia > Diprotodontia > Phalangeridae > Trichosurus > Trichosurus vulpecula. The sequence goes on along the minus strand of NC_050575.1, from coordinate 82,129,686 downwards.
CAACCAATCCTCATGTGGTATGAACTTGAGGTCCTTCACCACCTTGGTTGGCCTCTCACTTATCAAGAATCCAGGTGGTAGTAGTTTCTGGCTGTTCAAGAGATTGACTTGCTTGTCCTTTCCAGCTTATCAATGTTATTCCTAAACTGTGGGTCAGAGACCCAAACATACTACTCCAGATGTGGTCTTACAAAGACAGAGCACAATGAGAGTGGAGACAATGCACCTGCTGTGGCAGTAGCTTTTTTGGCTGTCATATCACACTGTTGACTTTTATGTGGTGATCCCCATCTCAACAACTTCTAACAGGATTTTGGATGAGTTCATTTCTTCAGGGATGACTTTTAGATGTCAAGAGGTCATTGGAGTTTAGAAGTTGGAACCAGGTATACCTGGAAGCTTTGGAACCTGTCAATAGTTGTATTGATTTGGCTAGCTGTTGACATCTGGCTTGGCCAGTGGGTTGAACAAAGTGATTCACTAAGTACAAGTTTTAATGCTGTTAACTAGAAGACTCGTCTCCTGAGTTCAAATCTGGCATCAGACACTTACTAGATGTTTGACCCTGGGCAAGTCACTTAACCCTGTTTGCCTCATTTACTTTATCTGTAAAATGAGCTGGAGAAGGAAATGGCAAACCACTCCAGTATCTTTGCCAAGAAAACCTCAAATGGGGTCACAGAGTCACACATGACTGAAGAACAACACAACACGTCCCTTCTTCTTGGGTTTCTTGGAATACCCAAGAGTACCAAAAAAATAAGGTCAGAATCCTTCATATAGACCAAGTTGTGGTAGAAGGAATACTGAACTGGGTGTGAAAGAATAAGAGAGTCTAAAAGACCGAGGGTCCCTCACAGTTCCTCCGTCCCAGCCAGCAGTGATCTCTACAACATTACTGAAGGGTGATAATCTATCCCTTGTTTGAGGATTTCCGGTAAGGAGAAGCCAATTACCTCCTAAGGCAAAGGACATTGGTTCTCCTCCCCGCTGGGATGTTGCCTAATCTTGTGGCCTTGGACAAGTTATTTCACCCTTATAGCACTTAATTACTTCACCTGTGACATGAAGGAAGTGGAATAAATCATTTCTAAAATACCCTCCCCTTCAACAGTAACATTCTTTAGTGTCAGATGTAAAGCAGGCAATACCTGTATTGTATGGTTTATTTATTTTTTCTTTAGGCAACATGAAAGGCCTGTTTGACCCAAGATATCCCTGCCTCTCATAAGCCATCATCCCTGCCCTAAACTCCAAATCCCACTATTAAAGAGTCTACTCAATATGCAAGTTCCTATGCTAGATGTCATGCAGGATGTAAAGAAGGATGAAAGACAGTGGCAGCACAGAATGCTACAATCCAAAGTATGCTAGATCTTGGGTCAGAAGACTTAGGTTCGAATCCTAGTTCTGTCATTTATTCCCTGTGGGATTTTGGATAAGACACTTAACTTGTCTGTGCCTCATCTTCCTTATCTGTAAAATACCAAAGTTAAACTCAATTCCTTTTAAAGTCCCTTCCAACTCTAAGTTTATGATCCAATGATGCTATGGTCCTTTCCCTCAAGGAATTTAGAAACTTGGAGCAGCTAGGTGGCCCAATGGGTAGAGCCCTGAGCCTAGAGTCAGGAAGACTTATCTTCCTGAGTTCATATCTTTCCTCAGTTTCATCATCTGTAAAATGAGCTGGAGAAGGAAATGGTAAACCTCTCTTGTATCTTTGCCAGGAAAACCCCAAATAGATTCACAAAGAGTCAGACACGATGCAAAAAAAACCAACTGAACAACACAGAGGTAGCATGACAAAGTAGAAAGAATACTGGATTTGGAGTCACAGGACTCAGGTTCAAATTCTGGCTCTATTACTTACTTTGTGACCCTGGGCAAGTCCCTCCATCTCTGTTGACCTCAGACCTCTCCTCTATAAAATGAGGGGGTTTGACTAGGTGACTTCTGAGGTTCCCTCCAGGTCATAACTTGTGATTCTATGGAGGAAGATGGGAAGAATATGACACACTAAGGACACACATTAACTGGGTCATAATTGAGAGCTGTCTCTGAATGAGCCCGCAGTTTCAGAAACCCAGCTGTTAGTGGCACACCTGAAGGTTCATCCAGGAGAACATTTCAGGCAGTTCAGGAATGTTTTGCTGTTTTATTATCCTTCTTTTTATAACTCCATTTATTAGGAAATTACTACAGATTTGCCTTCAAAAGATCCCTCAGATAAAGAAAGAAGGTTTATGTGACAGCTATCCTCTTCCAGATCTGGATATACAACATGGAAATAGCCAGATTGTTTTCCATAAACTGTGATTTTCCATTTCGCCTTCATTTGCTTTGGTGGGAGACTGGGTCAGTGAAAAGACAGCTAGACTCTAGGGAATAGTATTTTTTTTCATGCTGGCCTTCAAGTGCCATGAGAATGGGACAGATCTCAGGACATAAGGGCATCAGAGCCCCCTGGAGGGTCTGCCAAGATCAGATGTCTTTGGACTATAAATTCAATGAGAATAAAGTTTGTCCTTGATTTCATATAGAAATCCAAAAATAAAGACAATCTCCTTGGTAGTTCATGAACTTCAAATGTCTTTCCAAGCCAACTACTGAAGCATAGAGATCAAATGCTTCTTGGGAACAGAAGGACATGGTCTGATCTCAAGATGGTCTTCAGAGGAACCACCCAAGTATAGGACACTTGGATTTGAACTGACATAAACCTAGCTAGGCCTCTGTTCAGTGTGATCTTTCCCCTAGGAAACTTTTTTTTTTCCTATCAGTGACTGAGCACCATATCTTAAGTTTGAGAGAAGCAATGCAATCTCTAAGATACCTGGCAGGTCTGAAATTCTGTGATAATGTTGGAGTGGGCAACACCCCTCAGATGAGGTCAAATTTCAGATGCCTCGGAATTAGCCTCAGGCGCACTGGTGCTAGAGCCAAAAGGTGAGATGGTAGATGTTGTTGTAGATCTTTATAGACATTTACGTGTAGTTTTTACAGAAAATGTTAGTCAGAGTGTCATAGGATTCCAGATTTTGAAGAGGCCTCAGTAGCCATCCAATCTAATCATATCTGAAAAAGGAATCTCTCACATCATCATGTATCCTTAAAAGATATTCAGACTCTTCTAGAATACTTCCAGCAAGGAGGAGCTCACCACCTGTCCCACTTTTGGACAGTTCTAATTGTTAGGAAATTCTTGTCATCGTCATTTTTTTCCCAACATAAAGCCTACATTTGCCTCTTTGTGACTTCCACTCATTCCTCCCAGTTCTTTCCTCTGGGGCCAAACAGAACAAGCTTAATCCCTCTTACACGTAACAGCCCTTCAAATATTTGAAGGCAACTCTCTGTGTAAATCTTTGCCCATTTTTGTTACCAAAAGGGACAAGGAGTCTGCCAATTTACTCAGGATACAGTTCTTACTGTGTGATGGGGGAGGTGCATATTGCTCTAAGCCAGTGTTTCTCAAATTTTCTGGTCTCAGAACCCCTTTTTCCTCTTAAAAATTGTTTAGGACCCCAAAGAGCTTTTATTTGTCTGGATTATATCTATCATTACTTACCACATTAGAAATTAAAACATCTTAGTATTATTATAACAAAAGTCTTGACCTCATGGACCCCCTATGGGGACCCCAGAGGCCCCTAGACCCTACTTTGAGAACTACTGGACTGAGCCCAAAAGGGATAGTTTTCATTTCAATAACCAAAGGGTGTGGGAATATGACTGAAAGCCACTTTCTATTTCTATTTCTACTGCTTTCTACTTCATCTGTTCTACTCTCCCCACTTAGAGAGACAGCTTGACATAGTAGAAATGAATTTTCAACTTTGAACTTGAAGTCATGGGACCTGAGTTGTGTGACTTTGGACACATAACCTCTAACCTCTCTGGACTTTACTTTTGTCTCCTCTGAAATGAGTGGGTTAGATTCTAAGACCTCTAGGGTCCCTTCTAGCTTTAGATCTATAGTCCTATAGACCCCATAATATAAAGGGGTCTCTATTTGATAAACTAGTAAAAATGCTTCTGTTTGAAGAAGGGAGCAAAAGAAAGATAATCTGGATTCCTAACACCAAACAAAATGGGCTGATTTTGTGCTTTAAGCTTTTCTCTTATGAAAATACTTTACTCTGCTAATTATATTGTATTAACCAACTACTCCCCCTTGTATAGATTAAGGAAGAATATTAAAATCATTTCATCATTTAAAAGTAGCCATTCTAGATACACAATTTCATGGATAAGTATTGCTATTCTGTTGTCAGAATTTATGTTGGGAGGAAATGGAGGAAATGTATCCTTAAAGAAATATTTTGTAGTGGTTGTTAACACCTTCTATTCCTTCTGCTTGCTGTTCTTTATATAGGAATAGAAATGTATAAATGTGCAAGCTGTTAGGGTAGAATGAATATTCGGTGGCTTCCCGGGCCGCCTGCCCTTGGGGCTGAGTTGCTATTTAAATTCCCTTTGCACTTCGCAGATTTAAATACTGACAGGGTCCTGATTTTGCAGTGCCTCCTTCACACACATAAAACTTTCACTACAATCTCACTCTTTCTCCCACTCAGGAGAGAGAGTCCATTTTGGCCACAGGTGGAATTGATTGTAAGAGCCCATCAGCCCATTCTGGGCGTAATGATGAGAGGAAGGGCCTCTGTGACTAGTGAAATGCCTAGTAGCCTTTCAGAAAAGACTAAACTTAAATGGAGGCTACCGATAGTTGGAGAGAGGTGAAAGTGAGGTAAAATATCCATAAATAAGGAATTTTTGGTGATAATGTTTCCAGCATCTTAGAAGTCACTTTTACCTAGTAATTCTGACTAAACTGATTAAAGTTCATCTCTTTTTACTGTAAATAATATAATGGGATGAATGTGGGCGGGGTGGGGGGGAGGCAGGGAGAGAAAGACATTGTCTTATTTGCAATTGATTTTTTAAAAAAATAATAGGTTATATTTTTAGGGAAAGCAGCATTAGATAGAAGATAGTCAGGCCCAGCATCAGGAAGTCATGGGTTCAAATGCTGCCCCTGACACATACTTACTGAATGTGTGGTCCTGAATAAGTCACTCAGTCAGTAGCCCAGACAACTCTCTAGGATTATATCAGCCAACTAATTTTGTTTGACTCAGCTCATTTGTCAAAAGACAGTGTTTTTCCCTTTTTATTTGGGTGGGTAGGAAAAGGCAGAGAAGCTAGCAGTAGGGTTGGGAAAAAAAGAAAAAAGAGGAAATGAAATAGTCATTTAAAGCACCTTTTAAAATGCATCAAAAGGAACAGAAGGAAATTCAGTGGAAATAGATAAGGACAGCTTTGAAAATAGTATGTTGATTTATTATATCTTTTTAAAGAGCAAATTGTACATAAAAGAGATTTGTGGTTTCATATATCCTCTTTGTCCATTCTACTTTGCATAGAGAAATATTCTTTCCACTGCACACCTTTGATGTTTGTTAAATTCAAAATATTTTTAAAAGACTATATCTATCAATAGATAACTTTTAAAGCCTCTACCATGCTGAAGATACAGAGACCTCAGTGAAACAATCCATGTCTTCAAGGAGTTAACATTCTAAAGAAGGAGACAACGTGAACATATATATCTACGTAGATAGATATTATATATAGGTGTATATATATGTTTATATTCATATGTAGCTATATGCCTACTTATATATGCCTATCTGTCTATCTATCTATACTTTTCTATCTTTCCATATGCAAAATAAACAAACTATGTGGGAGGGAGGGAGGCACCAGTGTCTCTAGGGGATCAAGAAAAAACCCATGTAAAAAGTGATACTTCAACTGGCCATTGAAACTGGAAATTCGAAGAGATGGAAGTGAGGGGAAAGCATATTAGAAGCACAAGGACAGCCTGTGTGAAAGTACAGAGAAGGGAGATGTGTCAGGAACAGCAAAAAACAGTTTGGAGCCACCAAGGTATGCAGAGAGGGGTAAGGTGTATAAATGCAACAAAGTTCAGGATGGAACCAGGGTCTTTTTAAGTACCAAGCAGAGTAGTTCATATTGGATCCTCAAAGCAATAAGGAACCACAGGAGTTTATTTAGTGAGGATATAAAATGGTTAGACCTGTGTTTCAGGAGTTATCTCTGGAAGATTTATAGAAAATGGGTAAGAAAGGAGAAAGACTTGAGGCAGGAAGAACAGGTCAGAGGCTATTGGTATAATAGGAGACCAGGAGGGTATGAAGAAGAGTGGTGGCTGGAGGTAGTAGCATTACCTAGAGGTAGAGTGAGGTGTGAGATTGAGTGATTGGAAGGATAGTGGTACCCTCAACAGCAGTAGGGAACTTAAGAAGAGAGGTGGGTTTGGAGGAAAAGATCATGAGTTCAATTTTGGACACATTAAGTTTGCAATGTTTACGAGGCATCCAGTTTGAATAGAGCTTAGCAGAGGGACTGGATATGCAGTCTGGATATGTTAAGAAACAAAATATGGAGTATGGATGATGATCCAGCAAAGAAAACTGAGAAGGAGCCATCTGACAGGTGATGAGAGAACCAAGAGTGAGCAGTGTCACAGAGAGTTTTGGGGCAAAGATGTTCAACCACATCAAATGCTGGAGAGGAATCAAGAAGGAAAAAGAATTAAGGTCATCAGATTTCGTAATTAAATAGTCACTGATAACTTCAGCGCCAGTAGAGTGATAAACTGCAGAACTATTGCTCATCTGCCCAGTAGTAGAATTTCGTTACTGGAAGTTCCCTACACCAGTGAAATCACAGGTCCAGATTTAAAAAAAAAAAAGATTTAGAATAACGCTCTCAATTTCTGGAAGGTCCTAAGAGTCAATGGTATTTGAGTTGTACTTTTTAACTAGACTCCCTAAAGCCTCGTTACCTTGTCATGTTTGGACATTCATTGAAGGCATGAGGTTGTAATAGGTACTTGATAAAACAAACTAAAGGCTTCTGCATTTTCACACTCACCTTGTATGAAAGACAAGATTAAAGAACATGAAACCTGAAATACAAAGGAGTAGTCAGCTCAATAGCTATTTACTCTTGGCAAGTGTTGTTTTCAACTCGTTATTGACAGGATTACTTTCTTTACCTAAGCCCTTTATTGACATTATCAATAGTAAGCTACTTGCCACCAAGGGGAAAGGCACTGTGTCATAATAATCTTTGTATCTCCCCTGGGCCTATGAGAGTATATTGTGCTAATAAATATTTAATAAACATGTGTTGAATGAATAAATGAGGTGAAATGCATGAAGAGTTTCTTCCTAGTAGGAAGAAACCTGCAACTCTCCCTTCTGAGTTGAATTTTAGCATAATACAGAGAAGGAAGTTTAAATGTTTATGCTGCACCATTCGACCTCCAAGAATATGAAACTGACCAAAACAGACCTTGCTTTGCAGTTATGACAACACAGTGGCACCCAGGACACAGCTGGAGTTCTGGATCAATGGGCATTTAGAATTACAAAATTCTCCTTTGGAGGTATTTGCAATCCAGATGTGCAAATTCACTCTGTCTTTATTTAAGTTGGGCACGTAATTGATTCTGACATGTATAAAGTGGAACTGATTTGTAAAGTTGGTTCAGTTGTGAAATGTAAGAAACATCATTTTTTTAAAGTTCTTGTTTGTTGAATAGTTAAAAATATCTGTAGAGGTGATTAACAACTTGGTCAGTCTCTCCTGTCACTTCTGAGCCAGTGTTCCCACTGATAAGGCAAAGAGGAAACATAGTCTATAACCCTGGACCTATAATAATGTAAAAAATCTTATGTCTTTAAGGAGAGCAGAGCAAGTCAGAATGGTCAAGGGGAACAGCAGGAAATGTAATGGTTAGAGACAAAGAAGGATTGCCTTAGAAAATGGATTGTCAAACAATGCAATGGATACCGAGGAAGGCTCCTTAAAAATCTGTCTCTGAGAGCTAACAGTAAACATTTGCTTCATGACTGAGGAATGGTCTACTCTAGACAACCTCTATGGGTCCCTTTCAGTATTCAGTTGATGTGATTATGTGATGACAGATTTGTTTTTTCTTTAGGAAAAAAAAATCTTTTACAACAGAGAAACCATGATTTTTTATCGGTAATTTCTTCAAAAGGTGTTTTCTTGGAAAAGGTAATTGGCCAACAGGTATAAAATCTTCTTGGTCCAGGCAAAGACCAATAAAAGATCCTTAGGAGTATATCACTTTGGATGGGTTATGGAAACAAGACCCAGTCATGGCTTTAAAAGCATCTGTGAGGGCAGCTAGATGGCACAGTGAATAGAATACCCTGGAGTCAGGAAGACCTGAGTTCAAATTCAGCAACTGTGTACCTGTGTGACTCTGAGCAAGACTCTTAACCCTGATTGCCTTCAAAATAAATAAATTAATAAGTAAAAAACAGCTAAATTCTCCATAAGAAGATCAAGAGACTAAGGGAGCCATGAAATAAGTACTTAAGTACTTACTTAAGTACTCAAGTCCTTTCTGTGGGTTAGTGGTCAAGAAACCTTGTTGTTTTCTTTCACTCTCAAAGAGGACCATGATATCAGGAAGGTGATGCCATGACATGCAAATAAACTGGATTTAAGTGAGAGAGGGCTGTACAAAATTGTCAGCCTCACTTTCTCCTCCAGAGCCATCTGGGTCCAGTAGCAAGGTATAGATCAGGACAACGGGAGATGGCCTTGGATGCAGTGGGAGACCAGGCTTTGAATGAAGCCTTATAATTAAAATGCTTATGGTGTTGGAGAGGAAACTATAATATTAATGTATCTCCAATTTAAAGAAAATGGAGTGAGATAGTGGTATGCAAGGTCTGAGAATTAAGAGGCTTGGGTTTTGCTCCCTTGGGCTAAATGACTTTCCCTCCCTGGGTCTCAATTCTCTCATCTGTAAAATAGAGAGATAGCATGAGATGATGACTGAGGTCCATTGTACCTCAGAAATTTTATGACTATTTCTAACGTGTAGTGAATGTGTAAGTGTTTGGGACTCAAAATCTGGTCTTTGTGCAGAAGAAACTTAGGAGCTGATTGGAGAGAAAAAACAAACAAATAAACATAGAGCTAGAGTTGTATAATTAACAATTTATGACAACTGTCAAATGATAACTGTAGGCAGTACTTATAGAAGTTCTACCTCTGAGGGACTGAGTGGTCATGGCAAATACAACACAGTTTGCCATCTAATAGCAGTGTGATTTTTTTTTCTTTTGGCAGTTGGGGTTTAGCGACTTGCCCAGGGTCACACAACTAGTAAGTGCCTGAAATCACATTTGAACTCAGGTCCTCCTGACTCTAGGGCTGGTGATCTATCCACTACACCATCTAGCTGCCCCTTAGCTGTGTGATCTTGAGCAAGTCCTGCCAACCCTGGAGGCCTAAATCAGTCAATCATTAACATGAATTCATTAAGTGCCTCCTCTGTGCCAAAAATCCTCCCTTCAAGAGGCTTACCTTCTAGGAAATGAGGGTAGAGACAACATATGCATAAATATTAATATTTTATATTCAACTTAATGCATTCAAAATGGAAACAAGGGGCAGCGGTGGAAGGGTCACAAAAAGGCTTCATGCAGAAGGTGGCACTTAAGCTGAGTCTTGAATGAAACCAGAAGTTCCAACAGTTGGAGGTAAGAGAATCTGAAAAATGAAGGCATTGGACTAAGATGATCTCTCAAATCCCTTTCAGCTTTAAAAGCTAGGATTCTATTATGAGGTTTCGCTGAAAGGGAGTGACTTCAGCTGGATCCTGAAGGATGAATGGTAGGTAATAGAAAAATGAATTTGGTCAAAGTCACAAATCAAAGACCTTCCTTAAGGGGGAGGAATACAAATTACAAAAGGGTTGTCTCTTTTATAATTAACTTCAACTATCATAATTTCATTGGTGTCAGTACTCTTTCCATCTATGTAGATCAGTACTCTGCTGTTCCTTAGTAGATAACCTTATATAGGGGCCAAAAAAATTATCATCTGGGGTCAGAACCTTGTGCTGTGCATAAAATAGATACATAAATGTTTGTTGACTTCATTAGAGTTGAATTAAAATGATAATAAACCTCCCTAAACTTGGCTGAGAGGGTTCTTGGACCACAGGATGGATTCCCTTTCCATGCCCATACTTTGAAACACTTCCAACATGGTAGAACTTTGCCTTCCCAATCCTAATGTCTCCTCTAGGTCACGATAAAGCATTTGGGAAGAACTCTAATAGAACTCCTTTTATGAAAGAATTCTTTAAATGACTTATCTTTTAAAGCATACATTTATAGAACATAAACTACTTGACATAAAGTGTGAGGTTGGAGACACAGAGAGAGGTAGACAAACATAAAGCTAAATTATGAAAGGATGGCATGAAACTCATTGATGTACAATCACAAATTTGTTGAAGGAAAAAAAACTGTATTGAAGGTCTTTGATATTTATTAATACCAGGCTAGAGAATGGTAATGAACAAAGTCATTTCCTTCTGACATTTCCTTCCTGGAAATTGTATCAATTTATCTTCCTTTACCTCAATTAGCTTTAGATGCCAAATGTACCTCTTAAAGCCAGAAAGCATCGCCAGAGAAAATGTTAACACTCTCTTAAGATCAATCAATCAACAAGGCTTAATTGAGATCACACTGTATGTATAATATCATGCTAAATATTCTGAGGAAACACCAAGAAATTTTAAAAAAAGGTTTCTGTCTTCTAGGAGCTTACATTCTACTTGGTGAAACAAAACTATGAAGTTTTACATAAAATAATAAGAGGAAAAAAAGACAAAAGTCTACAAATTATATACTAGTAATTTGACTTCAGTTCCTGAAGGGGGAAAGAATATCATTAAAGCGATGGTTGGTGAACATTTGGAAAATAAAGCCGTAATTACAGAAGGCCAACGTGGCTTTTAGGGGCAGCTAGCTAGTGCAGTGGAGAGAGTGTCAATCCTGGAGTCGGGAAACTCATCTTCCTTAGTTCAAATCTGACCTGAGACACTAGCTATGTGACCCTAGGCAAGTCACTTAACCCTGTTTGCCTCAGTTTCCTCATTTGTAAAATGATCTGGAGAAGGAGATGGCAAACCACTCCTGTGTCTTTGCCAAGAAAATCCTAAATGGGGTCACAAAGTCAGACACAACTGAAAAACGACTGAACACCAACAGCTAGAGAATTGAGAGGTTTTGTGACCCCGGGATTCACATAGGTAGTATTTGGCAAAGGTGAGAGACTCCGGCACTTCCTGACTTCAGAGCCATCCATTCTCTATCCATACAGCCATGCTGTCTCTCCCCTATAGCAACCATTTAATAAATGTTTAATGATTGATTGGAGAGATCATTTTGCTCTAATTCAGTGAGGATGAATGTCTTATGCCAGGAGTCAAAATATCACATTCACAAGTACAGGATGAGATCAACATGGTTAGGCTATAGTTTATCTGCAAAAGATCTGGGAGTCTTAGTGGACTGCAAGTTCTATATGAGTCAGTAGTATAATATGGTGATCAGAACAGCTAATGTGATCTCAGACTGCATTAGGAGAGAGGCATTCTTTATTCCAGGAGTAGGAGGTGATGGTTCCTCTATACTTTGTTTTGTTCACACCAAATCTGGAGTATTGAATTCAGTTGAGTGCCCCAGTTCAAGAAGGGTATTGATGAGTTGTGGAGTGTCTAGAGCAGCACAACTAGAATGACTATATTTCATATAAGGATAGGTGGAAGGAATTAGGGATTTTTAGCATAGAGAAAAGAAGATTGAGGTGAGGTAAAGCATGATAGTCCTTGAAGGACTATGATGTGGAAAAAGTATTAGACTTCTTTACTTTGGTGCCAGAAAGAGGCAGATCTTTTGAGCTCCCATGTTATGGGGATTTCATTCAGATCTGGCTTGGACTGGGTGGCCAAGAAGGTCTCTGGTTCTTTTCCAACTCAAGTTCTGTGACTGTATGTGTTAGATCATAATAAAAGATAGGGTTAGATTGGAAGGTTGGGTTAGGTTATGGAAAGTCTTGACAGCCTGCCAGAAAAATGTGGACTTGAGAAAGACAGTGGAACTGCATTGGAGGTTTTATGAAAGCAGTGTTTTGGAAGATTAGCACTTTAATAGTATGTTGTTTTGTTGTTCTTGTTCAGTCATTTCAGTCCTGTCCAACTCTCTGTGATCCCATTTGGAGTTTTCTTGGCAAAGAGACTGGAATGGTTTGCTGTTTCCTTCTCTGGTTCATTTTACAGATGAGGAACTGAGGCAAACAAGGTTAAGTGTCTTGTCCAGGGTCACACAGCTAGTGAGTGTCTGAAATCAAATTTGAACTCAGGTCGTTTCGAACTCATGTCTTCCTGACATCAGGTCCAGTGCTCTCTCCACTGTGCCACCTAGTTGCCCTTCAATGGCATACTGAGTGAGTTTGGGAGCTAACTTAGAGGCAGAGAGACCAAGTGGAAGTTTTTTTACAATAATCCAGAGCTAAGGGGTTATGGCCTAGATTTAAGATGATAAAGTTAGGATAGAAAAGAAGAAAATGTGTGTAATCTATATTGAAGGGAAGAATCAACAAAATTTGGTTACTGGTTGATTCTGAGAGACAGAGAGAAAGAGAGAGAACAGTTAAAAATTGCTCCAAGATTTGTAGCCTATAGGAATAGGTTGGGAGTGGGAAGATGAGACATAAAATAAAAAGATTTATAGATAAAATAACCCAGATCTCTTATTTTATAAACTCAGATCCAAGGGTCTATAATGAGTCACTAACAGAACCCATATTTGAACCCACTGCCTCTCAATTGTATCCATATCCAAGCACATATCACTCTACGGTTGGCTGTTTCTCCTAAGGAAAATTGTTTACTAACTAAAGATTAACTTCTGCTCCCTTCTGCTTTCCTTTTTTAAAAATGCCTCTCTTCCTTTCTTTTGATTCTGCTACAAATCCTTTGTTTTTTTAGGGGTATTTTGCATCCAGGCTCTTCTGCACACTTTTTAGGCAGTCCCTAACTGTAAACTCACTATAGGCTAATCTATACCTAAAGAGTATTAAGTAATAATACCCTTCCCAAGACTATTTGTAGTTATATGATTCCCTTGGAAAGGGAAGTAACCTAAAAAGTTGTTTTTAACATAGTTTATTCATTTTTCTTTTCATTCAATAAATATATATCAAATCCCAATTTTGTAACAGTTTGCTAATATTTTTTTACCTCAAAAAGGGGAAAACCAGAAAGAATAAGTCAACAACCCTGAAGAATTACAAGTACTTTGACAACAGTGGGGGAGGGCCTTTTGAAGTGGGGCCCAGAATTGTGTCCCCTCCAAGTGTCCAATATCTCATCCTCTGGAAAACACTACACCTTTCCTATGTCAACATTGTAGAGGGAGAGAATTTTCCTTCTCCCACCCCACCTGGTATAGTTCCTCTTGCTACCTTGTTCCTTCTGGTAACTGTACCCTACCAGCGTGGGAGACTAGTCTGGCAGGGACTAGCAATTGACTTGATGCCCTGGTCCTACCCCGAATTTTGCCTCAGGTCTTAAAATTTCCAGTTATGGCTCCGATTGCTGGAAATTTTTTTCCCCCTGTGGAAAACACTTTGTCCTGGCCTCTCTTCTCAGCTAGTGTGTTTTGCTCTGCTTTTTCCAAATAAAATTTTTGAGGTAAAAATGGAAAAGAATCAGGGTACAAGCATCCTAGCACTTTTGTGGTTCCCCCCTCCCCCAATTTTGTGGCTCTGACATTCCAAAGGAAAGAAAGATTAGACAAACTCTTTAGGACTCAATGTCCCCATATGTAAAAATGAGGATAGACTAGACAAAGTGGGACAATCTGTAAGTGCAACAGAAAGTGTTTTAGAGTTGAGAGACCTGGATGTGAATCTCAGCTTCAGCATTTTCTAGTCGAGGTACTGAACCAGCCATTCTGCTTCTGGGAATCTTCAGTTGGTCACTTTTAAATTAGGGATGGCAGGATCATTGAGTTAGAGCCAGACAATGCTACTTGTGCTGGGTGATTCACAAAGATGACATGAACGAAAATCTTTGTGAATCTTAACCCACTGTTGAAATGTGGGTGTTATTATCGTGTCCACAATGCTGATCCATGTATTTCTGTCTCAGAAACAGCAGGAGCTGGCAGCTTTGCCCAAATGATGCTCCCATCTAATAACTAGGATTAAAATGCACTTGAACTGTTCCTTCTGTGGAGATAGTGGGAGGAATGATAGGAGTAATAGGGTAGAATGGTAGGGAGGGGTCCTTAACAGCATTACTGTAGAAAGCAAAAGGAATCGATCTTTTTTCCCCTGATACCCTTATTTCTTCCCCTTGAAGACAGAACCTTTCTTGCATCAGTATCATGGCTCATAGTAACTCACATGATTTAAAGTTGGAAGGGAACCCTATGGTTCATCTAGTCAAACTTCTTCATTTTCCAGATGTGGAAAATGAGGCTGAAAGAGATGAAGAGACATCACTAATATCACACAGATTGAAAGTGACAGAACTTAATTTGAACCCAGATCTTTGGGCTACAAATCCCATGTTCTTTCCTCTATACTATCTTGCCACCATTCTGCTGCTTTTTTGAAATAATTATAGATCAAGGGTTTTCAACTTGGTGTCTTTGAACTTTAAAAAAATAACTATTTCAATATATTTATGGCTTTAAAAATCTTATGCTGAGAAGAGGTCCATGAGGAAAAAAAAGGTTAGGAACCACTGCTTTAAACGTTCAAAGAGAAATCATTAGGATTTTCCTTCTGAACCTGGGCTGTTCTGACTCTAATTCTTCATCTTCTTTGTAAAGCATGTCCTGAGGCTCAGGCATTGTATTAAAAAGAGGAATTGACAGGGAGTAAATGGAAGCATCCTTCCAAGGACCAAAATTGGTCTGTAATTGATTTGATTCAGAAGTGTTGTTTTGTTCTTTGTTTTCCCCTAAGAAGCAGTGCGTGAACTGAGCTTTCCACTTTAGGCTTGAGATGGTTCAGCAATTCCAAAATGTAAACCCTTCACCTGGCCCAACTTGTCCTGTTGCAATAACGTGCTGGTTAGTATCCCTGCTTCGCGTTTCTTTCCACTTAGATATCAAATTGATCTTTGTAAAGAGCACAGTGCAACCACATCACCCCTCATTCGATAAATTCCAGTGGCTCCCCATCATAAAATCCTCCATTTGGTGTTCAAAGCCCTTTATATCCTTGCCCTTCCCACATTTCTAGGTTTCTTACACCTAACCTCCCACTCTCTATCTTGTATCTTGTGAGCCAGTGACACCAGCCTCTTTGTTATTCTTTACATAAAACACTCCATCTCCCAACTCTGCATTTTCACTGACTGTACCCCATACCTGGAATTCTCTCCTCCCTCATCTTGGTCTCTTGGCTTTCCTGTCTTCAAGTCCCAGCTAAAATTACACCTCCTGCAAGAAACCTTTCCCAGTCTCCCTTAATTCTAGTGCCTTTCCTCCGCTGATTATCTCCAATTTTTTCTGTATATAGTTTGTTTGTACATAATTGTTTGCATATTGTCTCCCACATTAGACTGTAGCTCCATCAAAGAAAGAACAGTTTTGCTGTTGCTGCATGTTTCTTGGTTTGTTTGCCTCTGTCTGTATCCCCAGTACTTAGTATAGTGCCTGGAGCAGAGCAGACACTTAATAAATGTTTGTTGACTGACTGATTACTAGAATAAAGTCTCAAGTTCCACTGACCCAGCTTATTGATTTTGGGAGTGTTACTCTTGGGAGAACAAGCAAGGTCCATTGGGACACAGAACCTTTGTAAAGGTTAGAAAGCAATGGCTGTGAGATTGGAAAAATGCAGGATGTGCTCAAAAGAAATGGTAAACAGTCATTAGTGACTTATGTGTGCCCAGTCCTGGCCAGAGTAGAAAATGAAACTACTTCTATGTATACAATGATGATATCATCCTCTAATTATACACATTAGGTCTTAGGCTATGGCGAAAAGCTTTCTTTTTCCTTCCCAGCTAATTAAGGAGCTCTTTGTCTATATATAGAGGAGGGAGGAAGTGGGAGAGGGAGGGTGTGGGGCATGGCATCAAGTTCAGGATGAGAGTTTTTTCGTAAGTAGCATGTTTGATTAGCACAGAGAAGCTTTCACATTCCTGGTTCTAGGATTCCAGAGGTATCTAGATCCAAGTTCTGCTGTACCCAGAGTAGAATATAAGCTCTTTGAGGGCAGGAACTCTTTCATTTCTGTCTTTGTATTCCAAATACCTAGCACAGTGCTATCCACAGAGTAGGGCAGCTAGATAGTACAGTGGATAGAGTGATGGCCCTGGAGTAAGGAGGACCTGAGTTCAAATATGACCTCAGACACTTACTAGATGTGTGACTTTGCCTCAGTTACATCATCTGTAAAATGAGCTGGAGAAGGAAATGGCAAACCACTACAGTGAAAACCCCAAAAGAGGTCACAAAGAGTCAGACCCAACTGAAATGACTCAATAGTAACAACAGGTCCTTAGTAAATGTTTATTCAGTAGTAAAGGGAAAAAAACCCAAGTTTCCTGATTAAGACATCTAATATGTATTAGTGTTTTTCTTGCTAGTATGTTTTCTCCCATGTAAGTTCTATTGCTGCATTTTTGTGTTCACTTAGGAAGTTCTCAGAGGATAGGCACAAAGTATGTATAATTTGTTTAAGTATAAATACAGTCCCATATCTACCTCTATTCCTAAATAAAGGCATTTGGTGATTAGTGAAGATGAGGACGATGGCTCTTAATACATATCTTACACAAATAGAATATTGAGAGTGGACAATGGGAGCCATCCTTAAATAAGTAGGGATGATGGATGATCTGCCTCCCTTTCCCACCATCCTCACTCATAAACTAATTCCCCAAATCAATGTTTTAGGCAATTATAGCATCCTTGACTAGTGGCCTCACACCCCAACTTCCTGACGATGTCTGCCTTCCTACAACAACATAAAAGTTTTGGGTGTTTTGGAGCAAAAGAAAAAGATTTAAGAAAGAAAGAGTAGATTCTATTTCTCTCATTAAGTGGACCTATGATAACAGAGGACAGTGAAAAGACTGAGCTACTCAATTTTTTACTTTGTTTCTATGTTCTTCGCCAAAGATCATGATGACCTTTGAGTTGGAAAGGACGGAACAAAAATGGTTAATAGTGAACTGGAACCCAAGATATATGAGTAGGCAGTAAGAGCACACTTAGCAGTCCTCAATAAGTTCCAGTCACCAGACCTGAACAAACTACATCCCATAATACTTTAAGAACTTGCATATATGATTACTCAGCTACTCTCTGTGATCTTTGAAAGGTCACAGTGAATGGGAGAATCAGTCCCATAACGAGGAATTTTCGTACTTTGAGGTGGGAGGAAGGGAAGAGCAGAAATAGCCCTGAGGAAGAGAAAGGGACCCTGGAACACCAAGAGAGCCTCTTTTGGGAGGATTTTACTACTACCAAGCCATGAGGTGCTTCTGATTTTAACTAATTATTCTTAATAACCAAGTGCTAAGGTCACTTACTTTTTTCTGTGTACTCAGCATCTAGAGGTTGAAGCGGTAGTTTATAGTAAACAAATGCTTTGGAGGAATAGTTAAAATAGGGCTTGAACCCTCAAGATACCATGTTAGATTTAGAAAGGTCATTAGAGATCACCTCATCTGAATCTTTTGTTTTATGGAAAAGGAAACAGAGGCTCAGAGTTGGTGTTGGGATAGAACGTAGAACTCCAGTCTCCTGATTGCAAGTCTAAACACTATTCTAGCCAGGTTATTGAAATTTGGCCTCCCTTGGGGTCATAGACTTTTCCAGAGCAGTGGCTCCTATCCTAATGACTCCAGACAAACACAACTGAGCAGGGAAGAAAAAGACCTTTTGGTTTGTCCTGAGCCCACCGTACCCCCAAAAGCCAGGAAAGGCAAGGTAGTGAAGGGACAGCCTTCAGGGCCAAGGCCCTAGCTCTTTTCTCTGGCCTTGCGTCAACTTAAAGTGGCCATTTGTCCTCATTCCCATCTTTGGCAGGGGAAGGGAAGGATAGAGAATTGGAAGGTAAATCGATTCATAACTAACTGAATTCTTAAACTCAAAGAATAGTCATTATTAGGCTGATACCAATTTGCAGAAGAGAGAGATCTCTAGTAGATTATGGCAGTTATCTATGGCCCTATGCTGTTAAATATTTTGATCATTGACTTCTGTGAAAATATTGGGAGCATTGGGCACACATGGAATGCCACCCTTCCCATCCATCTCCACTGTTGAAGTCCTGCTCATCATTCAAAACTCAGTTAAAATGCTTCCTCCTCCATGAAATCTTCCAGAACCTTCATGTGGTGGTCTCTACCTCATTTGATTGAACAATCTGGATTCTTTTTATATATGTAGCACGTTCTGATTTATATTAAACTTATTTGTATACATATACTATCTTCCCCAGCATCTAACACAGTTCAATGAGTATTTAGTAAATGTATGTTGAGTGAATGAATGAATGGAATCCCTTTCAGAGCAAACTGAATCCCCAGCAACAGAAACATCCATTGACTAGGGAATCCTACAGAGGAATCACAAGAATCATGAACAGGAACATCAGAAAAAGGTAATCACTAACAGCCTTTAACTTAACTCTAGAGAGTCTCCAAAGTTCTGGTAGAGAAACAGCCTTTGAATGCTGGCTTGGTTTAAATACCCTTGCAGAAGGTCACATTGTTCCCCACTTGTTTGGCCCCCCACCTACCCAAATAGGCGAGGCACAAAGATCATTTCTAGAAGTTATTTTCATAATTTTGTTATAGTAGAATATGAAAATCATTTAAAAAAAAGCAGGAATCCCTTCTCCCCAACCCACCCCCAAGCTTGTGGCATAATTGGAATAATTTGCATTTTATCCACATATGCTTGTCATAAATTGCTCCCACGTGAAGTTTAAATGTCACGGTCTGGCTTGAGCCTTCATCCAGCACCCAGAAGCCATTCCGAACTCTGTGTGCAGAGGGAAATAGTAATGATACCAAATGATGCATAATAATCAGAATAATATTTAATATAAATTCCTTACATTTGCATAGCACTTTATAGTTTGCAAAATACTTTCATGAAAAATATCTCTTTTATCCTCAGAACTTCAATTTCAGCGTACTGAGCACTGTGATAGGTTGGGGGAGGGGACAAAGGTATAAATCCTTGATAGTCATTGTAATGTATTAGAAATGCTTCTGGACTTGGAGTCAGGAGAGTCAGGAGAGAGCTGGGTTAAATAATAGCTCCAACTCTTACTAATTGAGTGACCCAGATTCTTTGAGCTTCAGTTTCCTCATTTGTAAATGAGAGGGGTTGGAGTAAATGATTTCTGAGATCTGTTGTGTGGAGCTCTAAATTGATGATCCTAGCAAACCATGATCTGCCAAATGGGTCTGATAATACTCGTGATGTTTATCCTATAGCATTGCTAGAAGAAGAGTGTGCACAAAATTTAAAGCACCAGACAAATGGAATCTTCTCTTGGATCTTTGAAACAGCCTACCCTGTGCAATGAACAGGGCGGACATGGTTAGCTCCATTTTACAGAAGAGGAACTGTGGCTCAGAGTAGATAGTTCTCACTTTACATAAATTTGCATTATGCAAATACAACTTTTTTCCAAATAAACACCTATATTAACTCTACAGTACTGTGCTCTCCATTCTTGTCCCTCAGATTTTATTGGCCTCCTTCTCCCTTCCCTCACCAAAACAAACAAACAAAAACCTCCAAGTGAAAGCAGAAGAAGAGAGAGAGACCAGAGGCTTGGTTTGGCTTGAGACCTCCAGGCACCAAGAGAGGAGACCTTTGCCCAGTTCTCTCTGCCTGCCCCAGTTCCAGCCACCTGCCTGTCTTCCCTCTGTCAGTGCTTGGGTACCACATATCTGGCCCTGCCACTTCGTGCTATCTGTCCTGTGTCCATGTTGGGCCCCTATGTGTCTGCCTTTCTCCTGTTCTCGTTTCTGGCTAGGCTCCAACATGGCTGGTCCTTTCGTAGACGTTTCTTCTCCTCCTGCATTTGCTTCTCTTTCCCTGTTCTCTGTGCCAGCTCTTTCCCTCCACAGGTGCTATGGCTCCCTTCCTGCTTCCCTCCTTCCCTTCCCCACTCTATGGGGGTTTTAGGGTGCTTAGGGGTATTGGGACCCCAAGAATGCCGAGGCAGAGTTTCCTGGAATGAATTCACACAATCAAGCCATCCTTCAGTCCTTCAGTTTATTATAATGCCAATATAAGTGGGCAAGTCCTTTTAAAGAACTTGCACCTAATTTATATAGAAAAGGGGCATGGGAAAGGAATGCCAGGGATGCTAAATAAGTAATCTATGGGATCCAGGTGTCTTGGGGAGCTCTGGATGGGACAGTGTAGGGAATATACCAGACATTGAGGGAGAAAAGACAGTTATTTGTTTAACTGCCAGAGGCATGGATCTTGGGGATCTAATGCTAAAAAGAGAGTCATTGGGTCAGTATCCCTCTCTCTATCCTTGTAAGGGAATTAGAGTCAGGCCTGCAACAAGGGAAAAATTTTCTCACAGGGTGGGGGTGGAGGGTGGGGAGGGGAGTTGGCTGGGGGGGGGAGTTCAATTACTTTCAGAGACATGGTCTTAGGGCTTTTGGGGGTCCAAGTCCCACCACCCCATCAACTCCATAGACAAGTTCACAGTGCATAAAAAATCACTTTACATAGATGTCTGTGGAAGGGTCCATTTACTTAAAGCAAGAACTGTCTGTAGTTTAATGATTTGACTAAGATGACAGAATAAGTAATAGGGTCAGGATTAGAATTATTTATCAGTGAAGAACAGCTTTTTGGAAACACATTTCTGATGTTTCAAGGACTCTGGCTTGGCTACCTTTCTTCAAGTATTCTAAGACAAAGGCAGGATGTGGTGGACTTTGAATGGCAGACTACCTCCTAGTTTGTGATGGAGAAGCATTATACTTTATCTGTAGGAATAAGCACATCATTATACCCTCTTACTGTCTACATAGAAGAAGCCAATAAGAATATAATCACTTTGGAAAAGTTTTTGCATCACTGTCCTACCAATTTGAATCAAGTAGGCCACTGCCTAGGTAGGTTAATTTGAAGGGTCTTCAAGGAAAGGCTTCCCCCACCCCCACCAGAAAAAATCCTCCCATTATAATTCATACAGTCAGGACCACTTCATTGGTTAGTTTTGCTAGAGGAAAGCTCTGGTTGTCCCCTTATAAAGTCTGACCTTTGAAAGAAGGGTATCAAATTACTTAGTCAGCCAATAAATATTTATTAAGCACCTACTATGTGTCAAGAAACTATGCTAGGTGCTGGGGATACACAAAGAAGCAAAAACAGTCCCTGCCCTTAAGGAACAAAAATATAATGGAGAAGATGACAGGCAAGCTATATACATATATATAAATATATATAAAATATGAGTGTGTATGTGTGTGTATGTATATATGCATGTGTATGTATATATATATATACACGTGTGTGTATATATATATGTGTGTGGGTGTGGGGTTATGTGTGTATACACATAGATATACATGTATATACACATATATACACATACGTATGTGTGTGTGTATCTGTGTGTGTGTACAAACAAGTTATATACAGGATAAATAGAAGATAATTAAGAGAGAAGGCACTAGAATTAGGAGAGGTTAGTTGGGCCTTGAAGAAAGTCAGGGAATCGAGGAAGGGGAGATTAGGAGCGAGTGTATTCCAGGCATGGGAGACAGCCAGAGAAAATGCCCAGAGCTGAGAGAGTGTCTTGCTTGTGGAACAGACAGGAGGTCACTGGATTGAACAGTATGTGACAGGAAATAAGATGTAAGAAGGCTAGAAAGATATGAGGGTGAGGACAGATTGGATTGAGCAACAAGCAGAGGATTTTGTATTTGATCCTGGAGGCACCAGGGACCCACTGGAATGTAGTAATGGGGTGGGGAACAGTGCAGCGATTGACATGGTCTGACTTGCACTTTAAGAAAATCATGGTGGCCAAATAGAGACTGGATTGGAGTGGGGAGAGACTTGTGTCAGGCAGACCCACCTGCAGGTTATTGCAGTAATCCAGGCAAAAGGTGATGAGCGCTGGCACTTGAGTGGTGGTAGTGTCAAAGGAGAGAAAGGAGTAGGCCTTGGCAACAGATTGGGTCCAGGTGGGGAGAGAGGTGAGCAATAGTAGAAAATGACCCCTAGGTTGGGAGCCTGAGGGACTGGGAGGATAGTGTTATCCTCAACAGGAATAAGAAAGGTAAGGGTTGGGAGGTTTTATGGGAAAAGAAAACAATTTCTATTCTGGACACATGAAGATGTCTGTTGCAATCCAGTTTGAGGTGTCTCTAAGGAGCTGGAGATGTGGGATTATAGGTCAGCAGGGAGGTTAGGGCAGGATGGGTAGATTTGAGAATGACTGGCATAGAGGAAATAAATTCTAAACTCTCTAATCCTGTTTTCTCATCTATAAAATGAGTTAATAAGGTTTCTACTGTCTACTTCCCCAGAGTTGTTATGAGCAGAAGGCTTCATAAACGTGAAGTGCTGTAGAAATGTGAGTTCCCATTAGTACTTTTTTTATCGGTTATACTCCAGAATCTTGCAACCTGCCCCCAAGAAGACTGGACATATCTTTCCATATCAGGACCCTAGTTCAGCTTTCTGAAATCTTAGGCCAACTTCTCCTTCTTCCCCTCTGCCCATCTCCCGTTCAAGGAACCAGGTGTTGAGCCTGTTCTTATGAAACCCATGAAAGAGTACTTCTCACCTTCACCCCCACCCCCCACCATCATCAAACCTGGAAGCTGCCATCTACCTGGGTTAGCAAGTCAGGATAAAGTCCAGTCAGTCAACAAGCATTTCTTAAGTAGTTACTATGTGCCAGGCCCCATGCTGAGTGCTGCTAGAATGAGGAGCTATAACATTGACTACGTCTGTGGGGAGTCACAGGCACAGGGTAGGGATTCAGCCAGGTGGGGTCCATGCCACGAGGCAGTGCCTGGGTGATGAAAGTGTTTCAAAGCAGGGGAGAAAGGAGATCCTAGTCTCTGGCTCTTCACTCCCACTTACTCAGTCTGTACTGATGGGTATGAGCCTTCCCCTCCAAGGGCCCATGAAGTCAGTCATGCACCTCCATCAGCTCTGCCGATCTGCTCCCCTGTCTCCTCAAGTGATTATAAAATTGAAGCCATGAAATCAACAGCTGCAGGAGC
Source organism: Trichosurus vulpecula (assembly GCF_011100635.1). Classification (NCBI taxonomy): domain Eukaryota; kingdom Metazoa; phylum Chordata; class Mammalia; order Diprotodontia; family Phalangeridae; genus Trichosurus; species Trichosurus vulpecula. Next base: position 82,106,495 of record NC_050575.1, on the reverse strand, counting down.
TGTAGGACTCCTGCGCCAGATCTGCACGAGTCTTGGAAGCCAGTAGCTAGTGCTGAAGTCACTGAGAGCTTCATTTAATCTTTAAAAAAAAAAATTCAAAATTACCAGTTATGAAGATTTGGAGAGTAGCCAACTATCCACTGTGAACACTGAAGAATTGGTGAGTCTAACCTCTGTATTGATGGCAACGTAATGTTGAAATCACTCAACTTTATAACACATGTTGTAAGGAGAAATCAATTAGGTTTTGGCCTCTCCCAAGGCTGTCTTGGGAAGGCAGCACACTGTGATTTTTTATGAAGTGCAGAAGGAGTGGGAAGCTAGGGTAATAAGCAAGGAATCATTTTAGTATACCGCACCTCTCTCTATGATTTGCAAACAGTGCCAAGCCAGAAATTCATGATAGCACTGTCATCTGGAGTCATCATACCCTATATATGAGGAAAAACTGAGGCTGCTGCTTTGACCTTGGCATGGTAAATTGTATTCTTAGCAAAAGCACCACCCCCTCACCCTGTCCCTTTTGAACAGAGTCTTCTGTGACTTCAGGGGAAAACCTGCATTCTTCAGAGCTTTTGCCAATGACATTCTACTTTGCCAGTACAGAAACAACCTTCATGCTTGCAAGAGAACCTGATAATTTCCCAAGGAAGTTGAACTAGAAGAGTTGTGTCAAACTCAAATAGAAAAGGGGGAGGGGGGAGGAGGGCACTACTAAACCATACATAAAAACCCCAATGGGTTATGTATTGACTCAGAAAATTCTGTATTGACATTATATCCTATTGGGTTTTAAAGTTTTTTTCCTTCTAAATGTTATTTTTTACCTTTTATTTTATTTTCATTTCCAAATTCTCTCCCTCCTCCCTCTGCCTTTCCCATCCAGTGTGAAGGCAAGAAAAATAAAGCCCATCACAAATATGTATAGTCCTGCAAAACAAATTTCTACATTAACCACGTTCAAAAAAAAAGGTACGAAAAAGAAAGAAATAGAAGACAGTATCCTTCAGTATGTTGGCTGTATTAGGTAGTGTTGCCCATGCAATACAGCCTGCAGGCAGAATGTTTTGACATTTCAGGCCCAGAAGATCGCTAACATCATTTTGAGCTCTAATATTTTGTAATTCTTAGGATCAGAGATTCAGAGTTCTAAGGGGCTTTATGCCACCTGGTCCAGCTTCCTCGTTTTACTACTAAAGAAACTGAGGCCTAGAGACATTTGGTGACTTTCAGGATCACACTGGTGCTAGATGGCAAAGGCTGGATTCGATCCCAAGTCTTCTGACCTCAGAGCCAGGGCCCCTTCTACTGTCCCATGCTGCCTCTAAAGAGTCTGGAGGTCAGAAGCAGGATCAGCATAAAGAGAAATGGGGGAAAGAAACTGATGGCATGGAAAAAGCAGGAGGGGCATTAGCTTCCTTGAAATTCAGGCCAGAAACCTGAAAGAAAATTAAATTACTGAATTCAATTTACTACTTAAAACAAAAGCTTGAGCAGCAGACATGGCCTGAGTTTTCTATTTTGCAGGAAAGGGAAGGAAATCTGGTTTCCCTAGTCTAATCTACTGACCCTTCATTCACTCTGGAGCTAGGCTGAAATGAATAGGGTCTTGTTGGGTTGGGGACTCCTGGAACATGAAGGTAAATTCTAGCTGAGGACTTTGTTTCATGAAAGTGTTAACATGTGCAGGAAACAGTGGACTACAGCAGTATGCCAATCCCTTGCTTTAGTGCCCAAAAAGCCAAGGCCTTGTTTTGACGGGGACCATCCGGTGCCCGTTGTTACACTTCTTTGATGTCTAAGGCAAATTCTAGACAATTTCCCTTGGGCTCCTTTTGGTGTTGATCTGGAGGTAATAATTTGCTCCATGCTCCCCCCAGGAAGAAAAGCACCAGTTTATTCTTTGAAATAGAGTGGGAGAGAGAATGGATGTCCCCGTGAAAAGGCTGATTGACTTTGGAGTCTTTAAGGAAAAGGTGATGATGCTATTTTTCAGCAGTGCCTGTAGAACGAAGTTCAGGGAGGAAATATACCTTTTCCTCTCATTTAGAATCTAATTCCATCTCCCTCAGCTACAGACAATGTGAAGCTTTATTGAGATGAAGACCCTTCAAGGCATGGGTCCAATGGGGGTTTGACTTGCCGCCATGTTTACGTGGTGACTGTTGACAGAGGCCCTCACTGGTTTTCCCCCTTCTGATCCATCCTGACATTTTCCCTTTCTCCATTACCTCTCCTCACCCCCACCCCACCCCCGACAAGTACTGCTCAGGAGAGACCCCTCTGCTCTCCCTCCCTTGGTTATGCCTTTTCACAACTGGAAAATCTTGAACTGCTTAGCGGGCCTTGACAAGCTTTCGGTTGGCCTGAGGGGAAAGCAACTCCTGATCTTAATCTTGCCAAGTTAATTGGCCTGGGGTAGTAAATTAAATAGAAAGAAGATCCATCTACGTACATAGACAGATACCTCATATGTATATGAGAGACAAAGAGTGGCCAGGGCTTTCCTATAAATCGACAGTGCCCCTCTTGACCTCTACACAATAATAAATAGTCTTCTCATAGGCTGTCTTAGAGATATGAAGACGTTTTGTGGGAACATCTGGCATTCATTGACTCAGAAAAAGGAAGGGGAAAAAAATCACAAGCCCTTGGACAGAATTTCATTTGTTTCTTTTCATGTTGCCATGTGGGTAAAGTAACCTTCTCTGTCTTCGTGCAAGCACTGGGGAAGTTTGGGGGGAGAGAGAGAGAGAGAGAGAGAGAGAGAGCCCTTTCAAGTTTTAAAGGAGATATAAAAATGACCAGGCATTTCTGTGCAAAGCCTCTCTGGGTGGGTCAGTCATTTAGATGAGCTGGAGTTGATGATGGAGGTGGGGTGGGAGCAGTTTTGTCATTCTGACCTGATATCTTTAGGTGCTCTTGACCTCCTTCACCCTTGTCTTAATTTTTCTCTGCTGGCCTGTCTTTTCTGAGAGGGGGCCCAAGGTCAGGTCTCTGGCTGTGACCCAGTGATTTGGTCAGATGACCCCATCAGGAGGGAGAGGCCTTAAAATGGATTTAAAAAGGTGTGTGGGGCGTGGGGAGACTATTTTGTCTTGATTCAGTAGAAAAACTGGCTCAGGGTCCTGAAGCCAGAGAGTTTTATGGTTCATTGAAAAAGAGTTTGGGGTTTGAAGTTAGAGGACTGGGGTTCAAGTCCTGATCCTGCCACCTGTGTGATCTTAAGCAAATCACTTAAACTGTCTTGACTCAACTTCTTTATCTGTAAAATGAAAAGGTTTTACTAGATGGCCTCTGTGGTTCCTTCTAGCTAATAATCTATATGAAATTTAACTATATATTCATACATTTAAGACATTTGGGCCAAAGACTTTGATTTTGTGACCTGGTGACCTGGGACAAGTCACTTAAGCTCTCTGGGCATCTCCCCATTGCTTGCTTGAAGACAACAGAGGATGCTTTGCCCATTTTTTTAATGAGGGAGTTAGACTAGAGGACATCTGTGGTACCTTCCAGACTTCTCTCTTTGGTCCCATGACTTGTTTCCCAGAGAATTGCTAGGCAGCCATTCTGAAAGCATTTGCCAAAGCTTTCTATTGCCCTTTGATCAATGAGTTTAAATCAGAACAGGGCACAGGTAGCCTCACAATTGCATTAACATGTTAGCAAACACTGAGATTAAAAAAAAATTAAAGGGAACTATGGTTTTCCCCTTTATGGCTTGCTTAATTATCCCCTGCCCCCTTAACAGTTGTCTATTGATTCCAATTAACATGACTGACGTTTCTTACAAAAGGTAAAAGCTAATCAGCTAAGGGAGCCCCTACTGAGAATTCATTTCCTCCTCAGAGTCACTCCTGGGCAGTAAGAAATTTAAACAGATGGATTTAGATATAGCACCCACAGCTCTGACTGACATTTTTGGTTTTGGTTTTTTTTTTTTGTCTCTATCAGGAAAAAAATATGTGCAACATGGACTTAGTTTCCAGGGTCATCAGAGGTGGTTTTATTCTTTTCTGGGCTTTTTTGTGTGTGATCATATACCTAGAAGACCCTCTGAATGTTTGGTTCTCTTGCTTTTTTGGCGTTAGAAGTCCCACACTATGATGCTGTTTTAATTACAAAACTCTGCTGTTTTAACTTCTAAACATACAAACATGATGCATGTGAAAGTGTGCTGGATTTGGAAGCAGAACCTGGGTTCAAATGCTAGCTTTGCCTCATAGCTTCCCTGAGCTGCAGGATTCTCCTCTTTAAAGTGTAGAGGCTAGAGATGCTGTGTTCTGCCTGGTATTGTCAACTCTCCGTTATCCATTTCAAGTCAATTCAATTTAAGAAATGTTTATTAAGTACTGAAAGTTCCTACTACTAAATCTAAGGTAATCTGACAGGTTATAAGTATTGGAGGTGATACAAAGATGAATAAGGAATGGTCTAGGAGTTCACATTCTTGTAGGGGAGATGACATGCCTGAATAACTAAAACATAAAATATAATATGTTAAATGCACAGAAGAACTAAAAAGTGATATGAGGGTGAAGGAAAGAGAAATGACTTCCTTTTAGAGAGTTTCAAGGAGGAGCCAGAATTGAATGTGGACTTTTAGAGATGAGTAGCGATTAGCCAGAGAATGGAAGATTAGACACTGGGGTGGTGAGAGGGAATTTCAGGCATGGGGAACAATTCAGGCAAATACAAAGAGGAGGAAAGGAGTGAAGTGCATTTTGGCAACATAATAGGCTACCCTGGCAGGGTTATAAAGTACATAAAGGTGAATAGTATGAGAATAGGCTAAAAAAAAGTAAATTGAATCCAGATTTCAGAAGATCCACACTAAGGAGTGTGTACTCTGTTTGGTAATAACAAAAATCACAGACACACATGCATATAAATATACATATCCATATGCAGTTATCCCCTTCCACGTTGTGGGGGTTAAGGGCATGGTACCCCTGCGATCTGGAAAATCCGCATAAAATTTTTTGGGCCTCCCTTTGGACCAGAGAAGGAGTCTGAATTTTTTCTTTTTCTTTTTCTCATATGGGGTGTTTACAGTACGCTACTGTGAAATTTGGGTTGATATCATATAATACTATATGTGTGTCATCTGCAGCTTCCGCAAAACTCCCTCAAAAACCTTACTTAATTTCTTATGCCAACCCGCAATATATTGAAACTGCAATGGGGAAAGTCATGATGTGGAAAGGATAAATGTATATCGCTTTAAAGTTAGCAATGGACTATATATAGATTTATATTGATGTACGTATACATATGTGTACATATGTGTGTGTGCCGCATATACACATATGTATTCTATATGATTGTGATGTGTACATATGTGTATGTGTATATACACGCACATTATTGCATTTGAGGCTCACAAACTGTTGAGGTAGGTGCTATTATCTCCATTTTGCAGAAGAGGAAACAGAGACTCATAACTATGTGAGTGTCTGGTTTGTCGTTCGGTTGTTTTTCAATCTTCCTGACTCTTCATGACCCCATTTGGGGTTTTCTTGGCAAAGATACGAGTGTGGTTTTGCATTTCCTTCTCCAGCCCATTTCACAGATGAGGAGACAGCGCCAAACAAAGTTAAGTTAAAAGCCCAGGGTCACGCAGCTAGTAAGTAAATGAGGCCAGATTTGAGTTCGGGAACAGAAGTCCTCCTAACTTCAGACCCTGAACTCTATCCAATGCTAGAATTTAAAGTCTCTTCTTTCTGGTTCAATCAATAAGCATTCATTAAGTACTTATTCTATCAGGTACTGTGATACTCCAGAACTAAAATGACAACATAAAATAGTCTCTTGAAGTCTCTGCCTTCAAGGAATGTCCACTCTACCCTAGGCATTATGCCAGTGAAACATGGAAGGTTTTTGAGCATAGTAGTGGCAGGATCTTAGGAGTGACCTTAGAGATAATTTGGGCCAGTCCCCATATTTTACAGATTACACAAAGTAGAGACGAGACTTGAATCCAGATCCTTTGACTCTGAATCTAGTGATTTTGCCCCTATAACACACTGCTTTACTGTTAATGCAAAAAGTAACTATTTGAATTATGTAATTTGAGGAGTAACCAGTTTCCTTTCCAAAGGATGCATGTATGACTTAAGTTTGTGTTAATATTATTTTCTATTCCTTAAGCATTCACCTATTGGGGCTGGCAGGTCAAATCTGTGCTGGTTGTAGGAGGAAGTTAGCCTGAGGAGGAGGAGGAGGAGGAGGAGAAGAAGAAGAAGAAGATGATGATGATGATGATGATGATGATGATGATGATGAAGACAATGAAGAAGATGATGATGATGTTAGTAATGATAGTGATCATGATTTTGGGGATAGTCCACTTTGCCAGTAATTGATTTGTCAATTATTTGCAATGAGAGGATTCTTATTTGAATAACCACTATGCCATCTCCTGAGAAAGTCCAACCACCCTAGGCTTATGTCTATAGTTGGGATTAATTATGTCTATGTGCAAAGATAACTCTATATCTCGAATCTACTGTAATGTCTTTCCATCATTCAGTTAAACTTGGAACTGAAGGGGCAGGAAAGATGGACTGTATATAAAAATAACTTGGGTTTGACTTTATTTGCTCTGCATGAAGAGCAAGGCATAGGAGACAACTTCAGCACCAGCTTAGACCTAAATCATTTCATTTTATGTGAACAAGCTTATTCTGTCCAACTGCCCCTTTTGTTATCCATGGAGTGTTGTTGTCAGTCCAGTTCAAGAAGGTTTAGCAAGTAAGCAGCTAAAAAGTGAGTATGACAAATAGCTTGTGTCGACGAAAGGCCCAGTGGTAAAGGAAAACAGTATTTGAGCTTAAACTTGCATGGCCGGTGTGGCCCCCATAAAGATCAAACTCTTGCTGTTTCATTGAGACCCAACAACAACAAATAAAAACAATACCACAAACCCATCCCTAGAAGTACTGGCCTCAATTTTTTTGTTTTCTTTTTGCCCAAGTTCCAATTTAGGTTTCCACACAGAATACTTTGGTTGCTGCCTGCCATTTTTTGACCTAAATGACAACAAAAGTGACATTCTTCTTACCACCACAATAAATCTTCACACAATTATCACCCACCCTTCTTGTAATGTGTGCTGAGGCTGGAGCTTTGTGAATAGATATTGGGACATCATTGTTGCTTTGAAGTTTAGAACCTTAGGAAGATTATGGATTGTGTTCAATACTTGGATAGTGTATTTGGTCCTTTCTTTTCTTCTTTGTTATCCTATTTCAGTGCCTTTATTAAGCCCCTACTTATGTATTAGGTACTATCAATATAACAACAATTCCTGCTTTCAAGGAACTTGCAGTCTATTGGTTGGTTGTAGTTAACCATATGACGTGTTAACAACCATTTATTAAGCACCCACTGTGTACCAGATGCTGTGTTGAGCACAGGTCATACAAATACGAAAATGAAACAGACACAAACATGCTCACAGTTAAATCAATACACTATACATACACAATGATTTGGAGGGGAGATACTAGCAACAGATCAGTAAAGAGTGACTGTGGGAGACAGCACTTGAACTGAATCTTAAAGAGAACTAGAAATTTTAAGAGGCAGAGTTGAGTGGGGGAAGGGAGGCATTCTAGTCGTGGAGAGACAACCTGTGGAATTCAGTGTGTGGGAAACAACAAGTAAGCCAGATTGGTTGGAATAGTGAATATGTAATGCTGATTAACATTTAATCAACCTAGAAAGATAGGTTGGGGTTAAATTGGAAAGGGCTTTAAATGCCAAAGAGGAATTTCTGGGGGGGGCAAACAATAAATAGGGAACTACTGAAGTTTATAGAGCAGCAGGATAGATGATAGATACATAGACAGATGATAGATAGATACAAATATAGATGGATAGATAGATACAAATAAAGATTGATAGTAAGAAAGAAATTAATGCAAAGTGAAGTAAGTAGATCCTGAAAAGCAATCTATACCAGTGGTGTTAAACTTAAATAGAAACAGATCTCTGCCAACACATATTGACGTAGAAAACCACAAATTGACATTATCTGTGTTGCATTCTATTTTTATTTGTTTTGTTAAATATTTCCCAATTACATATTAATGTGGGGCACCGAGAAGTTTGACACTTTTGAATACATGTCTACAACAGTATAAATGGATAGAACAGCAAGAACAACCACACAGTAAAAACTTAACAGTATGAAATAATAGTGACTAAGCGTAGCTCAAAGAAAACATGAGTGCCTTCTAGAGGTGTAGGGCTATGAGAGTAGGTCACTACATAAAGTCGTTTTTCATCATCTGAGGTAGTTATATTCTATAACATCTCTTTGAATACTGAATTAGCAAATACTGAATCATTGCTCCTAGGGAAAATGTAGGGTTAAGTTCCTGCAAGCCTCTACTCACAACATTTATTTTAGCACTTTCCAGAGTGGCCTCACATACAGAATGGCAAATTTCCTTCTCACTTTTCTGTATTGTTAACTTCATTAATACTGAGCTCATGGCCAGCAGCACTATAATTCATGCCTGAAAGAAGCTTATCTAACACACTTATTTTCTCTGTAAGATATATTACACCTTTCTTGAGCTTAGGAACACCAGGCAGCACTTCCAACACTACACTTGGGGTATATTTTCAACAGCAAAATCACCATCAGAAAGTGCAAAAATGGCACTTTACAATTTAAGAGCTGAAACAAGAAAGCAGAGCATCACCTTGTTCAACTTTCCATGGGGAACAGAGGAAATAAGTATGATACCTCAAATGTATACATACACACAATTATTAAAAGTCAAAGGTGGGATTCAGGCTCAGCTATCTGTCCGGATTTCAGATCCTCCTTCATGTCACTGTATCTCACTACTGCAAGAGGAGCTATTACCTCTGACTGTTGCTTATTAGTTCCTTCACCACCTCATAAGGGGTTTTTAAGGATGAGGGAAGTGAGTAACTGAGGAAAGGCCTTAGCATTTCCAAATGCCTTCATGTGGTTAAAACCGTGATTTGAGATCACAACAATAACAGACATTTATATGGCACACATACACAAAAAATAATATTAATGCAATATTAACAGTGTTAAGCTTTAATAGCTTAAAACAACACTAAGATTTTTGGGACATTGTGTGTGAATGTGTGTGTGTGTGTGTGTGTTACAAATTTGATCTTCACAAGAATTCTGGGGGATAGACACTACAGACATTATTATCCCCATTTTACAGGTGAGGAAACTCAGTGAGGTCTAGTGACTTGTCCATGGTCTTAGAGTTAGAACACATTGAAATATTGGAATCAGAATTTGAACCAAGATCCTTCTGAGGTCCAAAGTCCAAGTCCAGCACTTTATCCAGTATATATGCTGCATTGTCTCTTTATACTAGAGTCATCCCTGCTTGGATAAATGAATGGACGGATGAATAAGTAGAGAGCATTTCAGAACTTAGAGAATAGAATGAGACTCCCTCAATACTACTGGAATTGTCCATTCACAGAGCGAGAGTGCTGGTCTTTGCACACTCTTGTCAACTTCTATTCTGCTGTGATAACCAAGTGGAGAAAGAAGCAAATGCACTGGTTAAAATATGAAAGAAGAACAGTGAAGTAGATGTGGAGATAGATAGATAGATAGAAGATAAATGACAGTCCACAAATAGAACTACCCTAAAGAAATGAAGATTCCAGGAAAATAATACCAGAGTTGATGTGTCTTTCCTATGTCTGGGGAAGGTTCTCCCTTTACCTTATGTATTGGCAAAAGCCCAGAATATAGAAAACATGATATTTTTGGCAACCCAGTAGAAGTACCCAGCTGTTGAGTGGAAGCTGAGGCTTGGAGATTTGCTGGAGACAGTGAAACACTGGTGTATGTAGCAGGGGGAAGGGGTTGGGGAAACAAGGGAAGGAGAATTTATCTTTAAGATGGAGTCATCTTTGTTTTTAATTTTACATTGTAATATATGGAAACTGAGGGTTTTGAAGAGAGAGGGCATTAAAGAGATAAGAGTGATCATGGGAGGCACTGTTGCTTTCTCAAGAAAAAGATTCTGCTCCTTGGAAGGGATTATTTCTAGGCAAGGAAGTTAGATTCTGAAATGTTTCTTGGCTTTTCTTAGTGTTTTTGTATCAGGGAAGCCTACATCTCGTTTCTGTTGCCTGTACAATAAGAAGAGAGATTATACATCTGGAAAAGTTTCAAATATGTCGAGAGGGGGTTAGCCCTTCTACTTCCATTTATTTATCTATCTCGCTATCTATTTGCTCAAGGAAGAAGAACCCCTCCGAAACATCCTTTCCTCTTCATCTTGTATTAATTTAGAAAAGTTTAATTTCTTCAAAATACTGCTATGTTCCTTCCTTTTCTATAAATTCCTGTTAACCGAAGCTCTCAATGTGCTGTACAGATGTTACATGAGCAGCCCTTGATGCTTCTCAATTTGCTTTTTGACCTCATGCTAGTTAGCGTTCCTCATCGTGACCCTGCCGCCTTTCTTGAGGCTCAGCATACCTATAGGGTATTGTACTGGGCTCCCTTTACTGCCCGTAGCTATATTTTGTGCTTTCCTATCTCCATGTCCTTGGACACAATCCTCTGCTGACATTGCCCCCTCCCTTTCCTCCTGCTTTATTTTCTCATCTATAAAATGAAGGAGATAGACTATCACTCTGAAGGTCCTTTCTAGCTCTAGATCCTATAAAGTGGACCTAAAATACAGCAGAGAGGGTCATATGAGAGTAATGATATCTAATGGGATTCTGTCTCCTGACAAGTTTGGGATGAGCAAGATGCTCCATCTGCTGTTATCAAGCATCTCGTATGGATATTGAACTGGAGTGAAGGCACCACCAGCAAAGTCAAGGGAATTCTGTTTGCTTTGAAGGTAGATGCTCCAGAGGAGAGCTAGCCATTAATGAAGCTGACATATAATATTCCTAAGGGACCATGGTGGTAGCGTGAGGTGGGATACAGATAGGCAGAGCCAACAAGAGGGTTGAGGAAGCTGGTGGAAAATTACTAGGATCTAATTGTCTTGAATATGCTTTTGTCTTTCTTGCTAGGATTGTTTTTGAAAATTGTTTTTGATATCCATTGTAAAATAGGTGAGTGTAATGGTAATTTAAATTTGAAGATCTTTCCCACCCATTAATAGGCCTTTGTGACCTGCTTACATCACAGGAAGCCTAAGTCACACATGGTGGGAGGAGCTTGATGAACAAGAGGAACAGGAAAGAGTGGAGCAGGAAATGCTCAGAGCAGTTAAAGCTGAGGGAGGGAGCAGACATGTGCTCATTGGGCTATGAGTGTGTTTGTGGGAAGGCCCCAGCAGCAGGGTGGGAATGGTTTTGAGATGGAGTCGTTCTCTGCTGTGATAACATGTATCAATTTCGTTACTGCTATAATGGATTGGACTTACTGGTTTTAGATCTGGTTCTCTGGTATCTGAATAAATGGTTTACTTCTGCCTTCTATACAGAGAGTCTCTTATATTTTGTGATACAGAACCATATAGGCATATTTATAATTATCATCTATATTGCGATTACTGCCTTGATAATACAGTAAGTTTCAAGGAAAATAAAAGTGACATGCAAAATTCAATTATCAGCCAATATACATTCTATCTACCACAGAATTATTAATTACATATGAATAACATAATATTGTATTTTAATGTAATTATAAACTATACATACACATTTCATGTTATACACACATGTATTTATACATCTATGTATATGAATAACGGTTTGTGAACATGTGTGGTAAGCTAAGATTTCTGAGTATTTCAGATTATAAAAATATTTCTCTCTGTGCCTAAAAGTACGACAATTCAGTGGCATCTAGTATGGTGCAACTGCAACTTTCCCAAATTTATTAGTAGCTGTATTATGAATAAAATGTCAATTTGGGCTACATTTTTATTTTGGTAAGTTATATAATTTAAATTTCTAGTTATTCTTTAATTACAGAAGATTAAATGGCCTACATATGTATTAAAGTGTAATTTATTTCAAAATATTTCTAGCTGCATTTTTGCTTAATTTTCACATGAACAAATCTTACCTCAATTATAAAAATTTAAAATTCTAGTGAAAAACAAAGTAGTTGCATTTACATGTAGTTAATTTGAAATATTTTGCATTATGCAAGGGTTAGAATTTATAAAAATAGCTGCAATTTGCAAAGGTGCAATTTATGAGTTTTATTTCAGTGTGAATTATAAAAATGTAAAAATAATACATGTAAATTTTATTTGATGTTTATATGTTCTTTAAGAATTAATGCTTTCTTTTGCTATTCTGTGTTTGTTTACTGAGCAGGGCATATCAGGAATTCTGTCACATATCAATATAAATCCCCTATAAAGTTTTTTTAAAAATAAATTTTTATTGATATTTTATGCTTCTTACATCTCTATAGTATCCCATGTATTCCCTCCCTCCCCTTCCTAGAGTACCATACCATATGATGAATATTTTTTGGAGAGGAAAAAGAGAAAAATAAAATCAGCACAGCCAAGTAATATATTGAAAAAGTCCAAAAATATGCACAATGTAAACACCTGTGGACCTCCCACCTCTATGAAGGGGTTTTGAGTTCCACTGAGTCTTGATATTTCTGTTACATTTACTTTATGTGTGCGTGTCATTCTTGTCACTTAAATTGTTATAGTTACTGTATATATGGTTTTCTTGGCTCGGCTTACTTCACTCTGCATCAGTTTACATAGATTTTTCTGTGTTTCTCTGCATTCATCTTACACATTTATTACAGCACAGTAACACTCCATTACATTAATATACCACAGTTTTGTTTAGCCCTTTCCCAATTGATGGGTATCTACTTTGTTTCTAATTTTTATCTGTCACAAAAAGTGCTGCTATAATGTTTTAGAGTACATAGATACTTTATTAATGGCTTCCTCTGGGTATAAGATCAGCAATAGAGTCTCTGGTTCAAAGGGTATGGAGATTTTAGTCACTTTATTTGTGGAATTTCAAATTGCTTTCTAATATGGAACCCCCTTTCTAAAAGGAACCCCTAGGTTCCTTTTAGACAATTAGACTTTTTATGCACCAAAACCCCCAGGGCTCATCCCACTGTGTATGGTCCTCATTCCCTTTCATTCCCCGTCTCTCATCAGAACATTCGTCAGTGGAACCCCCTTCCAGCCTACAAAGGTTCACCCAATAATGTACTAGTGTGCCCATCCTTCTGCAACCTCTGCAACATTGGATGTTGCCATTTTTTGTCATCTTTGCAACTTTGCAGGTAGTGAGGTAAAACTTCAGGGTTGTTTTGATGTGCATTTCTCTTATTATTAGTGATCCGGAACATTTTTTCAAATGTGATTGTAAATAGTAGACAGTTGTTTTTGAGAACTGTTCATCTTTTTTGACTATCTGTTAGGGAATGACTATTAGTTATATATCTGTATCTATATCTATCTATAACTTATTAGGTATTTATAATATCTTGGATAACAAACCCTTATCAGAGAAATTTGACACATTTTTTTTCCATTTGACTACTTCCCTTCTTATCCTAGATGCATTAATGTTGTCCCTACAGAAACTTTTCAGTGTCAGATTCCCTTTGCTGCTGTAGACGTGGTATTATGTTCTTCAGTTACTTTGCTTTAATCTTTTTTTTAAGGTTCCCCTGTTCCCACTGGCTCTCTTCCCCTCATCCCTCATCCCCTCTTCTCATTTGCTATTCCTCCTTCCTTTCCTCCCCTAGTCTTGTTCCTTAGTTTTTAAATTTCTAACATTTTTGACACCCCTTCCAGAAAGGAGTTCTCTCATTGTCTTCACTATCCATCTTCTCCTTCTGCTTACTATAGATCCTCAGTCTCTGATTCACGATGCCTGGAATTATCTGATCTCTCTTTTTTTTCCTCTGTGTTTTTCATGTTATTAAAGCTTCCAGGGTATCCATTCCAGGCTCTCTCCTCTAGGCTTCTTCTGCCACTGCCTTATAGGGAATCCATCTTGTGGATTCTGCCTCATTGCCAGAACAGTGTCAATTATTATTGTTGGTATTTTTTGTGGTTGTTAATAACAGTGCAGTGAACATTCGTTTGCCGTCTGCTACGTGCCAAGCACTGTGCTAAATAAGTGCTTTACGCCTATCGGCTCATTTCATTCTCACAACACCCCTGGGAGAGAGGTGTTGTTACTATACCTGTTTTGTTGAGGCAGACAGAGGTTAAGTGAGTTGCCCCGGATCTTGCAGCTAGTAAGTATTTGAGGCCAGATTTGAACTCTTGAGTCCAGGCCTGGTGCTCTGTGCACTGTGCTACCTAACACTGCCCTGTAGTAGGGGCCCTCCCCAACCACGCAGCCCACCACTGATCTATACTCTTTCCTGTTGACCTTTCTGTTTTACTACATTTGCCTGGAAATCTCCCTGTGTCCACGCTTTCTCTTTCCCCCAGATGCCAGTTGCCCCTAGAGATTCCAACTCCTTCCCTCCCAGGACAATTAGACTTTTTAAGCACCAAATCGTCCAGGGCTCATCCCACTGCGTATGGTCCTCATCCCCTTTCATTGCCCATCTCTCATTGGAACATTCAGTTCAACCCCCTTCCTACCTACAAAGTAAGGCCTCCTACCTTCCCTTCTCCTTTTCAGCCTTTTAATCCTTCTCCCCATCCTCTTTATCCATTTCCCTGAAGGCTCTCCTCTTTCTGAGATGGCAAAGGTCACCTTCCCCTCATTGCTAGCCCATGATTTGACCCTGGTACATCATTCACTCCTCTCTATTCCCCTTCTCCCTTACCCCCTTTCATGTTGTAATGGAGCACCCCCTATAAAAAAGTATTCCCCACTGGCAGAGTGTCACCATGTTCTGTCCATAATCCCCTGTCTCCTTCTTCAGTGTTACCTCTACTTGATTTCCACCTGCCTTCACCCTCATCTCCTTGTTTACAGTTAGGACAAAATCCCTCCCTGCATTCTCTGTGGTCACTCCAATGGTATTGCTGTTCGTGACTGATGCTTTTATTCATTTTTTCCTGCATTTCTGTTGTTTGCAGTGTTCGAGTCAAATAATCTCTTCAGTTCTGGTTTTTTTCTAAAAATTTCAAACTCTTCTTCGTCATGGAATGTCCACCCTTTAAGGCTTTTTTAACTTGTTCCTAGTGATCTTCTTCCTTGGGAATACCCTAGAATGTCACCTCTTCCCCCTTCTCTTTTTCCCTCTTTTCTGGTCTTTTTGCGGGGAGGGGCAGGCACTGAAAATTGTTTTCATCAGGCCTGCACAGAGGTCACCATTTCTTGACCTGGAGAGAGAATTGGGATTTTGTGTGACTTTGGGCAAGTCATCACACAGGGTCTCAGTTTTTTCATTAGTATAATGAAAGGGTTAGACTGAATGAGATGTTCTCTACTGTCCCTTCTAGCTCTAAAATACTGCCAATTTCTTTGAGCCCTGTGTAAAAGGAAAACATTTCTATCACTGTGTTATTAAAAAGTGAGCTAGACTAATGCTAGAATTGACTTCACCTTGCTATCTTTGAAGAGGATCTGTTACCACTGGCAGGGCATGGGAGGAGCCAGGGGCCTCAATTGGAAGCCAAAGACTGATCAAAGAGACTGCCATTTTCTGTTGGCCATTACCTGGGCCAGACAGAGAGCTGTGAACTATGGTATTTGGGTTGAAAGTAGTGAAAAATTATTCGAGTCTTAATGCTCTCAATAAGGAAAGTTTCCTGTGGATTTAATCTCGGACAATGTTGGTTTAAGAGACCATATAGATACTCATGAGGACAAAAGGATATTCTCCATGAATGAATAGAAAACAATCTTCTGAGTACACTTCCCCCTGTGGCTCTCCTGGAGCACAAATCTCAACTTTAATTTTCACTTATAGTATACTGTGTATATATATGTATGTGTATGTATAGTGTATTTATACACATATGTATTGTATATATATATATATATATACATACATGCATATATACATATTTATGTAGTTGGGGGTGCTGGAGTTGTTCAGTCATTTTTAGTCTTGTCTGACTCTTCATGACCCCATTTGGGGTTTTCTTGGAGTGGTTTGTCATTCATTCTCCAGTTCATTTTACAGTTGAGGAAACTGAGGCAAACAGGGTTAAGTGACTTGCCCAAAGTCACTCAGCTAGTAAGTATCTAAGGCTAGATTTGAACTAAAGAAGATGAGTCTTCCTAATTCTAAGCCCAGTGCTCCATCCACTGTGGCACCTGGCTGCCTGTGTGTGTGTATGTGTGTGTGTGTGTGTGTGTGTGAGAGAGAGAGAGAGAGAGAGAGAGAGAAAGAGAGAGAGAGATACACTAGAAAGACAAATTAGTAGGCCGTATGAGTCTTTAAAATCCAACTATATATCTTCACCAGATTGTTCCACGCTACCTCAAACAAAACATACCAATCTGAACTTACCACTTTATCACGAATAAACCTGCATCTCCTTCCAACTTGTCTATTTAGATTAATGACAATAGCCTCCTGGTCAACCAGTCTTCAAGCAAATGGATCATTCTTGCCTCCATATTCAAGCAGGTGGGAAATCTTGTTAATTCTTCCTCTTTTATATATCTTGCATCCTTTTTCCACATTTTGGTGGCTCAGTAGATAGAGCACTGGACTTGGAGACCTGAGTCTGAATCCTGCACCAGATACTTACTAGCTAGATGACCCTAGGCAAGTCATTTAACCTCTCTTGGGCAGTTTCCTAATCCATAAAATAAAGGCGTTAGACTCAGTGGCCTCTGAGGTCCTGTCTAGCTCTTAATCTATGATATTATGATTCTTTTACTCCCATGACATCAGTTCAGACTCATAACCTCTTGCCTGGATTATTGGAATGGCTACCCAATCTTGCCTGGATTATTGGAATGGCTACCCAATCTCCCTGGCTCAAATCTTTCTCCTCTCCAGTCCTTTCATAAAACCTACAAAGTAATTAATGTACAGGTCTGACCATACCTTTCTTTTGCTCAGAAACCTTCACACAGGCTCCCTGTTGCCTGTACAATAAAATAAAAATACCTCCGCTTGACCTTTAAGACCCTCCAAAATCTAGCTTCCACCTGCATATCTCTCCTTATTTTTCTTAAAAATGAACTTTAGCCCACATTTCTAGCTCTATTCCTCCCACTCACATACACTGTATTCCAAATCACAAGCACTTAAGTTCGTTCCCACACTTGGAATGAACTCTCTCTTCATTTCTGCTAGTTCCAAAATTTCTCTTCCTTCAGGTGCCACCCATACCAATGAGCCCCCTACCTCAAAATGATTCCTGTCCTTACACCTTCCTAGAGCACTTTGGCCTTCTCCTATGCCCCCTTCACACCCTGCCTCGTATCATTCTCATCCGTATATATGTCATATCTTCCATCAAATGTAAACTGCTTGAGAGCCAGGCTTGCATCAGTTCTACCTTTATTCCCAGAGCCTAACACAGTACTTTGTACATAATACTTATGTTCATGGTAAATATCCAATGAATTTTTAATTAAATTATTCTTATTGCCTTATTATATTGTACATAGATTGACTTTTCTGGGGGTTCCCATCTCAGTTAAAGTTGAGTATCTTATTAGTTCCAAAATGAAGGTTCTGTTAACATCTTAAGCTTTGAGAGCTGGACAGGACTTGAGCGATCACATAGTCCAAACTTTCTTGTTTTACAGATGAGGAAAACAGAAACACAAAGAGATTAACTGATTTTTCCAAGATCACACAGGTCGTGGACTTCAAAATCCAGGGATCTGCCTACCACTTAACATGAACTATTGCTCCCTGTCGAGTTTGCAAAAGTCACAAACTATACAGGGCAGTTAAAAAAAAAGTTAAAAAATTATTCTTTGCAATCTACCAAGTAAATTGCTTTGATATATTTGATATTCCTGTAATGAACACTTTTACCATTGCTCTGAGTTTCCTCCTCAATAAATGCCAGAACTTCATGCAACATGCTAACCCATGATTGGTTTTTAACCCTTTGAATGGGGATCTTAGTGTGCCCCAATGTCTAAGGGGCTGGTTGCAACACCAGCTATAATCATTGCATCTCAGCAACTTCCTTTGCATCACAGGATACAGAGAAGGCTGCTTTTCTGGAGGAGGTAATCTGGGGAGACGTAGGAGCTATAAACAATGATGAATAGCATAGTGTTTTCCTTGCCACTCAAGACCTTACCCTTCTCAGCAGAAGGAGAAGAACACATCCCATTTACTGTTTCTCAGGGATGGTAGAAATGTGGAATCTGTACCATGTGGGTTTAAGATAATGTCTGTATGTCAAATAATTGTGCAAAGTGCTCTCAGAAACTAGAAGTTTGCTTATAATATCTTCACTAGCATTGTTATTCAAGACAGCTGTGACGTACACAAATAATTGCAATATAAAATATAAATGTGATATCCCATAGTCTTGGTGCAGACCCGAGGGTCCCAGTAGTAGAATCTAAGGTTATGGTGGAGAGGAGACAGATATGATTGCTGGAGTAGAGGCATCATTGTGTGGAAATGAGTGGGAAGTGTCATAGAAGCCTGATTTGGGCTAAGATAAGAAGAAAGATTGGCTTTGTGCAATGGCAGTATTATAAATGAGGTTTAACCAAAGCATAATTATTGCTAATTGAAATTTAGAGGCAGCTAGATGCCTCAGTGGATAGGGTGCTGGACCTCAAATTTGACCTCAGACACTTACTAGCTTTGTGACTGTGAACAAGTCACGTTAGTAACCTTTGTTTGCCTTAATCCAGTGGAGAAGGAAATGGCAAACCATTCCATTATCTTTGCCAAGAAAACCCCGTGGGTTGTCCATGAGTCAGACACAACTGAACAACAACAACAAAAGGGAATGATCTAGCAGAAGCCCATTTAATCTAATTTCCTCATTTTATAGATGAGGAAATTGAGCCTCACCCCGCAAAGGAGTGAAGTGGCGGAATAAGGCAACACAGGTAGCAAATAACAGAAGTAGTATTTGGATCCTTGCCTTTTCACTTGCTCATGCGCCCTTCTTGGTACAGTTCTTGATGCTTCTTGCCTCCAGCTGGAATGCTCTTCTTTCCCACTAGGTAACCCCCTCATTTAGTCTGTTGTATTCCTCCATGTACCTCCATTAAGAATCATTTCAAATGCTACTTGTTCCTGGAGACTTTTCCTTAGTTGCTGATGATCTTTTCTCTCTTAGTTTCCTGTCTCCTCTAGTGTTTGTGTTGTTATACCATGAGTTTTTTTTAACTTTCCAAATGTTACTTACTATATATTTATGTACCTTTTTTTGGACCTTTCCTATGATTTCATCACTATAAGGAACTCCCAGTAAGGATTTTTTCTCTACTGTACAGATCAGCTCTTGGTCCTTCAGTATGTAGTCTGAATTTCCCAAAGCACCCAGAGGTTGCCAATGTCACTTTTCCAAAGTCACATGGGCAATATAGTCTAAGGTGAGACTTAGAGCCAGGTCTTCTAAGATCAGCTCTCCATCTCCTAAACCATGGTTACCACACATAGGGTATCTTGACTTTAAGCTATCAGAGCTTAAAATTTCATCAAGACTATGGGATATCACATTTATATTTTATATTGCAATTATTTGTGTATGTCACAGCTGTCTTGAATAACAATGCTAGTGAAGATATTATAAGCAAACTTCTAGTTTCTGAGAGCACTTTGCACAATTATTTGACATACAGAAGATATGTAATAAATGTTTGTGGGATTACACTGTTATTGTTCAATCATTTCAGTTGGGTTTGACTCTTTATGACACCATTTGGAATTTTCTTGGCAAAGGTACTGCAGTGGTTTGCCACTTCCTTCTCTAGGTCATTTTTTTTTTATAGATGAGGAACTGAGGAAAACAGGGTTAAGTGATTTGCCCAGGGTCACAGAGCTAGTAAATATCTGAGGTTGGATTTGAACTCACAAAGATGAGTCTTCCTGACTTCAAGCCTGGCACTCTATCTATTGCACTACCTACCTGCCCCATGGGGTGCACTGCTGATCTCATGCTTTCTCCTTGCATCATCTCTAAACCCCAAAGCTCTCCCAGTCCCCAATCCTTTCCTCTGTTCCTCTTTGCTGATTCCTCTCAGTGTTTTACTGAGCAGCGATGGGCATCTCTCTTTTCCTAGTCCCTCTGCCCTTCCTGACCCAAGTTCTTGGGTGAGCAGGAATAGATTTAAAATAACACATTGCATTTACACATTTGTTCTCTCTGTTATTACACTGAAGCATCTATGGAACATTCCAGAGTTTCTGGTTTGGAAGAAACCAGTTGATTTTAAGTATAGAAAAAGTCTCATTAATGCATAGCATACTAATTTGGAACCCCTGATAACTTGAATTTAAATTAGGTTGAAGTTTACATTTGTACTTAACCATGAAGAAAGAATTACATAAACCTAAAATTGAAGGTAGGATACAAGGTAAAGGCTTAACACACTTAAAAGAATAAATCAATTTAAAGCAAGTTAGTGACAATCACTTCCTTTACCTATAAAAAGTTTTACCTTGCTAATTACAAATCTTTCTTATTTATACAAGGTGTTGCACAAGTCTTAGTGCAGTTTTATGATTTAATAGCATTAATAATTTAAAACCACACTAAGACTTTTAGGACACCCTGTACATGAGAGGGAGGTCCAAATGACCTCTACTTGATAATGCTTTTTGTTTGCCTAATCAAGTTATAGTATGTACTTGAAAGGCTTCCTGCTAATTCAGATTGACATTTCAAGTAATCCAAATTAATGAAGTTTTACTGTGGAAATACAGCTTGCTATATGTAAGAGGTGTTTTCTTAATATATTGGTTATATTAAGCTTTTGTATAGAGAACGATATTTCACTGTGCCCGAGAAGAACTGGTGACTTAAGGAACCCTGTGGTGAGTTCACTTTTTAAAATGAATTATCATCCTTTATAAATTTCAGCATTCAAATGAACACCTTTATTAAGGGAGCCATACACATGTAGATGTGCCTAGAGATGACCTGTAAGCCACAGCCATCTATCTCTCTGTTACTGAAAATGATCACACTTTGCTACTTAGTGAAGCACGTACGATTATGGCTTAAGGAATTAATTTTTTAATCTACATATTTGCTGTTAAAGATGTTGGGACTGTAAGTATGAGCTTAGAACCACAAGGTTCAGACACTCTGAGGAGCAGGAGTCCTAGGCTCCTGGATAAAGATGTTGTCATTCCTCCTGCTTCTCTGCTGGACTTATAGGTGGGAACCTCACCCCCAAAATCATTTAGATTAAAACAAAAACAAAAGTGCTCAAGCCGGTAATAAGGATCATAATTATAACCCTGCCAGAGCAGATGGGCACTGGATTTGATAGAGAGGATACTTCTTAGCACATCTGTCTTTGATAACTTCTAATGCTTAGAGTTGAGCCTTTGAAATTAATTGATCGCTCCAAAGCAATGTTTTTAATAATGCAACTGAGAACTTTTTGTTATGTAGAGTAGTCCTTACTGGTGCTGGCTTTGAGGATTGAATTAATTTTTCATGAGTTTTATAGTGCTCCAGGCTACTGTTCCAACCTCCTCTAGCTTCTGAGGATTTTTTAATGTGTGGGGTGAATTGTTTTAAGCTTCTCCATAATGAGAACGGTATTTGCGGCTTTCTGCTTTCTCGATGGTAATGATCCGACAGAGTGGTTCTGTAGGGTTTGGGAATTTTCCAAAGTACTCTTGTAAGATGGGCTACCTGATACAGTATCATTGTGTCACCTCCCTTTATTTTTTACATCAGCCTGTGTCTCACTAAGGTGTCTTTCTCTTTTCGGCTACTGTGCTATTTGGGGCTCATTCCAAGGAGTCATGGCAATGGAGTTGACTTCTCATGAAGATTTTAACCTGGGAAGGGGTTCTCAGACTTGAAAACCCCATCATAATGCTTTTCATTCATCCAGGTGTCTTCAGACTACCTTCCCACCCTGAAGCTAAGATTACTTCATTTTTAACAAATCATCAAGGATTTATAATGCATCTGCTACGTACAAGGTACTGTGCTAGGTTTTGAGGAGTATGGAGACATGTCCTGTCCTCAAGTAGCTTACAGTCTACAAGGCAGCTAGGAATTAGAGTCAGGAAGACATGAGTTTGAATATAGCCTTAGCTACATCCTAGCTCTATGACCGTGGGCAAGTCACTGAACCTCTTTCCATCTCAGTTTCCTTATCTGTAAAATGGGGAGAATAATAGCACCTACCTGTCAGGGTTATTATGAGAACTTGTAAAATGCTTTTCAAACCTAAAGGTGCTTTATAAAGGCTAGCTATTCTGAGGAGGAGGAGGAGGAGGAAGAGGAAGATGGTACTTGAGTCTCTCAAGGGACTTTCAATTGTCAGGCTGCTTCAGGAGACTCTGTGCTTAGATAAATGGGAAGAAGAAGAAGGCATTAACTGGAATATCACCCATCCTTCAAGATCCAGCTAAAGCCTCCTCTCCTCCACAGGCTTTCCCTAATGTAAACTACATTATGTTTGCCCTTTTCTGAACTGCTCTCTGTACTGTTCAGTTTGGAATTTAGTAGTCTATTGTCTTGTATTTCTCCTTATGCACATGCCTTCTAGATATATTAGATTGTATGCTCCCAGATGATCGCAAACATGTCTGACATTTTTTAAAAAATCTCAGCACACAGTAGGCATTTAGTAAATACAGCTGAATTTCACTTCTGCTGAGTTATGTAAATATATATTTTTAAATATATATATAATTTATATTTACATTTGCATATGTACACATTCATATATATTTGAATATGCAAATGAATTCATAACCACATAAATTTGGTCATTCCCTCCAGTGATGCAATTACAACCCTTTCATGCCTGCTCATTCTATGTAACTCTTATCCCTGGCTTTCCATAAGTTTATCATCTATGCCAAATACTGGAGGCCTTCTTCACTTTTTCCTAATATTATGAGGCAATCAGTGAAGCACTTGGACTGCCCATCTGTTATCCCTCCCTCCCACCAGGTGACCAACCAATGTTTTTTTCTGGCTCATATATTTTCTGATAACATCCTTTATTCTCATTCCTCTTTGGAATTCCTGATTTGTTATCGTGCTACAGCCTGCTCCCACCTATAATGTCCCTCTATTTCCTATCTGTGATGTTCATTATTAAATTGTTGGAGACTAGAAGGCTCCATGATTCATAATCATACATACTACAACACTGGCAGATTAGTGACATTCAGAAAGACAGAAGAAATTTGGGGTCATTAAAGATAAAACAAAGTTGATAAGGAATATCTATTACCCAGATCCTGTCATAAAAGTTAGAAGGAAGCCTATAGAGCTTGTATGATTGAGTGATTACATGTATATTTGTGTATATACACATACATTTGCACATTTATATAATATTGTTATTGTTCAGTTGTGTCTGACTCTTTGTGACCCCATTTGGAGTTTTCTTGGCACAGATATTGGAGTGGTTTGCCATTTCCTTCTCCGGCTCATTTTACAGATGAGGAAATTGAGGCAAACTGAGTTAAGTAACTTGCCCAGGGTCACATAGCTACTTAGTGTCTGAGGCCAGATTTGAACTCAGGGAGATGAGTCTTACTGACTCCAGGCCTGGCAATCTATCTACTGCACCACCAATTGTGTATGTGTGTATATACAATACATATGTATATTACATATAATATTATTGCATATATAATATATATGTGTATTTGGAACAGACAACCCAAGTGGATTTTGGGTTGTTACAGAATTAAGTAGGAGAAGGTGAGAGGTCCAGGTCAGGGAAACTGCAGAACTCTTTAAAGACTTCTTCTGTGTAAATGTGTATATGGATATAGATATAGATATGTATGTATGTAGGTAGGTATGTGTGTATATGTATATATGTATGCATACATTTCTATATATGTGTGTACATGAGTACATAGAATATTTATACAGATGTATACATATGTATATATGCGTGCATACACAAACTTTAAATAGTCAAATGGATATACGATATCGTTGATATGGATATTCCCTCCAGTGATACAGATGGCAATCCAGCCACACCTACCCATCCTTCCCGACTCTTGTCCATTTCCTCTCATAAGCTTGCTGCAGGTGATCTACACAACATTTCATGGCCCTTCTTTGCTTTCTCTTTACATAGAGAAGGGTACCAGTGGAACGCAAGAGATGTCTATTGTTTACCTCTTATGCTGTGACTTGCCCATCTTCTTTTGTAATCATATGCTTCTCTGATGACATGCTTTACTCCATTCTCCTTCATAATTCCATGTTTGTAATGTATGCCAGCTTGCTAACACCCACCATGCACCATATGTGTGGGTATGAAGCCAAGAAAACCTATATCTATATAGAGATGTTGCAGAAACTCTAATGTGTAAAGGAAAAATAGGAAAGCTATGCAGATTCGTCTGGCCCTCAGCTTGAAGGATGTCTGGCTGGTGAACAAAACATACCAAAGAATTAAAAGGAATTTGGAGAATGCAAGGTGATTCTGTAATTTTTCAATGATGATTAGCAGCATAGAACTAATGAAAGATGGCATGGCATAGTGGACAGATCAAAGAATTTATAATAAGGAAACCTACATTAGAATCCTACCTCAAATTCTTTGTAATTGTGACCATAAGTGAGTCCCTTAACTGCTGCCTCATTTTCTCCTTCCTAAAATAGGGATAATAGTACTTAAACTATTCACCTCACAGGGATATTTTGAGGAATATAACTAACAATCCCTAAAGCACAGCATAAGTTGAAGTTGTTTGTTTACTTTGGAGGAAGGGTGTTGTTTTATATTTTTTTGTGTGTTGTATATCGGGGTCATGGTACAGTACAGAGAGTATTGTATTTGCAATCAGAAGAGCCAGGTGCAAATATTTGTGCTTTGCTTTGCTACTTTCTAGCTCATTTGCCTTAGGTGAGTCACCTCTTTATGGTTTCTTCAGCTGTAAAATTAGGGGTTTTGTGAAACATAACTTTTACCTCTAAATATTAGAATCTTGGACCATGACCATAACAACCAAAACTTCAGAATGTCCAGAATCTTGGATTTCGTCAGTATGGGTATTCCTGTCACACCAGTATCAATCCTAATCCTTCCACTTAGTCATAGAGAGTTGCTGAAAATGTCATCACTCCATGGCTAATCCCAATGACAAGCCTCTCTCTCTCTCTCTCTCTCTCTCTCTCTCTCTCTCTCTCTCTCTCTCTCTCTCTGATAGACTGTTCCTTAGGCAAAAGATGTGTCCTTTTGAAATTACTCGATACTCCTTTTAATAATATCTTTCATATTTGCTTATTTGTATGTGTGGTATATCTTGCCAGTAGAATCTAAACCTTTTGAGGACAAAGACCTTGTCTCTATATACTCAGCACTTGAAACAGTGCCTTGTACAGAGCAGGAAATTATTTGTTGAGTCAAGTCAACAAACATTTATGAAATACCTCTGATGTTCCAGATCCTGTGCAAAGGATACAAAAAAGGCAAAAACAATCCCTGCCCCCAAGGACCTTACAATTAATGGGGAAGACAGCATGCAAACAGCTATGTGTGGGTAAGATAGGTCCTGGATAAATTATAGGGAGCAAGCATTAAGGGGAACCTGTAAAGGCTTCTTGCAGAAGGTGGCATTTTAGTTGAGATTGAAAGGAAGCCAGGGACACCAGGAAATGGAGTTGAAAGAATGAATCCTAGATATTAGGGACAGACAGTGAAAATGAAGGAAGTGAGAGATGGCACGTCTTCTTTAAAAAACAGCATGGAGGGACTGTCACTGGCTCATAAGGTACATGGAGTGGAGTAAGGTACAGGGAAACTAGAAAGGTAGCAGGGGACCAAATTGAACTCTGTCACTGGAACCATACTCAAAGCCCCTTCTAGTATGGTGGAACTGTTCCAGCCTGTTGAAAGACTATATACCAACATATCCATTGATAATTATTTCTTATATTTACATGATACATTTTACAAAACGTTTTCCATTGGCATCATCTTTGATCCTCCCAACAGCCAAGCATGGGAATAGTTAGACCCTCTTTTTTTTACAAATGAAGAATTGAATCTCAGAGACACAATCTCACAAACTAGTTGTATATTTTAGGCTACACAAGTAGTAAGTGGTAAGACTGGAACCAGAAACAAGTCTTGTGCTGTTCCCCACTATATCGATCTATTCCTTGTGATAGTATTTTCACACTAGTAATATGGCAAGTTAAGGAAGGACTATACACCATTTGACTGGTCAAGCAGTGGAGGGGATGGACTGCTCCACTGGGAAAAAAATCAACTAAAAACCAATTCTTGTGCCATTTTTTCTTTACAGCTATTAGCAGCACCCGCATGAGAGGTGCTTAAGCCCACATTGGCACATCGATCATCATTTATAGAGGAGGAGGCAAGGGGAAAGGTGCTGGCCACAGGAGAGATTTCCTCTCTTTGAGGTTAGCTAATCAGCGACGGTCAGATGGCTATTTGTGGCATCCTTCAGGCCATGATGCGTATGCACCAGACCTTTCCCTTCCTTCATTAAAGGATAATTGATTGAGGTCAGAAGTTTTAGAGGGTCTTGGGAGATTTTTAATCCAGTGGCATCATGCAAAGCTCAATACATCAATAAGACACTCCCATAGGGGATGGAGGAGTAATTGAGATGCCATACCAGCTGGAATCCAGATGAAGATGCATTTGGAAGCTTAATCACCATCATGTTCTACACTAAATATTCATCTGTCTGTCTCCCAAAGAGGACAGGAAATTAAGTTGTCAAGGGCATAGGGGAATGAGGGTTCATCTAGGAGAAGAGATGCACACCTATATTCATAATCTCCAAACATGTAAGAGAACCTCAAATGATCTAAGCAGCAGCCTCTTATTTACAATTTTATTTCCCAAGAAAATTTTAAGCTGTTCATGCACTGTTTACCAAGTTTACAATCCCTGAGATGGGCTGCTGGAGTAATTCAGCCTCTTTACTGTAGAATAAATGCAGACACGAAACGCCATCCAGAAAGAGAAATGCTTTATTGAGCCAATATACAGAAATATTAAAGTTGTGTAAACAAGCAAGAGGGAGCAGGGAGATTCCTAAACAGAGCCGACAAGCTATGATTGCACTTGTCTCATTGCACTGCATCCTGGAAATTGATCTAAACACAGAATGTACACAGAAGGAATTACATTATGTGGTGTTGTTTTAGTTTAAATTCTGTATGGTCACACCAAGGAGTCCAAATTTCATTTTAAAAGAGAGATACAAAGACCTGATCCTGTCTATGTAAATATTATGTTGCTTTCTGTTTCTAGTACAACAGAGTGAATTAAGAATCAGAGTTAGGAAAAGAGACAGACTTCAGTCATATGAATGGCAGGTACAAGGTTGATTGTGCCAAGCCAGAAGGTTCTGTTTGTTATTCCTATCTCACAGAATAAGACCAAGCTTTCCCTAATCAGCCTAGAAGTGGTGAAAATATCATAATAGCCTCTTATAGAGTTCTTCACTGAAACTGGTTACATTTGGAACAAAACTGAGAGTGACATATGGTTCATATTTCTCCTAATAAACATAGAAAGCCTTGGATGGACGAAGGAGTGGGATAATGTTACCTGCCCACAACAGTGAGGTATATAAAAAGCAAGGTAGTCCCCCTTCTCTGGGCCTTTAATTGGCTGTCCCTATTCCTGAGATGTTCTCACTCCTCAGTGCCACTTCTTAGACCACCCCCCAATTTCCTTAGAAGCTGAGCTTAGTGATACCTTCTATATGAGGCCTTTCCCAATTACATCCCCTGCCCCAGCTACTAGTTCCTTCCCCACAAAAAAAAAATGCCTTGAAATTGTATTGTGTGTATATTTCCCATTCCCTTATGTACATTTGGTGAAAGTCAGCATGGCATTGTGGCTAGAGAGCGGGCCTCAGAACCAAGATGAGTTGGGTTCATGTTCAACCCCTGACACATATTGGCTGTGAGACCCTGGACAAGTGATTCATTTAATCTTTATTCCCCAAGTAACTCTCAAAAATGACAACTTTCATTTTCTCAGTGTTCCTTCCACTTCACCACACACAAAATAGGAACAGAGAAGGGTGTCGCTGTTAAGGCTGGGCTTAGATACCAAGTCAGTTGCAGAACTGAGAAATGGAATCTAATTCTCCTTATTTTCAGATGAAAGAGGCAATAGTCATGGTCATTTTTCCCACCTATGGCATAGCTCATCTGGATCATAAAAGGACACTTTTGGGTAACTTCCTTTGGGTTGTTCATCTTTAAACCAAGCCAGAAACTTAAGTGTTCAGGGATACAAGGCCCTTAATTTATACCTTGCCTTAGCCAGGAAGCTATTACTCTGTGGACTAACAGGATGTCCTTAAATAGATACAGCTGGCAGCCACTGGAGGAAGCCTAAAAATGGCACCATCTAGGTAACTAATGACAAGTTTGTAGTCACTTCATCTTGGGGACAGGGGTAGAGACTTTTCTGGCCCATTATTTTCCTTCTTTGAGGACCATGCACTGACCTTCATAGGGATCCATTATTATAAGCTTTTTCTTGTTTTCGTTCAGTCATTTTTCAGTCGTGTCTGACTCTTCATGACCCCATTTGAGGTTTTCTTGGCAAAGATACAGAAGTGTTTGCCATTTCCTTCCCCACCTCATTTTACAGATAAGAAAACTGAGGCAAACAAAGTTAAGTGACTTGCCCAGAGTCATGTGGCTAGTAAGTGTCTGAGGCCAGATTTGAACTTAGGAAAAGGGGGAATCTATCCACTGTGCCACCTAGCTGCCATTATAAGCTCTACAGCTCCCCAGAGGAGCTGTAGTAGGCCAAAAAAAAAAGGAGCTAGAAAGCCTGCATGCTAATAGCAAGAAAAGAGTGCAAACTGCCAATA
Source organism: Trichosurus vulpecula (assembly GCF_011100635.1). Lineage (NCBI taxonomy): Eukaryota > Metazoa > Chordata > Mammalia > Diprotodontia > Phalangeridae > Trichosurus > Trichosurus vulpecula. The sequence goes on along the minus strand of NC_050575.1, from coordinate 82,077,601 downwards.
TTCTTTAATTATGGAACATGCTAAGTCCTTGCCTGCTTGGTCTTACACAGTAGGTTCATTGATAACATTTGAGTTGAAATCTAGTTTCTTTTGTAGCTCAGCTTGAGAATTACCTTTCCTGTTTCATGACTATAAGACTACCAAGTGGCACAGTGTATAGAGGGCTGGGTCTGGAGTTAGGAAGACCTGAGTTCAAATCCAGACTTGTATATTTACTAGTTTGTGACTCGGGGCCAGTCACTTTACCTCTGCCTCAGTTTCCTCAGCTATAAAATGGATTTCAACCGTAAAAAAAAAGCACCTCCTTCCCAGGGTGGCTGTAATGATCAAATGAGATGTTTGTAAAGTAGCACTTAGCACAATGCCTGGCACGTAGGAGGCATGTCATAAATACTCGTTTCTTTCCTTCCCCCAGATTCCCCCCACCCCATCAGCTGTCTTTATCCTTCAACCACCCCAAAATATTTATTTCTACTGTGTTTGTATGTATTTTTGTATTTATTGCATATATATTATATCCATATCCATATATGTATACATACACACACACACATACACATACAGTATTTACTTTTATTTTCCCCAGGAGAACGTCAGCTCCTTGAGGGCATGGAGTGTTTTGTTTTTGTCTGCGTATTCCTGACACTTAGTAGTACTGGTTGAATTGAATTGAAAGAATCACAGACTTACAGTCACAGCATGTTCTAGCCTTAGCTCAACTGCTTATGACCTGTGTGACCTCGGGTGAGTCTCTCTCAGGTGCAGTTTTCTCTTCTATAAAATGAGAGAACTGGACTACATGGAGTATCAGGTTCCTCCCAGGTCTAAGTGTGTGAGACCTTCTTGCCTCTCCTGGGTGCGTAGCCCCTCTTTGCATTGCCTGTTTTTATGTCTGCAATGACGAGATCATAGACCTACTTGGATGGGACTTTAGAGGCCCTGTAGCCTGAATCCCTCATTTTACATAGGAGACAGCTGAGGCCCAGAAAGATGCAGTGCAGGAGTCTGATGATAAATGTTTCAACAATCAACTTCCAGAGTGGGGGTGGGGGAGGAGCTGAATGCATGCACAGCACACTTTTCAGGTCAATCTGCCTTATTAATGTTTTCTCCATAATTTCCCTAAGTCTAGACAATCTACAATACAATAAATCAATCCTGGATTTGTAGCACTCACTGATTCGCGAGATGTAAACACTCACACTGAAATTTAATAGTTGGTTTTCACTGGCCTCGTAGTGCCACCTGTAGCACACCAATGTTGCAGTGACTTACTTTAGGTAACAAAAATAGTAAATGGCAGAGTTAAGGTTTGAACCCAGACCTTTCGACTCCAAATTCATTACTTGATTGTGTGTCTATGCAGGAGAGGCATCATTCATAGTGTATGAAAAGGATTCAGCTCCTGGAGTCTGTCCTTGGGTTCAAATCCCAACCCTGTTGATGACCACTTGGGTGACCGCCAGGGACCTTAGTTTCCATATCTGCAAAATGAAGGAATTGGTCTGGATGGCTTATGAAGTCCTCTTTCAGCTCTGGATCCATGATCCTATGATCCCATATGTGTGTGTCTATATAGAGATATCTATGTCTATATGCATACACATATATACATACATACATAGACACACATAGGTATATGTATATACATGTGTGGATGAATACAAAATTCCTTCATACAATTCATTTTCTTGAATGCTTAATGTGTTTATATCACTCTGTTGGATGCTGTGGAAGGAAAAAAGAGTAACACCATAGTCCTTGTCTTCAAAAAGCTGAATTGGGGGAGGAGACATGCCTAAAACTTAGGTTATAGCACAAAATAATTATAAAACACTTTTACAATGGAGTATACAAGTGTCAAGTGATAAGACAATCTTTACTTATTGGTTTTCATGGGAGTGAGAAGCCCCTGTGACCTGGTGTAAGCAGGGAAGACATTGTGGAAGAGATGGTCGCCCAGCTTCATGCCACTGTCCTTCCACGACTCTTGTCAAAGACAGCTCCTTCCCTTCTCGTCAAAGACAGCTCCTTCCCTTCTCGCTCAAGCTGCCTGAAGGGTTGATCTCCTGCTGAATAAAGGGCCTGTGAATGGTGCTGGATGGAGACTGCAGAGGGCAAACACTAAATATTCAGCTCCATTATTCCTGACATGGCTTTGATGCTAGCATAAAATATGTTGCATTACATGAGGCGTCGTGTCATGTGTCACATCACTGTTGATGCTCAATCCTGACAGTTTAATTAGTAGTGGAAGGAGAAGAGTGTATTACCTTTCTGTTTAAGGCCAGAACTGTTAACACCTACTGAGAGCTTTTTGGCTGTATGTAATGCTGACTACATCTTCTCAGTGATTAGCGTTTGAAAAACACTGTCTGTAACATTACCCCATCCCTACCCCCAGATTTATGACAACCTAATAGGCTGTTGGATAGGTCTGTGGGCCAGGAATAAGGATACTTGCACTCTGGTTCCAAGTAGTTGTTAGACCTTGGCTAAGCATACCACTTCCTTCAGCTCAATAAACAATTTTTTTATTTTGCCAGTTTTCCCAAAATTAGAATAGGGATAATTAATCTATCTTCTACCCACTTCACACCTTTTCAGAAGGTTAAAATGAGATAATAACTTAGAAAGTACTTTGGAAGATAATCATACACCACAATTTGGGGTGTGGGGAGAGGCATGGAAAGAGAATCATTCCAATCCCCAAGAACCCTTGGAAAATTATTTCTAGAAAACCAGGATTTGGTGTTCCCTTGCTCAGCTTATGTCAGTTTGAAGACTGGCATGTCAGGGCTTAGGAGAACAGCTCTTCCATGTCATGTGTCCCATCTCATTCGTGAACGCAGTGTTAAGCAAGTGGAGACCTGTTCTCCATGTTCCTAGAAAAGGTCACCCAACTTAATGCCTTGTATAATCTTTAAATGCCAAAAAGATACATTCATATTTGACATCTAGACTCCCATATAATTAAGACCTCAGGTCTGGAGTTTGGTTCATCAGTGTGTATCTATCCTCATTTACATAAAACTTAGGTTTTACCAAGTCTCCAGGCCACATCCACCAAAATAAGATAAAGTAAAATACTATTGAGAATGAAAGAGCTAAAGATTGAACTACAGCCCATAGTTCTGTTAATCCCTGCTTAACATTTCACTTAAAAAGCACATTGCTCTATTCGGAAATTAAATGTGGTGTCTTGAGATGGTCTTTATGGTGGGAAGAGGGAAGCAGGTTTTCCTCTTCTTTTGTTTTAGTTTGAAAAACATCCAATTGCACACTCCTTAGTCAATGGTAAAAAAAAAAAAGTATTTTCTTCATAATTGGAGATTTGTATTAATTTATTTTTCACCTTTCTGTCTCAAAAAACAACTAACTTGTATCCATCCAAGGTACTCCTCACTCTCTTGTTGTCTTTATGTGAAAAATTGTAGTCTGATGGAAAAACCCATTAGATGCATTGAATGGACTTTGTTTACTCAGGCTGGGTCCACTGCACATAACTGGACCCTAGAAAAGAGAGAAATGAGTCTTGTAGTTCCGGGTGACCTATTCTCTGATCAGAACTCATGGTGGGGGGTAGAGGGAGAGAGGTTAGTAAGAGGAGGAACAGATGTGGAAACACTGATTCTTATTATCCCTCCTCATTTCAGCTGCGTAGAGTACTGTAGTCTTGGGAAAGGGACTGTCAATCAGTTGACAAATAGGCATTTATTAATTGCCAAGCACTATCTTAGGCACTGGAGATAGAAATGCAATGAATAAAACGATCTCTACTGGTGAGAAATTTACATTCTAATGGAGGAAAAAGCAAGGACACACATATACATATAGCTATATTTATGTGCCTCCATATGTGTATAGATAAATATATATGCATATATGTATGTGTATATATATTTTATATATAAAGTGGCTAATGTTTAAGCAGGTTCTTTTTAGGGAATAGACACATCTGTTGAATGAACTTTGGAGGATGGGGCATTTATTAAATTATGAATGAGCATTTATTAAATATCTACTATGTGCCTAGTGAGAACCCTCCCTGACCTCAAGATGCTTATATTGTGGTGTTTATGTACATATGTATGTGCTCACAATTATGTAATAATAGTAGCTAGCATTTATGTGTCGCTTTAAAGTTCACAAAACATTTCATAAATATTATCTAATATTCTCCTCGCAACAACCCTGGGGGGTAGATGCTATTATTATCTCCATTTTACAGATGAAGAAACTGAGGCAGACAAAGGTTGTGACTTGCCCAGATCACGCAGCTAGGAGATGTCTGAGGCAGAATTTGAACTAAGGTCTTTATGACTCCATATCCATACCACCTTCCTAGCTGACATCATATATCCACACAAAATAGATTAAAGGTCATTTTGGAGAGAAGGGCACTATCCATTGGGGGGAAATCATGAAAGCCTCCACTTAGGAAACAAGGATTCTAAGAGGTGGAAGAGGGGAGGCATGAGTTTTAGCCAGAGACTAAGTTCCTCTATTATCTGTTGATGCCTAAGGTACCTGTTCTATATTGTTGAGTTCAATCGTTTTTTGACTTGTGTCTGATCTTTGTGACCCTATTTGGGGTTTTCTTGGCAGAAATACTGGAGTGGTTTGCCATTTCGTTCTGCTCATTTTATACATGAGGAAACTGAGGCGAACAGGGTGAAGTGACTTGCCCAGGGTCACACAGCTAGTAAATGTCTGAGTCAGATCTTACTGACTCCAGGTCTGGTGTTCTTTCCACTGCGCCACATAGGTGCCCTTGGTCTATGTAGGAAATCACCATGGAGATGGTGAGTATGCTCTCATGAAATTGCTCCCAGAGTTGGTTCTGTAGCATCTCCTTTAAGGAAACTAGTGACTATAGTCGCTTCTTCTGCTCACTTCCAAACCTCCCCCAGGATCTTCTCTGTGGGAGAGCAAACAAGGAACCAGTGAGTAGCAGATTTATGTCAGTGAATTTTATAAATAAATAGAAAACAGGATCACAGCACTCAAATGAATGGCATATAAAATGAATAGGATTAAAAGTAGATTGCAGAAAATAAAAAGTGTCTTGACTCTCGAGTGAAGAGTAGCGAAAAAATCTTAGTAAAGTCCCTTTAATTAGTGTGTAAAATGGTTAAAATTAGATTTAGAAAGTAATTGTCAAAGCTTTCACATTCCAAAAACAATGACATAGAATTATAAAAATGAACTAAATCTAGACGCAAAGGATTTTTTTGTTTCCTAGAAACCTCTCTGCAGAATTAAACCAAGGAAAAATATTATTTCATATTCTCGGTGAGTGAGTCATAATGAATTACTTTATGACTGTGCTGATATGTTTAGGATATAAGTGCTGTAATTCGTCTCCACATTGTCTGTCCCGTGGCCTTCATTATATTGTAAACTTCTGAAGGGCAGTTGTGACTCTGTGGGCTGCGGCTGCTCGTATAACTCTTCCCCAGTCAATGGCACTAACTATGAAGGAGCGTTCATATAAGAGGATGGGAGCGGGGAGGCGCTCAGTGTGAGGCAGCTTGTCATCCTAGAGAACAGATTGCAATTTCCACTCCCCACACCCACATGAAACCAAAGGGAATTAGATAGCCGTGTAAAGGCCGCATGGTTGAGCTGTAGTTTATTTCTATAATTTCTTCTGGTGAGGGTCATGCATTGGTGTGGTGGTAAACGTTTAACAACCAGCTCAGTGGCTGGCAGTGGGGTGGGATATAAGGAGGAGACATTTTTAAGGTCAATCTGCATTACTGATATTTTCCCCCATCACTCTCTTAAATCGAGATAATCAACAAAACATTAAATCAAGCTCTGATTTGTAGCATTTACTTCTTTCCTAGCAGCAAATTTATCAATCATTTCTCAGTCTGAGCTGGCTCCAGCCCACCTCTGGGGCCATATCTACTTCATTAACACCACCAAAAGTATACAGAAAGCATCTGTGTGTTTAGTGTGGTGTTAGGTTTTATAGGAAGACAGTATGGTCTACTGTAGGGGTGGGGAATCTGTGCCTTCTAGGTCCTTGGGTGTGGCCTTCTGAGTCCAAGTTTTACAGAACAAATCCTTTTTTGTTAAGGGGATTTGTTCTGTGAAGTTTGGATTCAGTCCAAGTGCCACACTTGAGGACCTAGAGGGCCACATGTGGCCTCGAGGTCACAGTTTTCCCAGCCCTGGTCTACTAGATAGAGCCTGAGTTCTAGCCTTAGCTTTATCTCTACCTCTAGTAATTGTGCGACCTTGGACAAGGCCTTTCAGCCCTCTGAGCTTCAGTGTCTTGTCCATAGCATGACATTTTTCCTACCCACTACACTATGTTGTGATGAAGATAATATGAAATATTAGACAAAATACTTTGAAAAAGCAGTTTTGCATTGCTAAAAAGTACTGTGTACAAATATCATATTTTTAAAAGGAAAAAAATAATTAAGGAACCCATCTACTAACTTGATCAGGTGCAAACAACTAAATACAGTGAGTAAAAGGATAAATATTTACATGATATGTGTGTTTAGGGGTGTTGTTCTTTAGAGGAGTTCTTATCAATTGAGTTCCCTAATATGATTAGTGAAATTAAGGGTACTTGACGTCTAGTGGACTGTTTGCCAGTTGTAAGAGTGTTGGCGTTTGTGTGGTCAGGAAATGCAGTTGGGCATTGGTTCCAACGATGCACTACTGACTCCTGGATCTACACAGAGAGCTAAGAATTTTGGTGTTTTTTGATGTTCTTGTTGAGGCATTTGGGGTTAAGTGACTTGTCCAGGGTCACGTAGCTAGTAAGTGTCTGAGGAGCTGAGAATTTTTAAATAGGGGAACTAACCTTGACTGAATCATGAGAAGAGAACCAGGTACGAAGAAGAATTCTGCTCCTGAAGACTTATTTGTACCTCTTGCAGGATGCACCGAGGAAAAAGGAAAGGATTTTTTTCTCCTACCTTCCCTCCATTAGTATCAGTGTCTTATTGAAGAAGCACCTTGTTCTAGGAAACAGCAACACTTGAATGAAGCCTGAGAGTAGAATGTCACCTGAACTTCATCCTTTTGGAAAGCAGTTCAGAGTGAGAGACTGTGGTGCCTGAAGGTGAAATGCGTCCCCTCAGGAGATAGCAGGCCCTCCCCCCCACCCCCCAGATCCTAAGGAGCAGGACTAGGAAGGCTTTCTGCTGGGACTAGAGTAAACATTCTAGTTATTTCTGAAATAGCCTAGCAAATGCCCCAGCCGAGAATTTTCAGCTTAGTCAGAATCCAGAGATGATGGAGACTCTCACCTGCTTACAGAACAATGTGCCCCACAGAGAACCCACTGAGTGAACGAGCTCAGGTGAGGGAGGGCACTGAAGAGAGCAGGCCCTGGTGGAGTCAGCAGAGTAGGGCCTAAGTCACGATGTGCAAGATGTGTCACTTGGCAAGGAAAAGCCCAGGGGACAGTGGGAGTGGACACCAGGGGGTCTGGTCATGGAGAAGGTGTGAGTTGCTCCTGCACATGTGCTCCCCCCATCTGTTCTATTCCTGTATTATGTCAATGTTGTTGTAAGATTAATGAGGACTAAGATCTTCCCTGCCCATCAAGAGACTTCATGTGGATCCAATTAAAGGAAGCTTGCTTGCTTGTAGGAAGGCTTACACACCTTTTGTTAACTTCTAATTAGGCACTGAACCTAAAGAGTATATATTCTGAGAGGTGAGCTTTTGCTTTGGGGGCTTGCTTATGAGAAAGATGTTGTGATTCCCTGGTCGAGACTCTGAGTGCCCTTATGTTCAGAGCTCCCCTACTCCTCAGAGGTAAAGGCTCTCTCGATTCAGTGGTGGATGTAAAGCTTTGATCCAGGCAGTAGAGCCCTGTCTGTTGGTCTTTGTTTCTCTTCTCTGTATTTCCTGTGTTTGTATTTTATGTGATTACAAAAGAAAGATTGTTGACCCAAAAGAACCTGCACTAGCAGCCGTCCTGTGTATGCCAGTGTGGTTGCCTTTACGCTTGCTCACTCTGTTCATTGATGATGTGTATGTTTGTAGGAGAGTGTGCCCTTAGTTTATGGGGATGGGGGGAGGAATGGTTTTTCCCTTTTAAAAAAAGTGCTATCCCAGTAAATGCTTTTACTTTGAGTAAATTGTGTCCTCTGGATATTTGACCATTAAAAGGTAAACACATCTGTGAGGAATTGTGAGCTTATGGTTTTAATAGTTCGGACTCTCAGGGTAGCTGGAATCTGGAATTGCCATCCTCCTGGTGCTATGAGGGGTGTGGCCAATAGGGTCCTATATCTACTTCCATGGAGCAGTAATTCTCATCAATGTGGGCACTCCCTCCATCTGTGCAGATTGCAACCCATCGACAGAGTCTCATCCTGTGTGATTCTTATCCGTGTTCTCCTATAAATCCTCCACAAAAGACCTGCCCAACATGCTGGTGGCCTTCTTCTCTGTCTTTTTTCTATTTCATGGGTACTCTAGCAGCACTCAAACTGTCCATCTGTTATCCCTCATTCTTGATACATTACCAGCTGGCCTTCTTTGCCCATCACACATTTCCTGGATGAAATCCCTCATGCCATTTCTTAGGTCTTTATGGGAAATGTATAATATACTGTAGCCTATTTACTCTTGCTGTGTGTCTCTCTATCACTCTTGGGTCACCTGTGATTTTGATTCTTCACATTTTGGGGTGTTCCATGACTTACAAACACATGGCATCATTAAAAGAATATTGCTATTAAAAATAATGAGATTTGGTGTCAGTAAATAACTCAGAATCATTAAAAACAGTGACTAGTGAATGGATACTTCAAAGAATCCATTATCTCATTGATGTGAATAACCTTTCTGACTCAGCCTTGTCTTCAGATGCTATGCAATGCTCACCCATAAATCTTCCATGAGGAGTCCATTCACTGTACTCAAAGCAGGCCTTCCTCTCTCTTTTAACATGACCCGGGCACCAGTGCAGCATTTAAACTATCTATCTTTTATGCATCACTCTCATTACCTGACTAGCCCCATTCATTGATCAAGCATCTCCTAGATGAGATGGTTTATTCCACTTTTTGCTTGCAAGTTATTATTAGTAATATGCTACCTCCTACCTATACCCGCCATTCCTCATTCCAATTTCCTTTGTGTTACCCACAATTTTGATTCTTCAGTAGATGTGGTATTATATGATACACAGCTGTATAGCTTCATTTAGAGAATAGTGGTATTATAAATATGGATTTTTTCCAGGGAGTAGGTCAGGATCTTTGAACTCATCTATTTCCCCAAAGTCATCCAGTCTACTTTCTCCCACCTGTTAAATACTGAACCTAGCTCATTATTCATTTCTAATGTCTTTTCATGGTATAAGTTGTGATGGACCAGTTCAGTGGGCTGTCAATACAACTGTATATCAGTGTGGAAATAGTAGGCGTTCTTTGTCTACTTTTTTCTCCTGTGTGACTTACTTGGCCAGATCATTTTAAGTGGTTGTGTGTCTCATTTAGAAAATTCTGTTGTGTTCCAGAGTGTGACAAAAATGGACACATTATCACAAAAATATCATCAGGGAAGCCTTATCATCTATAAGGAATGCCTCTTTGATTTTTTAGCCCCTTGTTATTGATATAGAAGGATTTCTGCTATTATATGTGTCAAGAGAGCTTGCATGGTTTTATATGCATGGGCCACATGTTGTTGAGGAGAGCCTTTAAAATTGCACTTCATTCTACTTCATCAAATCCTTTTAAAAAATAATCATCGTATAATAAATATGGTGGATTCTTATTATATGTATTTTTCATCCAATTGTGCAACTGTAAGAATGTGGCCAACCGTAGAATATTATTTGCAAAAATTTGCCTGTTCTCTTTTCATATTCTTGTCGAGGATGCCCTCAATGTATGTGTCCATCAGTCTTATACAGCGAATAGATAAATACATGAAATAACTTCATTTCAATAAATGTTTGTTGAAAAGCTATGATGTGCCACTCACCAAGCTAGGCATTGTGTGAAAATGTAAAAATGATGCAGTCTTTTCCCTCATGGAGCTTTCAGTCAAGAAGCTTACTGTCTAAATCATTTCTTAATTTTACTTAGATCAAACATGTGGCAGACTGATGTAGTAGATTGAGAGTTGACCTCAGCAACAGGAAGACTTGTGTTCAAGTCCCATTTGTGATACATACTGGTTGAATGACTCTTGGGCAAGCCCCTTTATCTCCTGGAAGATTTCTAATGCTTTAAAATGTAGAGAAGGCGTCGGTCAACCTGTATTGGCAAAGAATTTCCTCATCTGGAAGTTCTCTTAACCAATGAAATCACAGGTCCAGGCCTTGAGCCCACAGGTTAGGCTCCTCCCTTATGTAGAAAATAAAGTCTATAGTAAGGTGACAAGTTATGGTGAACTCAGAGTAAAAGTGTAATCAGAGGGGAACAAATGTAAAAGGCATTCAACACCTCTCAGTTAATCTGGGAAGACTTATTGTAATAGCAGGGATTTTTAGGCATTTCTTAAATAATGGCAGCTTCAAAGAGAAGACCATGCCTCAAACAGGGCCTGGGAAAAGGCCACTATTCAAGGGACTAATCAGAGTGGGACATCTAAGTGGCAGGGTGGTTAGAGTGTGGGGCCTGGAGTCTGGAAGATGCCTCAATCACCCTGAATTCAAATCCAGCCCCAGACACTTACTAGCTATGTGACCCTGGCCGAGTCATTTAGCCCTGTTTGCCTCAGTTTCCTCCTCTGTAAAATGAGCTGGAGAAGGAAAAGACAAACCACTACAGTATCTTTGCCAAGAAAAACCCAAATGGGGTCATGAAAAGTCAGACATAAATGAAATGACTGGACAACAATAAGAGCAAAGAGAATGGCCAAGGAATTTATTCTTCCCTGGCTCTGAAATGAAGATGTTTTAATTCTGCAAATATGAGATAGTCCTACAAAATGAAAAGGTGTATAGGAAGTGTTGAAAAGCACCCAGAGTACTCAGGGGCTTTAAAAAATATATATATATATATATATGTATATACACACATACATATTAGAAGATTAGGATTAACCAGATTGATGGGGAGTGCACAGACACTAATTACAGCTAAATTACAGTAGATTCCAATGGAATTAGGTATCCTCCACCACACCCTGAAACCTCACACACAGACACACTCTGCTAAAGGAAGAAGTGATTGTTTCTCGGATGAGCAACAGGGAAATGTATCATTTTCCACTTCTCTCCAAGATCCTTCACTTTATTTTCATAACAGAGGAGGGACTGCATTACTAATCTATTTCTACTTTGTTTAATGAAAAAAGAGGGGTGAATTGCCCATAGGGCCCTAGAACTGCAAGGCTTTGTACAATCACTCATTAAAGCAGCTTAATTTCTTGCCTCAGTTTCCACACCCATAACATTGACATAATCAACCTTTGAAATGCTCTGAAATATGCGTCTTTATTCTAAGAGGATAATCTTTTGGCGAAGAACTTTTTGTGCCATCGTTTACATTTAGGAGTCCCTTCTTTGGGCACATTAGACTCACCATTTGGAGATTTTGAATTGCTTTTTCAGAAAGCTGAGAGGCTCCTCAACTCTTTGACCTTGCCAACAATTTTGTGAATAATTGAGTATCCTGGTACTTTGAAAAATGAAAGTATTGGGAACTGGGGAAACCAAATATCCATACTATAGTGGTTCCCTCATATTTTCTTCATCTGGCTTTTTACATCTCCCCCTCTGCCATTTATGATTTAAATATTTCTTCTCCTCTCATACTCTATAGTCATAGTATCTACAATCCCCTTAGTTTTTTTTCTTTCACTTTGTGCTTACAGATAATCATCAGCCCATCTTATCATCCTATTTTTATTCTACTCCTTTTACTCTCTTAAAAGTGCTGTACTGGGATTCAGGAGGCTTTGGTCTCTAGTGACAACTTACCCCAGCTGCTTATGAGGTTTTGGTGAAGTTATTATGAGGTATTGGTCAAGTTCCTTCGCCTCACCTCTCTGGGCATTAGCTTCCTCATCTGTAAAATGGACGGAGGGCTTGTTGTTCAAGGTCAGGGATTCTTAACCTGTAGTCTGTGGAATTTAAAAAAAAACTCATGATAAAGTATGTCAGTATAATTGGTTCCTTTCTAATCCAATGTATTTTATTTTATGCATTAAAACTATTTTTTTTCTGGAAAAGGGGTCCATGAAAGAAGGAAAGAACAAAAGAAATGAACATTTATTAAACACGCAAAGGACCACACTAAGCACTTTACAAACATTATCTTCACAACAATTCTGGGAGGTAGGTGCTAGTATTTTTGCTATTTTACAGTTGAGGAAACTGAGGCAAACAGAAGTTAAGACACATGCCTGGGGTTGTTGTTGCTCAGTCATTTAGTTGTCTTCAATTCTTTGTGACCCTGTAGAGTGTTGAGCCAGGGATGGGGAAGTCACATGTGACTGTCTAGGTCCTCAAGCACAGCCCTTTGACTGAATCCAAACTTCACAGACCATAGCAAGCCAATACTGTCCGTACGTTTTCTTGCCGAAGACATTGGAGTCATTTACCATTTTCTTCTCCAGTAGATTAAGACACATAGAAGTTAAGTGACTTACCCAGGGTCATATAGCTAGTAAGTGGCTGAGGTTGGATTTGAACTCAGGACTTTCTGACTCTAAGCCCAGCTCTCTATCCACTCTACCACCTAGCTACCTCTATACTTCAAGGTTCCTTTAAGTTCCAAATGAATATATGATCTCTCTTCAGACCTTCAGTACCAGACTTTGGGAAATTACCCTTTGTGATTTGTGTAACTTCTTTCTGTTGGGGGTGGTTACAGTGTTTTTCAGCCTTCATGGGGATTTGGGGGTAGGATTACAACACACCAGTGCCTTCGCTAAAGAACCCATTCTTATGTCTTCTGTGTTTGGTAGCAGTCCCCTCCGTTAGCAGTTTCTGCTGTAAAAATGAACATTATCTTATCAGAGTTTCTAACCACAGCTGGGCCCACTTCAAGTCAAGAAAAGTAGCCCATCTCAACGTAGTCAAATCGGTAATGGAATGAGATAAAGGGCAGCCCCTTAATGAAAACCGCTCTGCCTCCTGCCAGGCAAAGATTCCCTTCTCTTGGTGCATTTCAAGTCTTACAACACCTCCACCCAGATCAATGGTTTTTCATAAATGCACCAGGAGATCTTTGAACCACTAATGTTTCAGGGGCTGTTTAGGTTTGGAGTCAAACTGTTTAATATAACTCTCTCCCAAGTCTGGCTCTAGTGAAAGGTTTCAGGAAACAAGGCAGGGATAAGGTATAAAGGGCAGAGCCGTCATCACAAGTGGAGTGCCCCCCTGCCTTGGCCTCCTGTTTATACAAGCAAATTGGACCAGGCTGATTACATGAAAGAGAGAGAAGAAATAAAATGAAATGTGGGTAGTGCTGGAGAGAGCAATGAATGAAAAGGAACTGGGATGAGAATAATTCTTGATTGGAGTCAGGGGCAAGTAATCTACCCTTAGAAAGAAGGGGGTGTGGGTGGGAATGGACAGTTACCACCAGCTTAACCTAAAAAAAACTGCTGTGTGTGTGTGTGTGTGTGTGTGTGTGTGTGTGTGTGTGTGGTGTGTGCGTGAATGTGCCTTGAGAAATGAATCCCCTGTTGATTTAAACACTCATGAGAGAAATGTGATATCAAACACTGGGACACTGGGGCTAAAGCATCCTTCTGCCATCTGAGGACTATGCACCACAGCCTAGACTGCTTGCTTTTGAAAATAATGTATGTACGTGCATGTATACATATGCACATCTAAAGCCTTCCAGGGAAGAAGGAAGTCTTTCAAGCCAAACTGTGCCTAACTGATGACTTTACCTGCCTGGGGCTGCTCAATGCTCAAGTCGTAGGCTTAGGATAATGGATTCTAAGAAGAGAAGACAATAGAATTGGAGCTTGAAAAGATCTTAGAGGCCATTGATTCAACCCACTTCTGTGACTGAGCAGTTTTAGAGACTGAGTTGCAGGGAGGTTAAGTGATTTACCCAGGGTAGATAGAGCCAGTTAAGACTGATTTGCCTAGGGTCACACAGCTAGGTGTGATTTAAGCCTAAATCTTCCTGACTCCAAGTCCAATACCCTACACATTCTGCCATGCTGCCTCAAAGGTATTTACCTTAATGGATTGGTTCCCTTGGAATATGCCCTCTATTTTTTTTTCAGGTATAGGTATGTACTTTCCCTGCAACTACATTTCAGAATCCTTCAAGAGAGAGATGACACCTTCCATTAATTTTATAGGTAGCTAATACATGTTTATTGTCTTTATTACATTCATCTACAATGGTCATTTAATCACACTTGTTGACTTACTTTATGGAAACTTGGTAACACCACAGCCGGATCGCTCTTCCCTTTGACCTATCTTCTTAGCAAAATTTCTTTAGGGCAAAACTCATTAGCGTACTGAGAATTGTATAACCCCTTGGAAGTTTTTAAGATTTTTTTCCCCTTGTAGAGGATAATAAAGGAGGCAGAATTTGGTGGACGCCATGATTTTCTTTTAAGCAGAAATACCACAGAGGCCTACTATTCTGCTTCAGATTTTCATTCCTACTTTTAGGGCTATCTGTAAGGGTCCTGATATCTTCTGAGTGAAGGCTATAAAACCTTCCTGTAAATATCTTGTGAGATCACAGAATCCTTGATTCATAAGGGATCTCTAGCTCGACCTGTAACCAGCCAAGAATTCCCTTCTATTCAATTTCCCACAAGTGACGGCCCAGCCTTTGCTTTGACACTTCCAGTGAAGAGGTCTACCTCCCAAAGCACCCCATTCCACTTTGGGATTGCATTGTTAAAAATTTTATCCTACTTTAATCTCAAGTTTGCCTCTCTGCAGCTTCCACCCATTACTCGTAGCCCTGTTCTCAGGGGCCAAGCAGAACAAGTCTAAACCCTCTTTCAAATATAGCCCTTCAAATAGTTGTCGTCCAGTTGTTTTTCAGTTGTGTATCTCTGTGGCCCCTTTTAGGGTTTTCTTGGCAAAGAAATTGAAGTGATTTGCCATTTTGTTCTCCAGCTCATTTTACAGATGAGGAAACTGAGGCAAAAACTTAAATGACTTGCCCAGGGTGACACAACTAGTAAGTGTCTGAGGCCAGATTTAAACTTGAAAAGATGAGTCTTCTTGACTTCAGGCCTAGCGCTCTATCCTCCGCACCATATAGCCAACCTGAAATAGTTGATGTCCTTCTTAAGTTTTATCTCTGGGGCTGAAGATTCCTAGTGTTTTCAGCTGATCTTTATAGAGCATGAACTTATGTCATTTCATCCTACTGGTCACCCTCCTCTGGAGGCATATCCATCTTGTTGAATTCCTTTCTTAAATATGGCATCCAGAATTCAACATAATACTACAGATGTTTTCTAGTATTTGAAGAGTAATAATATAGAAAAGAGATGAATTTGTCCTTCTTAGCTTCAGAGGATGGAACTCAGAGCATTGGGTGGTAGTTACAGAGACAAATTTAGGTTTGATGGAAGGAAAAATGAATAAATTAGAACTCAAAAAAGTTGAAACAGGGAGTGAGTTCCCCTACATGGAAGATCTTCAAGCAGAGGCTTAATGCTCATTTATCAGGAATGTGTTAGTGGGGATTTTTTTTCCAGACATAGGTTGGACAAGATTACCGCTGTGAGAGCAGTAAATGGCACCAGCAAAATGGAAGTTTGCCCCGTGGTACTACCATCCATAGAGAACTGGCATATGCTTCCTCTCCACCTCAATCCTACCTGGTCTTCAGCAGGCCTTGTTAATTGAGGCATCATGAGGGACCCACCCATCTCTTGATCCCACTGATGCTCATGGTATGTTGTCCAGTCATCACACCATCCTTTTCTCTCTCTAACATGCTGTTTTGTCTAAATCTTTCTTAAGCGTAAGAGACAAAAAATGAACACAATACTCCAGGTGTGGACAGTGTATATTGGAACTGTTATCTCCCTCATTCTGGACACTATGGCTCCCTATGTCCATTATGGATTTGCAGGATAGTGTTAACTTTTCTGAGTGCTATATCCCACTGTTAATTCCTATTAAGCTTATGGCTCACTAAAACCCCTATATCTTTTTCATAGGATGAGTGGTAACTCCTCCTTACCCCTCCACTTTTTAGGCTCCTTTTTGTGTCATCTTCCCTCAGTAGACTATAAGCTCCTTGAGGAATAGGAAACTACTAGTATCTCTCAGAAATTAGCGTAGCATCTGGCACATAGTAGGTGCTTAACAAATGTTTCTTGACTATTGAGCATGATTGTCTAGCCATATTTCCTTCATCCTGTAACTGTGGAGTTGAATTTTTCAACTCAGGCATAGGATCTAAAGATGTTTTCTTATTCAATTTGCCTCATCATTGTAGCTTGTCAGTCAGTCAATCAACAAGCATTTATTAAATGCTAACTATTGCCAGGCACTGCACTAAGTTCTGGGAACACAAAGAAACCCAAAAGCAGTCACTTCAAAGAGTTCACATTCTGTTTTCTGAATAATATTTTATTTTTCCCAATTACATGTGAAAACAATTTTTCATATTTGTTTTTTAAAATTTTTGCATTCAAATTTTCTCCCTCCTGCCTTCCTTTCCTCCCTCCCTGAGATGGTAAGCAATCTGATATAGGTTATACATGTACAATCGTGCAAAACATATTTCCATATTAGTCATGTTATAGGAAAAAAAGCACAGATCCCTCAAAAAAACATGAAAAAAATGAAGTGAAAAGAGGATGCTTTGATCTGCATTCATACTCTATCAGTTCTTTCTCTGGATATGGATAGCATTTTTTATCATGATTCCTTTGGAATTGTCTTGAATCATTGTATTGCTGAGAGAATAGTTAAGTCATTCACAGTTGATCATCATACAATATTGGTGCTACTGTGTACAATGTTCTCCTGCTTCTGCTCACTTCGCCTTGCATCAGTTCATGTAAGTCTTCCCAGGTTTTTCTGAAATCATCCTAAAGAACTCAAATTCTAATGAGGGTTGCAACATTCAAATAACTGTGTACGTGTAAGATGCATATGGTATAATTGGAAGGTAATCTCAGAAGGAAGGGACTGGGAGACAGAGGAAGACATGCTGAAAAAAGGTAAGATTTGAGGTGAATCTTGAAAGAAGCCAGGGAAGGTAGGAGTTAAGCAGCATGAGCATGCTAGGCATGGAAAATGGCCAGTGTAAATTCATGGAGCCAAGAGACAAAGTGTCATGCATGAGGAATAGCAAATAGGCCAGCGTAGTTAGATTATATAATACACGGATGGAATAAAGTATAAGGAGACTGAAAATGTTACAGTAGGCCAGGTTGTAAAGGGCTTCACATGCCAAACATAGGATTTTTTTATGTGATACAGGAGGTATCCAGTGACTGCAACAACTGGAATTTATTGAGCCAGGGAGTGGAGGAGGGTGTGATATGGCCAGATTAGCATTTTAGGAAGATCTCTTTGGTAGATGAATGGAGGATGTATCAGAGTGGAAAGACACTTGAGGCAGGGAGATCAATTAAAAGTATCTTTCAGTAGTTGAGGTGAGAGGTAATGAAGACTTTTACAAAGGGTGGTAGTTACAGGACTGGAGAGAAGAATGTAAGCATGAGATGTGAAGATTAAAATGACGAGACTTGTCAACAGATTGGATAGAGGGAGTGAGTGTGTGTGAGGAGAGAAACAGAGAGACGGAGGCGGGGGGAAGAGAGGGAGAGAGGGAGAGAGTGACAGAGACAGAGAGGGACAGGAGGGACCCCAAGAGAGATCCCTAGGGCACTCCACTGGAGACCTCCAAGTAAACTTTGATACATTAATGACTATTCTTTGGTTCCAGTCATTTAACTAGTTTTCATTCCCTCTAACTATTCTGTCATACAGCCCATCTCTCTCCATCTTACCACAAAGATGTGGCACAGGTTTATACAAATGTATATATTGAATAACATATACACTTTTCCAGATATCTAAATAGTCTACCTCTGCAACATTCTTCTGATTTATCAGTCTAGTTGCCCAGTTGAAAAGAGAAATTAGGTTAATATGTCATGACCTGTTCTTGATGGAGCCATGCTATGCTGGCCTTTAGTGATCATTCTTTCTAATTGCTCGTAAATCATCCCCTTGATAATATGTTCTAGAATTTTATCAGGCATGGAAGTCAAACATTGGTTTATAGTTTGTGGCACCTCTTTTAATCTTCAGAATCTAAAGAGGCAAAGATCTCTGTAATCCTACCTACCAGTTGTTGGGTTTTGGTGGTGGTGGTGGTATTGGTGGTACACTTAACACATAGTGCATCTGGGCCTCTTGACTTGAACATATTGAGGGCAACCAGATGTTCTCTGACTGTCTCCTCATTTATCTTGTGTTTGTGCTTCCTGCTAAATATGCTTTCCAAAGATCACCCTCTTTGGAAGAGAAAATGGGAACAATGTAAGATTTGAGTAATATATAATATTATTAATATAATAGTGATTATTACATGTGATATAATATGTGGACAAGTAGGTGGTGCAGTGGGTAGAGTGCTGTGCCCGGAGGTGGGAAGATTCATCTTCCTGAGTTAAAAATCTTGTCTCAGATACTAACTAGCTGTGTGACCCTGGTCAAATCACATAACCCTGTTTGCCTCAGTTTCCTCATCTATAAACTGAGCTGGAGAAGGAAATGCTAAAACTCTGTAGTATCTTTGCCAAGAAAACCCCAAATGGGGTCACAAAAAGTTAGACGTGACTTTAAAACAATTGAAATTTAATATGTAATGATATAATAATAATGTAAGATAATTTTATTACCCAGTGATCATAACTAGCAAATACATAGCACTTTAAGGTTGTCAAAATAATTTACAAACATCCTCTCATTTTATCCTCGCAGCAATTCTGGAAGGTAAGTGCTACCATCATTCCCATTTTATGACTAAGGAAACTGAGGGAGGTGCAGATTAAGTGACTTGTCCAAGGTCATACAGCTAGTAAACGGCTGAGGCCAGATTTGAATTCAAGTCTTCCTAACTCCAGGTCTGGTGCTTTGTCCACTGTATGACCTCACTGTCTCTATTTAGTGATTCGTGCTTAAGTGACCTCTGTATCTGTGAAACCATGGCCAGCCAAGCTGCATAGGGTCATGGGGTAAAGAAAGCCAGGAAAGAAGGTGCATCAAGAAGGAGAATTGGAAATTCCAGGAGCTGCAGAATGAGTTACCCACACTGCTCCAGTGTGGCCAAGGGATGGTCATTCATTTGACCAGGACCAAAGATATGTATCTTGGTGATTAGGTTACTGAATAAGGCTAGATCTAGGTAAATACCTCTCATATGGGAAGAATCAAAAACATAGCTCCCAGGACATCTGTTTGTCTTTTTTTCACCAGTTAAATGGGAGGATTTTTTTTAAAATATGAGTTAAATGTTAAATCATTAATAGGGATAGAGATAGGGACTGGACCTGTGATTTCATTAGCATAGGGAACTGCTAAGTGAGGTCTTGAGCAGTTACCTACAGCGCAGAGAGGTTAAGTGATTTGCTCTGAGTCACACAGCCAGTATATGTCAGAGTAGGACTTGAACTCAGGTTCTCCTGGTTTTAAGGTCAACTCTCTATCCATTAAGCCATGATGCATCTCAAATCATTAATGTTTCTGTTTAATGGTGTGTTGTACCATGACACTAAGAAATCCTGGAGCTGTGTGCCCCCTCTTGCACTGCAGGGTGAAATATCATCTCAGTTTAAACTTGAACTCCTTAGCATGGCAAGGAGTGTAAACACTCTGCCACCTCACTTGGCCACTGGCATCCCTCCTCCCTCAAGACTGCTGGCTTCTTTGTGTTCATATAAGATTAGAGGATCATAGATTTAGAGATTGGCCAGACCTCCAAGGGCATCTAACCCAACTCCTTCATTATATAAATGAGGAAACTGAGGCCCAAAGAGGCTAAGGAATAGTCAAACATCACACAGATAGTAAGCCTCAGGAGTGGGATTTGAACACAGGTACTCATATGCTCGAGACTGTATTCTTTCCACTCTGCCGCCTTGAGGATAGGATAAAAAGTACAGCTGGGGAATAAAAAAGATGTCCAGAAATTGCTGTCTACTTGGGAAATTAATATTTATCGTCATAATGCCCAGTCAGGGTTCACCTGGGGGGCCTCTTATCTATGGCTCTGGAGGTACTAGAGTCACAGATGGTTGCTCTCATTAAGTTTGAGCCTCCTTCCTCAGGATCCAGGAATTAGATTTCTAAGTGAGATAAAATTCCAGGAACAAGTGAATATGGGAGAAAGAAACTACAGAAGCTGATGGACCATTGTCTAAGGTTAATTAAGTATTGCATATCCAGATGAACTGGTACTTAGGAATCTAGATCCCTAAATGGTGCATCTTTGAAACATAGTTCTTCTTTTGTGCTTGGCCCAAAGAGCTGAGGACTAAATGTGTTGCCTCTAGCAAACAACCCCTTTCAAAATATTTTTCTTTAAAAAAATTTTTTTAAAGCTAATAGCAGAGGCAAGAGTTTTTCTTTCGAGTCTCTGTTGCTTCTGGAACTGTGGCTTAGGTTATGACTTCTAAACAACTACCTTTGACCTTAGCGTGGTGATGATGAGAAAAATGCCTCCTTTACCTTCCGAAATTTTCTTTCTACCAAACCCCAATCAGGAAATCAGATCTCAGAGATATCTGCTCTTTCAAGTAGCAAGGAACAAAAAAAAAAATCTTAGTTCTCTAACGAAAAATAATTGAAATTTACAAATTGTTTCTTGGTCTGGTGGGATTTGGGGATGTCAGGAGAACTGAGGACTTAGACATTTCCTCTGTCTTTCTCTTATTTTCTGTTGCCAGAAGGATGATTTTGGTGAGAGTTTGAGGTTCTCAAATTCTTGGCTGTGACTTATCGAGAACAGAATGTATATCTTTTCCTCCGCTGTTCCCATTCTATGTCTCTTACCCCTCATTTGTTGTCTTCATGCAATGACTAGACTTGACCACTTGTCAGCTGTATGGTGGTGTGGATTCCTTGGGAGGCAGCATGTCACAGTGGAACTGGCTTTAGAATCTGAGGATATGAGTTCAAATCTTGGCTCTACCACTTCTGCCTCTGTTAACTTGAGGAGGATATTTTACCTCTCCATGCCTCAGTAGTCTTATCTGTAAATTAAGAGGGTTGGACTAAATGTCCTCTAAGGTCCTTTTCAGCAATAAGCTAGTGATACTGAAATTCTTTTCCATACGGTTAAATGGGAGAACTGTTGAGGTCCTTTCCATTTATGAAACTCTGTGATTCTTCTTTAAAGGCAAGCTGGGGGGTGGGTATTCTGAGTTTTTCTATGTTTGCTTCTCAGGAATACAGAGCGTGCACGCAACAGCTTGAGCGAGGGATGCAACGCAGTCCTGTTTGTGTCACACTCTGTTCCCACTGAAAAACACTGCCTCTCGCCTCTCTGTCCAAATCTGACAATGCGTATGTTCCCTGAGTCCCATGTTGCTCTGGAAACCAGGAAAGCAGCTAAAGCAGAGAGAAGACAGTGAGCAGCTCAGTCAGCTCCAGAAGCCAAGGCAGCAGCATCTCAGCTCTGTGTAGCAAAAAAAGAGTGTGTCTCCTTTACCCATGCTCAGCCCCCACCTGCCATCTACTGGGGTATCTGAGTCTTCTCCACTGACCTTGGGGAGCTAGAAATTCCCTTCCTGAAGTCAGTATTTCTATAGGGACAGGGATCTGTACAAAGAAAACTGATGTTGTCTCAGATCACCTAAGTGCTCCTCTTTCTGCCATGGCTTCTCATCACAAGGAAGAACTCACTGAGAGTGTGGCTGGACCCTCACTTTAAAAAACCTACCTGACCTGGTGGTTGCTGCTTCCTCTGGCTAAAGACATCAAATTTCAGCTAAGATACTGTAAGATTTAAGATGAATCTTAGATAAGACCAATTACCAGATTTAATCTTTTTTATTTTAATTTTTTTAAAAAAGCTTACTCTTTGCCTTTTGGTGTTTATATCCCAGTAACTTACCAATAGCCCACCTCCAATAGAATCTTCCCTCATGATAAAGAAAAAAAACATTAAGTAAAACCAGCTGACCTAGTACAACCCAACCTTGACTGGGCCTGTCTCTCCAATACAACACACTTTCATATGGATTGTCCTCAGTGTCTGAATGCCCTTCCTCCTCACCTGTTTCCTGCCTTCCCTAGCTTCCCTCAAGACTCAGCTAAATCTCATCTTCTTCTGGTGGCCTTTCCTGGTCTTCTCCAATTGCTAGAGCCTTACTCTCTGTAATGCCAAGCAAAATGGGACTTATTGCTATTTTTTATTTTGGAGTGCTTCTCAGCACTAAGGCAATCAAGTGCCTTTGCAATCAAGTCTTGCCTTTGTTTAAATCAAGAGTCTTTGAATGAATCAAGAGTTCTTGATTGGAAGCAGTATATATATTCTGAGGTTAGCATTTTGCTTTGGGGCTCACTCATTGGAAGAGTGTTCATGTGATTTGACCAGACAAGATTCTGGGTAGCCATTGTTAAGGAGCCCCCTGGCTTTGAAAACCCAGATGTTGGTGCTTCTCTCTCTGTAACTATGTATGTATTGCTATGGTCAGACAGAAGCCTGTCTGTTGATTTGTGTTATTTTCTCTGTTTGTGAACTAAGTGAAAATGATGTATGTATGTTTAATTAAAGTAATATTGTTAACCCCTTAAAGTTGATTTCCTTTAGAAAAGCAGATCAAAGAACCTGTGCTAGCAGCCTTCCTGCGTGCCGGTGTTATTGGCCTTATAGTAGCTTCAAGCAGCATCATTGTTACGCTCTCTGAGATTACCTTCTATCTAGTCTGTATAGAGGGGCAGCTCAGTGGTACAGTGGATAGAGCAATGGCCCTGGAGTCAGGAGGACCTGAGTTCAAATTTGGCCTCAAACTTACTAGCTGTGTAATTCTTATCAAGTCACTTAACCTTGTTTGCCTTAGTTTCCTCATCTGTAAAATGAGCTGGAGAAAGAAATGGCAAACCGCTCCAGCATCTTTGCCAAGAAAACCCCAAATGGGGTCATGAAGAGTCATCAGTGTCTGAAAATGCCTGAACAGCAACAACAGGATTAACTATATCAGTACTTCTCTTCATGACCTCTGCTAAAGAAAATTGGAGAGGATGTAAAAACGTGAGAGGAGAAGCATTGGATCCAGAATCAGGAAACCTTGGTTCTCATGTGGCTCTTTCAGTAATTTGCCTTGTGATCCTGGGTAATTCCCTTCTCCTCTTTGGGCCTAGATTTCTTCATTTGTAAACTGAAGGGGCTTCACAAACTGACCTTCAGAGGTCCCTTCCAGCTCTAGCATGATATGGTTCTCTAAGGAGTCATTGAAGGTATGTGATTGGTCAGGAAAGAGAGAATGTGAGGGAGAAGCAGGTGTATTTAGTGAAGCTTTCATAGAACAAGAGTTTTGAGCTATTGCTTGAATGAGGCAGGAGATACTGTAAAAGGAGAGAGAGAAAGGGAAATACTAGAAAGGAAAGCATCCTAGAAAGAGGGCTAACCTTTGAGGCAGGAAACCTGAGTGCCCAGCTCTGACACTAATGATCTCTGTGGCCCTAAGCCAGTCACTTTGAAATCTCTGAACTCTTGTTTTCTGTGTGGTCTCCCTCCTTGAGGGTATGGTCTGTCTCTCTTTTGTATTTATATCCTCTGTGCTTAGCACATAACCTAATAAAACCTTTTCATTCATTTATTCATCTGTAGAGCAAAGAGTATTTTGTTTATAGTCCCTAGCACACAAAGCCTTTTTGAGAAAGGCATTTTGTAAACCTTAAAATGCTAAAGGAATATGTAGTTTAGATTATTACCCTGTTAGGTAAGCAATTAAAATTTCCATTCGTCTGTTTTTCTCTTCTGAAAAATACTAACCCCTTGTCTGAGGGGTGAATAGGAATGGTTTGTCAGGCAAGATTTTCATTCTCATAAAATGCATAAGCACAGTCTTAGAGTATCTAACTCAGATGTTGCTGCCCTTCCCTGCCTAAAGTAGGGAGCCCATAACGCAAACCAGTGTTGGCTTGTGAAATATATTGTAGAGGGAGAACATTTAGCCAAGCCCACCTGTTTCTGTGGTTGCCTGGAAACCTAGAAGGTGGGTATAAAGGAGGGTCCATAGGAAAGGTCAGCAGCAGAGGTCTCAATGCAGGATGAAAACTGTGGGTGACCTTGAGCAGGGCTATTCTGAGAACGCTTGGAAGGCAGTCAAATCTATACTATGTTGGCTTATGTGCATGCGTTCTAGAGATGCTGTAAAAACAGAAGGAATGAGAAATTTGCACTCAAATGCTTTGCCTTCCCCAGGAAAAATCCAACGGCTTACTATCAAAATTGGTAGGGAAGCCGCATTTTCCATCAGAAAGGAGATTGCAAAGCAACGAAGGGTGAAAAACAAATCTGTAAGTGTATTTCAGACTACTCCAGCCACCCAGGGAGATAACCGGGAATTGAGAAATAAATTACTCTTAAGATTTCTTCCCTGGTAAAGGAGTGGGAGCCTCGTGACCAGGCCTGTGATTTGGGCACAGGCATTTTCCTCCAACTGAGCATCATAAACTTGTGAAAACTAGAACACATCTTAGAGAGCATATAGTTCAACTTTCTCATTTTATGTAGGAGAAAGAGAAGGAGAGGAGGAGGTTCCATGGAAAGATCACAGGTTCTGAAGTCCGAGCACCCAAGTTCAGAATCCATCTTTGGTACTTACTACTGGTATGACCTCGTGCAGGTCATTTACCCTCTCAGTTTCCTCCTCTGTAAAATAGTAGGGTTAGACTAGGTGGCCTCTGAGATTATGTCTATCTCTAGGTCTGTGATCCTGTGACTTGCCTTGTCCCAATTAGTGGCAGAGATGACACTGGACCCCAGGTCTCCTGATTTTTCATTTCCATTACTTTCTGCTACTATACACACTGAAATCAAATAGCCCAAATGTCTCTCTGGCATCTGTCCCTCCGTGATGAAGTTTGGCAGGCTTCTCTTAGCTTCTGTTAATTATTGAGTTTTTAAAAATGGATTTCTAATGCAGAAACACTAATTCAGGCAACACACCTGCCTCCTTAGCTTCCCTAACCCTTCAATGCCCTGGCTAAGGAGGAGAGAAGTTATTGCTCTGACAGTGCAAAAATAGAATGATGAGCCACTAGACAAGCATATCATCATGCAGCTTGCAATTAAAATTTCTATCAACTGATTTTCTCCTCTGAAAAATGCAACTTTTCTTGAATTGGGAAATCCACCACACTTGGACACACCTTCATCCCAAACTCCCATCAATGGTTCAGGACCAAGTAACTTTAGGGTCATTGAATCCTGTGGTGTAGGACCGAGTAGCTATATTATAAAGTCACAGAATCCTCAAGTTGGAAGAGGGCTTAAAAACATGGACCCCTTCTTCATCCACCAGGCTGGCAAATGTCTAAACTAACCACAATAAATAGTTGTCTAATTTCTTCTGTGGAAAAAGAGTCCACAGCCTCCTTTGGCAGTCTGTCAGACTGATGGTCAAAAAAAGTTATTTCTCACGTTCATCAGAAATCACTCCTGCTTGAGATCTATTTATTCTTTTCCATTCTTTTCTGGTCAGGGAAAACAACTGCTTATGACCGCCCTTCTGAAAACCTAAAAAGCCACATGGGTTTACACAGCAGGCAAAAGAGCAGATTTGGAATTTAGAAACAAAAGAGAGGCCTTGTGTTTCAGGCCTCCTGTGACTGAGTGTTAGGTATGTGATCTCGGGCCAACCACATGCTCTTTCCTCACCTGTAAAATGGGCAGAATGATACTTATACCATCCACCTCATTATTGAGAGGAAAAAAAAAATCTTGTAAACTATGAAAGGCATTATATGAATGTGGGCTCTTGTTCTTAATATAATGAATAGAACACTGTCCATTTTCTACGCAAAAGAGACCCATTTCATAAAGATTTCCTAGAAGAATGCAGTTTTTGCATCCAGAGTTTGTCACTTGTCTTAGAAATATGGGGGTTTTTTTGTTCATTTTTTTTAGGTTTTTGGGGTTTTTTTGCAGCATATTTTAATGTGCAGTGTTCTAGAGTTAGAATGAGAAGAACAAGAGTCATAGACCTGGAGCTGGAAGGGGCCTCAGAGACTATCTAGCCCAAACCCCTAATTTTTCAGATCAAGAAACTAAGGCCAGGGAGGTAAAATTACTTCCCTAAGGTCACATAAGGAATAATTTAGAAACAGCAAGTGGTGAAGTGGATTGAGCTCTGGACCTGGGGTCAAGAAGACCTGAGCTCAAACTCAGCCTCAGACGCTTACCAGCTGTGTGACTCTGGGCATGTCACTTAACCTCTGTCTGCCTCAGTTTCCTCATCTGTAAAATAGAAATTAAAATAGCCCCTACCTCCCAGGGTTGTTGTGAGGATCAAATGGCTGTGTCCTCTATGAGCTCTTTCCATCACTCCATGCTGCCTCCCTGACCCCAAGTCCCATTCCTTTTCCCTTCTTGTGTCTGGAATGTGTCCTGTTCTTTTCATTCACGTTACTGCCTTTCCCATTTGGGCCATTATCCCCATTTATTTTCCCTCCTCCATTTTTGCCCTTTCTCTGCACACTGGGCACAAGATGAATATTCCTAATTCTCTCTCTGCCACCTGCAAATGGTGTATGACCTTGGGGCAAGTTGGTTGATCTCTCTGCTTTTATGTTTCCTCATCCTTAAAATAAGGGAATTGGACTTGAGGGTCTCAGAGGTGCCTCCAAGCCTTGACTCTGTGTGATGTAAGTTATTGATCTCACACACACATGCGCACACGCACATGCACGCACACACCTCTCAGGTCACCCATTGCTACAGCTGCTCTGACCCTCTAGCCACGCTGGGAGGCTCTCGGGAAGCATTCTGTTGACTTTGAGATGAATGCTACAGATGGCATGCAATTTGGCCTGTTCTCTCCAGTCTTGTTGCAAGCAGGGGCTGGCAGTAACCATTACAAATGCTCCCCTGTCTGCCAAGGTGGCTGTTTTAGCTTCTGGAAAGGCTTACTTAGGTGGGAGCCTCCAGGCAGTTCCACATTTTTGTGGAACTATCCCATCACCTTGAGCTTACCTTATTAGGTCATAGGTCATAGGATTTAAAGCTAGAGGGAGCCTTAGACACCATCCAGACCAGAGGTTCTTAATCTTTTTTTTTTTTGGTCATGGACCCTTCTGGCAGTCTCCTGAAACCTACTGACCTCTTCTAAGAAAAATGTTTTTAAATGTGTAAAATAAAATGTGTAAGATTACAAATGAAACTAATTATATTGAAATAGTTATCAAAATTTAAAAACTAACCAGTTCATGGATCCCAGGTTAAGAACCCCCTATTTAGTTCCATTACTTCATTTTACAATGAGATGTGGCCCAGAAAAGTTAAATGGTACGTAGGTACGATGGTATATATGTACAGGTTGTACAGGTAATGAGTAGCTGAGTCAGAATTGAAGAACACGTGCCCTGTCCACCATACTGTGCCACTTTCAATCTTGTTCTCCCATTCCAGGACCTTCAAATGCCCCACTTGGCCAGATTGTTGTTGTTATTTGCCCGTCATTCTCAAAGAGAACCATAACATCAGGGAGGTGATGCCATGACTTACAAGTGAATTGGATTTAAAGAGGGAGGGTTATGCAAAGTCACCAGCCTCACTCTCTCCCCCAGAGCTATGTGGGTCCAGTGGACAGATATATATCAGGATTGTAGAAGGCCCAGGATGCAGTGAGGACTTTGGCCTTTTTAAGCTAAGGTCTTTAACAGGTCTCAGTTTGATTGAGGCAACATCCATTCAGTGACTTGGGCAGGACAAATGAGGAAAGAGCAGTGGCAGTTCTGGGGGCTGATGTCCATAGAGTTGTCACTAGGAGTTATGGCACCTGGGGCAAATTCAATGGGGGGAGTGGGAGATAGACCTGGAGAGAGACCTTGGACTTCAGGAGTCATAGCCCCAGAGAAAGAAGACAGATTCTCCAGGGGAAGCCTCTATGGGTGGAAGGGAGGGAAGAAGGGTGCCAGAAGAGGGGAAAGGGCTGTGCTAGGCCAAGGAAAGCTTTCCTAGGATTCAGGAAAGCCTTGGGATCCCACCTTGGTCTTTTTGCTTGTTTGGGAGGGGAGATTATTGTTGGGTCTTGTTTTTGGGGGAGCTTGTTTTGTTTTTTGCAACTAATAGGGTTAAATGACCTGTCCAGAGTCACACACCTAATAAGTGTCAAGTGTCTGAGGCTGGATTTGAACTCAGGTCCTTCTGATTCCAGGACCAGTGTTCTACCCACTGCACCACCTAACTGCCCCAAGACCCCGCTTTGGCTGGTATGTACAACATTATTGCTAACATCAGTCATCAGTGGTAAAAGAGGTGACAGGTTACTAGGCTCATTGCTATGACAGAAGGCAAAAAGGATCGTTTACCCCATCTGAATGAGGTCGCTTTGGGGAGGAGAGGATCCCCTCCTCATGAGAGTCTGTTCTGTTCTCAGGTAGCATGGTTGAGAACCCCAACCTTCAGTAGGAGATGGGGGCTGAAAAGGTGGCAGGTATGTGAGTATAGCAAGGTGGGGGGGGGAATTCAGCAGGGCCATAAGACCCTGAGTGACCCAAGTCAGGGTAGAGAAGTGAAGGTATTTATATAACATGTCCAGAAGAGGACAGCTGGGTATAGGGACCCTGTTGTCCTTCCCTTGTTTTTGCTCAGGAATTATAGAACCCTGAAATACTATCAGGTTTTTTGAATTACAGGTGCGGCATAAAACAGCTTGATTTGTAACATAATAAAGACCCCCCCAAAGTCTCTGGCTCCACATTTGGCCCTGCTTCTTCATCCCGTCGGTGATACCCATTTGGTTACCATTTTGAGGGTAAAACTGTTTGAATAGAAAATAGACAGACAGAGGTCTTGCCTCTCTCTGATTGTAGAGCTACATCCAGCCATGTTCAAACTCCACTAGAGAGTTACCTGCATCCTCACAAGGCTCAGACTGGAGATCACATGAGATTGAGTTATTTAGCCCCACTTAGACCAAGGGACTGTGTTTTACATTAAGAGGCAGCATGATATAGGAGTTAAAATGCTGGCCATCAGGAAGACCTAGGTTCAAATCCCACCCTTGGCACTAGCTCCATGGCCATGGGCAAGACACTTAGTTTCTTTTGCTGTGAAATGACTAGGTGGGCTCTGCAGTCCTTCTCAATTCTACATCTGCAATGCCGAAGAGGACAGAAGTCCTTCATGCAGGTAAAAGAGCTGCATTGACAAGGATTCTGGGCCTCATTTGCTTTTTTTTTTTTTGCTCCTTCACCACTTCCAGGGAGTCCAACCCCAGGGCATCAGGCTCAGGAGGTGTGGAAGTGATCATCAGTGCTGAGGTCAGCAGCTGTGTCTTCACCAGGGGAGCTCTTTGCCTCCTTCCAACTGAGGGTGCTAGGCAGTCCCTTTTAGACCCCACTGGTGGGCGCTCCCTCTTTTTCAGCCATTCCTTTGTGTTCCCCTCAGCTTTCCTGGATGGGGAGGGCTACTGTTTCCTAACTGGCCAGAGTAAGTGAAGACATATGGTTAATCAGAGGAACACGCTCCAAATAGCTCTCCTTTCTTTACCTGTCTTAAGTTAGTTCCATGGCACCCTGACTTTTTGCCCTCTTATGTCTTTACCACTCCCCACCCTGTGTCTCTCTTGATCTCTTTCTTTGTTTCTGTCTCTTTCTCATAAAGTCCTAGGCTTTAGAGCTTGAGGAGATCTTAGAAAGGATCTAGGACGTCCTCCACATTTTTGAGGAAACCTAAACTCAAGAGAGCTGAAGGTAGTGGAAGGCAGAGCTCAAGTATGATAGAGCCTGAATCAGATCCATCCTCAGACTCTACATTCAGAGTCCTCTCCTGTCTATCTCTTCATACGCAAACATACATGTTTGTATGCATATTTGGAGGGAGGGAAGAGAGAGAGAGAGAGACAGAGAGAGAGAGAGAGAGAGAGAGAGACAGAGAGGGGGGTGGAGCAGAGAGAAAAGAGAAATGAAAAATCAGCAAGTATCTACTGAGTGCTTGCAAGAAAACATATATTTGGACCAGACCTCTTTTTTCTTTGCTATATGAACTCCTGATGCATAAACTCCCTCTGCAGCGCAGATCAGGACCTGCTGTATAACTATAGTCTTAGGAAGTTGCCTTGATAGCAATAACTTTTCAGAGTCACACAGCCTATATTTGTGTGTATCTGTGTGTGTGTTTACATACACATATCTATCACACACACACACACACACACCAGTCACAATCTAGTGTGAATCTACACTTTCATCTGACTCAAGGAGTTCTGCTCTACACTCTGGTCTTTCAATTCATTTAAGATGCCTGGGTCCCACTGTGAATAGCTATTTGGCTATTACATGGAAGGAAATAATGGCAGATGATAATAGATGAAATGAGTTCCCTAAGTCCTTGCCCATCAGTCTTCTTCCATATCATACAAAAGGTGTCAGGATATCATTAAGCCTTCATATTACAAAAGAAATGCATTTAATTTTCTTAAAGGGAGCGCCCACAGGTCTGTCATCCAGAAGGCCTTATCAAAGTCCCTGTGAGGATACCTCATCAGTCAGTCAGACACATTTGTACTAGCCTGGTGTCTCATGGATCTTTCAGTGGTTTATGTGCCAATCTGGAGCAATTCATGCTCTCCCAACCTCTCACTTTGACTTCCATCCACGCAGTGCTCTGGGACAAGGAGATGTCTCAGTCATCTGTTTATCAGGGGTTGAATTCAGGTTGGGGGCAGCTAGGTGATGCAGTAGAGAGAGTGTCAAGCCTGGAGCCAGGAAGACCCGAGTTCAAATGTGACCTAAGGTACTTACTAGCTGTGTGACCCTGGGCAAGTCACTTAACCCTGTTTGCCTCAGTTTCCCCATCTGTAAAATGACCTAGAGAAGGAATTGCAAACCACTTTAGTATCTCTGCCAAGAAAACTCCAAATGGGGTCATGAAGAGTCAGACACTGCTGAAAAACAACTAAAAATGATGACAATGAATTCAGGTTGACTTTTCACCTAGGAAAGAGCTTAAATGGAATAAGTCAAGCAGTGGTTGAAGTAATTTGATCTTTGGGATAGGTCACAGAGTTTTAATAAGTATGGAGGTACAGCTTTGAAACCTGAACCCTGAAGTTAGGTCTCATGGATGGAGGGGTCGGGTTTCAGTTTTAATTACAAAACCAAAGAGATTCTCCTCCTCTCATCCCATTTCACTCTGTTTCATATTCTACAGGAAGAAGGATTCCTGCCTTGGCTTTAGAGATTGTTGTGTTCTGCAGATATTAACTGTTTTGGGGTTGACATTGGGTGCACTTGAAGAAGAAACTTTTGTGGGAGGAAGCTTGCAAAAGGATAGGAATAGAATACCCAAAGGCAGTATTGATGGACCTGTCTAAAGGGATGAGGGAGGGAGAGAGATCTTTAAAAGAGATTGCCCCATCTTCTCAGAACTATGGGCTCCATGTAACTCAGTTGTGACCTCACAAGATGGGACGGATTCCAAGACAGGGGGCACCCTCAAATCCCTTGAGCATTCCTTTGCCTGTTGGGGCAACTCTTAGTTAACCCATAAAATGCAGGAATAAAATGAAAGTAAGAAAAGCAGCATGGAATACTGGATAGAGAGCCAGGCTGCGAATGAGAAAGATCTGGATTCAAGTCAGGCCTCTGATACATGCTGCCTGTATGACCCCAGGCACATCACTTCTGCTTCTAGACAACTATCTTTTCCAATGTTTAAAAATCTATTTTGTTTTTACATTCCTCCTCTGGACCTTCCACCCATCTCCTTGGAGCCACCTCCAACGAATTAAAAAGAGGGGGAAAATGTTCAACAAAACTAACCAAAACACCACTCAAAGCTGACATTACATTCGGAGTTCTACACCCATAATCCCTTTCTGATTAATTCTCTAAGGCTTTAAATTGCACAACACCAATCTGCATTGGTAGCTGAACTTTCCTTACTGCAAATTATTTATGTTGATGAAATGACAGGTCCTGTACCCTACTTTTCCACCCCCACCCTGAAAATCATTCCTGAGTTTGCTTACATTTTGTAACTTTCTAGAACTTGGATCAGTCATAGGATGTGTAATAGAAGAATAAGGGAAAGAATAAGAGAGAAGGGATTGAGAGACAGACAGACAGACATGATATAGTGAATGATTTCAAAGAGCTGGCCCTCCTCTTAATGTGGTGGTAGTAAATTTTAATGAGCAGAGCACTACCTCTGCATTTACAATTTGTGGTGTTTACCAGGGTCCTTAGAAACCTTGGCACTGAGCAGATATTCCTTTGGGGCTTTCACAGGGTCAGGTGAGTGGGGTTCTCATCATCTTTACCCCACATTCCTGCCAAGAGAAGGGTATGAAATTGGCCCACTCTCACCTTCTAGGTGAGCCTTTTTTCACATGCTTGAATGGAGGCTCTCCTTGGTGAAAGCCATGGCAGAAAAGAAATGCAAATCAGAAAAGAGTTCTTACCAATAAAGAACATTATTTCTTGTTTTGTTTTTACTTTGGAATGGTAAAATGAAGTCTTCCTAGGGAGCTACATAAACTTCACCTCCTTCCATTCTCATAGGTGAGGAGAAACCAAATCCCATCCCGTACAGACTTGGAGCAATGGCTTCCTCCCGCCCTGGCGTTTCTTTTCAAGGGGGATGGCATGTGCAACTCTCTCCTGGGTTACAGGCCTCTGTGTTCTCAATTCCTCTCTGCTCTCTGAACAAATACCTCTTTTAATGGCAAAACCAGCTGTAGCACATTTGATGACAGCATCACCAGGTAAATTTTGCAAGTTTGGTGTTTCCCCACTCCACCCCCTTTTGACCCAGGGTTCTTAAAAGTGAAAATTTTAAGATGTGTAAAAACCTGAGAGATGGCTGAGAGGACCCCTCCAGGGCAAATGCTGGTCTGAGTCTTCTGGACAGCACATTCCTCAGCCTTGTCTCTTCCATGGTCTGCAGCGCCTCCCCTATGGGGGTCCTCTGATGCTTTGCCCAGCTTGTGACTCTGTAAATCATCATCCTCACATCCACAAAGTCTGTCCCCCATGACTGAGATATATTTCTTCCACATCTTTATGTGCTGTGATCTTTGCCTTCAAGGCTCAGCTTAAAAGGCCTGACCCCCAGCTGAAGGGATTTCTCCAATTCTGTTTCAATCTCTTCTTTACCTTTATCATATTTGACCTTATGTAATGCTTGACTATGTCTTGTATTTCCCCATTAGACTGTTAGTTCCTTGAGGTCAGGGGCTATCATTTTTCACCTTTTTATTCCTAGAATTTTTATTCCTAGCTCAGAGCCTTCTTTAATAAGTGTTGTTGTCCAGTCATATTAATGGTGTCCAACTCTTTGTAACCCCATTTAGAACTTTCTTGGCGGAGATACTGGCGTGGTTTGCCATTTTCTTCTCCAGCTCATTTTACAGATGAAGAAACTGAGGCCACAGGGTTAAGTGATGCTCTTGATCATACAGCTAGTAAGTGTCTGAGGCCAGATTTGAATTCAGGTAGATGAGTCTTCCTGAATCCAGGCCCAGCATTCTATCCACTGTGTCACCTAGCTGCCCTGTGATTTAATAATAAGCAATTTTAAAATGTTTGTTGAATTGGATATAAATCCATTTGATAAAGAGGACGGGTATTTGTAAATGGATGCTACCCTATCTTATCTGTCCGCATCTCTAACTGACTATCTCTCTGAATGGGTTGTAGACCTTGTTAGCTGACTCAACAAATTTATGGTCAACTTGAGACATTGTTATACGAAATCCGGAAAGTGAATTAGCAAGTTACTGCTTTATGAGTATAGTTTGGATTCCAGCATTGCAGGAGGTGTGTGGAAGCAGGATGCTGTTTTCTAGCATAGCGGCAAAGGGACCTCCTGCTTGCACTGACGTTACAAAATGGTTTTTTTAGGTACTCTTGTCGTTTGCTCTGAGTTACAAAAGATCTACAACCCAATCACCTCACCTTGAATTTTATCTTCTGTCCTTCCATCACGGCATTATAGATTTATAGCTTGGAAGGCTCTCAGAAATACATATCAACAAGCACCTACTGTGTACTAGGCACATATAGATACAAAGATGCAATCGAAAGCATTCCCTGCCCTCAAGGAATTTACAAATTAGCCTAAGGAGGCAGCATGTGCATATATTGGCACATGCAAGAAATATACAAAGTTAGATACAAAGTGAATTGTGATAGAGGGCATGGTAGCAGAGGGGATGAGGAAAGACTTCAGAGAGAATGTGGTTTTGGGGCTAAGCCTTAAAGGAAGGTCAGAATTCTGAAAGAAGATTGCTGTTTCATAGGATGGATCAGTTAGCATTGTTTTAATTTTTGTTGTAAAGCTGTGTCAGACTCGTCACGATCCCATTTGGGGTTTTCTTGGCAGAGATACTAGAGTGGTTTGCCATTTCCTTCTCCAGCTCATTTTTACAAATGAGTAAACTGAGGCAAGCAGGGTGAAGCGACACCCCCAGGGTCACATAGGTAGTAAATGTCTGAGGGCAGATTTGAACTTGGGTCTTCTTGACTCCAGGGCCAGCTATCTATCCATCACTCCGCTGAGCTGCCCCGAAAGAAGGTAAAGAGAGGGTTTATTCCAGGTATGGAGAGCAGCCATATATATGCACGGAGACAGCAAATGGAGTGCCATATATGAGAAACAGGAAGCCCAGTTTGGCTGGACTGCAGTGTTCATGAAGAAGAGTAATGTGCAAAAAAAAAAGGTTGGAAAGGTAAGCTGTGGCTAGGCTTTGAAGGGCTTTATGTGCCAAACAAGCCGATACTTCATCCTGGTGGTAATAGGCAGCCACTGGAATTCTTTCAAGCAAGGGAGTAACATGATCAGATTTGAGCTTTTGGAAAATGTCAGGTAGTTGTGTGAAGGAGAGAAGAGGCTTGAGGCACAGAGAATAATTATGAGACTACCATGATCCAGGTGAAAGGTCATGAGAGCCTTCTGAAGCCTTTCCCACTGGATACCAACCAAGCAAGCTAAGGAGAGTAGAGACATGGGGGGACTCCAAAACCCGAGAGTTCCTAAGCTTTGTGCCTCTCCTAGAATACTTCCAGATAGCAAAATCAGTTACCATTTCAAGGAAGAACAGGCCTAGCTCTCCTACTCTGGATTTTCCTGACTTAAATACTTCCTCCCTGCCAAGAATGATAGAAGGTGCCGTAGCTCCCTCTCCCCCCGCTCTCCATCATGAAGAGTTCCTCCTGGATTCTCAGCTCTGAGGACATTCCTTTTGGGGTGGACTTGGGCCATTCTGAGGGAACTACTGAGCAATTTAAGCAATCTCTGCACTCCAGCATGAAAGAATGCAGAGGACAAATGAGTTCCATGTGTGGTAAGAGAAAAGTATTTGCCCTCTCACTAAAACACTACAGAAGGTGATAGGATCATAAATTTTTGAGCTAGAAGAAACCTTAGAGATCACCTAGCCTGACCCTTTCATTGTGGATAGAACAGTGGATAGAGCACCAGGCCTGGAGTCAGAAAGACCTGAGTTGAAATCCAGCCTCAGACAACCACTAGCTGTGTGTAACAACAGCGTTGCTAGCAGCTGCTGTGGAGGTGTAAGACCAACAACACCAGACACAGGAGGGCTGCTAGCAAAGGTTCTTTGATCTGCTTTTCTAAGGAAAGCAATTTTAAGGGGTTAACAATCTCAGTTTAATTCAACACACATATATCATTTGCTTAGTTCAGGGGAAAACGCCAGCATCCTGAACTTCAGAGCAAATACAAACAGAAATTACAAACAGAAAATATCAACAGATCAAATAACACAAACCAGTAGACAGGCTTCTAGCTTTCTGCTCAATATATCAGTACATAGTTACCAGGGAAGCACCAACATCTGGGTTTTCTGGCTGGGGCAGCTCCTTAACACTCAGAGTCTCGTCTGATCAAATCATAGGACACTTTTCCAGTGAGTTAGAGCCCCAAACAAACCTCTGAGTTTACATACCCTGATCAGAGTCAAAGGACCTCACAACCATGCAACTCAGACCTATGTGAACTAGGCTTTCCCTTGACATAAGCAGGTCATCAAAGACTCCCAATTTAATCAAAGAAACAAAGACCAGACTCATCAAAGGCAGTTGATTACCTAAGTGCTTCAAAAGAGAAAGTAGTAAAAAAAAAAGTCCCATCCTAATTACCAAAACACTGTATGACTCTGGGCAAGACACTTAACCCCATTTGCTTCACTTTTCTCATCCGTGAAAGGGGGAAAATAACAGCACCCACTCCTAGGGTTGTTGTGAGGCTCAAGTAAGTTCATAATTATAAAACACTTAGGACAGTCCCTGGCATGCAGTGGATGCCATCAAAATGTTAGCTGTTTTTTGTTTTGTTTGTTGTTTATTTGTCATTTGTGACTATTATTAGCTCTTAGTGTATAGATGAGGGATTTTAGCCTCAGAGAGGGACAGTGATCCACCCAAGATCACACAACTAGTAAGTGGTAGATCCAGGATCTCAACCCATTTCCTCTGATTCCAAATCTGTCTCTCTTTTCTGTCGTACAATGCTGGGTCATTCTATAGCCATTATTAGGGTGCTCTCTTCATGAAAAGAAAGGAATCTCTGATTTAATTGCTGCCAGAGTAAATCTTGAATGTCTTGGATTACAAGGTCCCTACTAGGTGTAGCATTCTGTGATTCTATGATTCTTTCCCCGCATTCCTACTCCTACTCCAACCTCTACCCCAGGTTGGATATTATAAATTAAAAAAAATTTCTGTCTTTCCTTCTCTGGTCGTTTCCACGGGAAATAGTTCTCCTTAGCAACCCATGGTAAAACTACATGGAGACTAGTAGATCCTGGTTTCTGCATATGTTGGGAGATGTTTGTTAGCATTTATGTTCAGCATTAGGGCATTGAAGAGGGAGGCGGGGTAGTGTTCTGGACTTGGGGGAGTTCATCACTCCCATAAAATACTTCAGGAAATAGGAGGGGTAGTCAGGCTGAAATATGAACAAGGGTAACCCCAAAGTGAGGACTGATGGAGTTGGGGAACATCAGCAATTCTGGGGCCGTGTTCCAGAGATTTCCCAGAGACAAGGCCCTTTCCGGGAGAGGTGTCTTTGGGTATCAAACAGCGTAGGGGAAAGAGGGGGCAGGAGAGGAATAGAATAGGTTAATATCCAGGACTGATTTATTCATCTTACATAGTGCCAGCAGGAGATTGCATGGGAGCTCCTGATGTTCCACAGGTAACATGCTTGGCTTTGAATGTGCATACTTGTTTGTATGTCTGTGATGAGGATGGAGAGGAGTGACTAGCAAGGCAGAGGCAGACTCAGCTCCTTTGTATTTTAGGAAGGAAAACACGAGATTTTAGAGGAAAAAAAATGCATCAGAGGAGCTTTTGTCTTAGTAAACTGTTCCTAAGATCAAAGACCTAGAGCTGAAAAGGATCTCAGAGAGCATCTAGTACAATCTTTTTGTTTTATGAATAAGAAAATCAAGGCCCAGAGAGGATAAATGAATTGCCTAGTGTCCCATAGGCGGCACGATTTGAGCTCTTGGCTCTAGAGCCAATAGTCTTTCTGTTGGACCATGCTGGCTTTCTGGCAAGCTTTCTCAAGGAAAACTGGAACATGTATGTGCAATGTAAATGCATGTGTGTATAACTACATAGATACACAAATGTGTACACAAAGACATGTGCATCCTTCCCGTATACACACAGAAAAACATATGTACACCATGCTTAGTCTTTCTAATTTTATATTCTGGGATTAAAATAGGCTTAAAAATAAATTTAGAGTCCTAATTTCAGATTGCTCCCCCAGCCTCTCCCCTAGTGCTTAATGATGTTACTCTTTCAACATCCCTTTCCTTTGGATTATCAACAAGGAAGATGCACTTTGTCAAGAGAGCCTCTGTCCAGACCTGACTGGACAAGGACAGGAAGGGCAGGGGAGGAAACAGCCAGCTTTACATTGGGAAATGGCATGCCAAGCAATACTTTCCAAGCTCCTTATGATAATGAGGAGCTGACACTCACCTCCTCCTTACATTCAGCAGGGTGCCATTGGCAACTGAGAACATCCTGGGGGACACCTCTCAAGACAAATGCTTATTCTGTGGGAACTACAGCATCCTGGGCAGAACTGTAGCTTTCCACTTCTTTCTTGATAAGATAATAGGATCATATGGTTTAGAGCTGGAAGGAACCTTAGAGATCTAGTCTAACCCTCTTATTTTGCAGATGAGGAAACTGAGGCCTAAAAATATTAAATTACTTGCCCAAGGTCAAACAAGTGGTGTATCATTTGAACCCAGCTCTTTCTTCAGCCTCCAAATTCAGCAGGCTTTCTACTACTGGATCTCAGCTCTCTGCATATGGGAAACAGAAAACAAGTGGAGCTGGAGAACTGACTGTTTTTCCTCTCTTTGGGTTTTCAAATTACAGCTGCTGGAGGGCTGAGAATGTATAGCCTTGTCAGGGTCCTGTTTCCAATACTGAACACCAGGCTGTCATCAATTCTCTGCTCTGTGTGTATGTGTATGTAAGAGAGAGACAGAGAGAGAGAGAGAGAGAGAGAGAGAGAGAGAGAGAGAGAGAGAGAGAGAGACAGACTCTTTAAATTTTAATTGGTCTGCAGTGAAAGATTTCAGTGATTCTAAAACAAAACACTCTTAGTCCCAAACCACAACTTATGTGCAAGTCTGGGAGGCTGGAGTATGGTGAGATGGGAGGGAGGGAGGAAGGGAGGGAGGGGAGGAGTAGATTCCAGATGGATCTTTCAGGGTTTCAGGGTGCTATTAGCCCAAAGACCAAGGTGAAGAAACTGAGCTGGGAGGCTGGCAGCAAAACCATCAGGCTAGGACTCAATTTGTCTACACTGTGTAAGCTGCCCTGAAAATATGACAACCCCTCTGGACTTCAGTTGCCCCATCTATAAAAAGGATGTGCTAATCCCTTCTACCTGCCTTGCAATAGATCACATAGATACCCAGTTATTTACATGTTGTCTCTCCCATGAGAATGTAATCTCTTTGAAGGCAGAGACTATTTTTGCCTTTCTTGGTATCCCCTAGTGCTTAGCACAGTGCCTGGTGCAAAATGAACACTTGATAAATCCTCCTTGATTGACTGCCCACTGGTACCTTGCCAAGTAGTTGTGAGGATGAAATATTAATAGATGGGAAGATGCCTTGGAAGTAAAGATGTTACCTTGGTTGTGATATTGTAATTAAAAATGACAACCTCAGAGGCTGAATAAAGTAGTCTTTGATATTAGGAATGTCAATTAAGAACTGGATGAGAGATCTCAATAGAATATAAACTCCTTGAGGGCAAGGAACATTGTATTTTTATCTCTGTATCCCCAGTACCCAGCATGGTTCCTGGTCCAGAGTAGGTTCAGTTTAATAAATGCCTATTGATCCATCTAGTCTAAATTCCTCCTTTTAAAGATGAGGAAACTGAGAGCCAAGGAAACTAAGTGACTCACCCATGATCACACAGGTAGTGTCAGAGGTGGAAATGAACCCAGGTCCTCTGACTCAAGAATCCGTGTTCTTTCAACTGTGCCACCTGGGCTATCACCCCCTTGGGGTCATATCTAATGAAGTCAGTAGGAAAATTAGACAAGTTAGCCTAATCTGCTGGTAGTCTTGCCCTGGCCATTTTACCAAGGCAAATAATATCTTGCAGATTGGTTGCTACTGCTTTTCTTCCCAGACTTCATGATATCTCTGGAGTGCAGTCCTGTGAATGGCAGTGGTGGTAAAGATGGTATATCCCCTGCTTGGTGCAGGCTCCAGACTCAGCTGACAAGTCAACAATCATTTATTAAGTGCTTACTGTGTGCTGAGTACTAGAGTTACAAAAACAAAACAAATAAAAAAAACATGAAGTCAATCATTCAGGTGTTTATTAAGTACCTACTGTGTGCCATGGGCAGCTAGGTGGCGATGTAGATAGAGTGCCAGGCCTGAAGTCAGGAAGACTCATCTTCCTGAGTTCAAATCCAGCCTCAGACACTTACTAGCTGTGTGACCCTGGCAAGTCACTTAACCCTGTTTGCCTCAGTTTCCTCACCTGTAAAATGAGCTGGAGAAGGAAATGGCAAACCAGTTCACTATCTTGGCCAAGAAAACCCCAAATGGAATCACAAAGAGTTGAACATGACTGAACAACAAAGGGCAGAAATGATGTCTCAGACTACAAGAGTGGTCACCTCAGAACCCCTGGCTCATCTTTGCCTTTCCCTCCCCAAGCTGAAGCTTATCTAGGCACATTATATATTATATTCCACCTAGCCTAGCCTAAACTTACTAGCTCTGTGACCCTGGGTAAGTCATTTAACCCTGTTTGCCTCAGTTTCCTCATTTGTAGAGTGCCAGGCCTGAAGTCAGGAAGACTCATCTTCCTGAGTTCAAATCCAGCCTCAGACACTTACTAGCTGTGTGACCCTGGCAAGTCACTTAACCCTGTGGCCTCAGTTCCTTCTCTGTAAAATGAGCTGGAGAAGGAAATAGCAAACCACTCCAGTATCTCTGCTAAGAAAAACCCAAATGAGGCCAAAAGGAGTCATACATTACTAAAACAACTGAACAACAATACCATGGGCCAGCCTCTTTGCTAAGCACCACCCTAGAAATACAGAGACACAAATGAAATGATCCTTACCCTTATGGACTTAATATTTTATTGAGGAAAGACAAATATGGACAAGTAAAGCGTTTGCAGAATAAATTCAAAATAAATACAAGTTATTTTAGAGAGGTTAGACGCTAGCTGTTCTGAAAATGAAGCAATAGGAAACACATATCTTGGCAGCCCAGGGGTCACCTTTCCAAACATGACTGAAATGGCACTGAATTGACTTGGACTTTGCTTTGATTTGC
Organism: Trichosurus vulpecula; assembly: GCF_011100635.1. Lineage (NCBI taxonomy): Eukaryota > Metazoa > Chordata > Mammalia > Diprotodontia > Phalangeridae > Trichosurus > Trichosurus vulpecula. Next base: position 82,036,648 of record NC_050575.1, on the reverse strand, counting down.
TTTTTTTTAAAACCAGGTTTAACTTTTTTTTTCAAATTTTCTATGTATAATGTACTAGCCTGTTCATTTTCTGCAGTACTATCTCTTTGAGGAAGGACATTTCTTTTAGTTCTCATTGGTCCCAACCCCAGTTCAATGAGGATAGAAAGAAAGCTTGACTTGATATTTGCGTATCATCTATAATGACCAGGAAGAAGAATAAATGTGACATCCTAGATAAAAGGGGGTACCTCTTTGACTCAGTCTTGAAAGCCTTTTAATGATGTTACTTTCTGATATTAACATTCTGAAGACCAGTAGTTTAGACCATGACTCCTAGGTAATAGGATCATAGATCTAGAACTGGAAGAGACCCCAAGAGGACAACTGGACCTATCCTCTTATTTACAGATAAGGAAGCTGAGACTCAGAGGTTAAGTGATTTGGCCAAGGTCACAAAGGTAGCTAGTGGCAGAACTGGGATTTGAACTGTTCTTTTGGCCACAAATCCAGGGTTCTTCTCACTCCACCACTGTGTCGTCACTGGACAACCATACCTTCACCACTAGACAGGACTGAATCACAGTGACAAATTCAAGGATTTGCCTCATTTTAGAGAACTTTTGGAACTACCCCCTTCCCTGCTCCCATATACACACAGGCTGGTCATGGGATCCAAGCCAAGTATTCATTTAAATAATGGGTCAGGAGCATAGCCTATACAGGAAAGGAGAAAACAGATAAGGAAAAAATGGCCATTTTGCTAACAGCAGAGAAGGGGAATAATTCCTGGATTATGCTGATGATTTATCAATGTTTTCCTAACATGAGAATCAGTTAGCAGGGGCCTGGACTTTTTATGAGTGAGAAACCTCTTCCAGACAGCAGGCTCAGCAAAAGCACCAATAAAAACCCTTCTAGCAAGAGGGCCGTGTTCTCCGGAGTCACAATGTCAGAGGCTGTTTAGCAGTTCTATACTTATCAGCCATAACCCCAACATTAGTTCATTCTTGAAATATGAAGCCATTTCATATTTACTCTTGTATCTGGCAAGGAGCCTTAAAAAAAGGAAAGGGGGGGTGCAAAAAGTCCCCTGATAGTGCTGTTCAGCTCTTATATCTTTATAGTTCCTTGGATTGATTTGACAGAGCAATCACAGGGCACGACCAGACCAAACTATTCTCTAAGCAACAGGCTGGAAAGGCCAGACACAAATGCATCTAACTCCTTCCTGGCCTGTGCCTCCCACGCCCTGTTGCCAGTTTCTGTGGGCTGCCTTTACTATGTTTGTGATCATACTCTCAGTAGACCCTCCAAACTGATGTGAGGGGATGGTTTTTCCCATGGCCAGCATTTGGAGAAACAGTATTTGGAGCCCAGGAAAGAGCTATATGAAATCCCTTAGAGATGTTCTGTCTAGGCTGTGATTTGAGAACTAAGGCCCCTTGAGCCTTGCTATCCACTCCACTGTGGAACCCTTAGGACTTTCAGATCTTTCCAGGTGCCCCATAGCTGGCTGTTCTGTTAAATGTTCTCTCCCCTAGAGTATGAGATCCTGGAGGGCATGGACTGTTTCTTTTTTCCATTCTTTTCCCCAGAGGTTAGCATAAGGCATGGCATGTATTAAGGGCTCAATCAATGCCATTTTATTCCTGCTTTCATTCATTTCTTTGGGTGACTCATTCTCCCTCTCGGGCCCTCAGTTTCCTCATCTGTAAAATGTGGAAGTTGGACCAGATACTCTTTATGCTCTCTTCCAACCCTAAAATCCTCTTATTCACATTAGAAAAGGTTCTGAACAGTAGAGCCTGAGCAGGAGACAATGGTGGCCTGGTGAGACTTTTTTCTAATGGAAAGGGCAAAGAAAGAATCAGGCCCTTTAGTCATCTCAGAGATTTTAGCCTAACTTATTTTAGGAAGATTATGCACCCTGAAGTTGAAAGGTACCTTCCAACTTCAACTTTCAACTTCTAACAAGTTGAAAGGTACCTTTACTTTTCCCCCTAGGAGAAGTACTCCAAGGGAAGGGGAAAAAAATATCCAAGAAACATGGCCCTCACCCCACCCCTCATGACTCCTTACCTGGATTACCATCAATTGAAGGTAATCTCCTTGAGGACATAGGCATTTTGTTTCAACATCTTTGTATTCCTAGTGCCTAGTAAAGTACCATGCACCTGGTAGGTGCTTAATAATTTCTTGTTGAATTGGATTACTTGCATCAGTTTGATAATGGGTCTGCCTGACTTTAGTTTCACCCAATCTCTAAGACTAACCTTTTTAAAATACTACTTTCATCATGTCAGTTTTCTGCTCAAGAACCTTCAGTAGCTCCCTATTCCTTACCACATTAATTACAAGTATGTCTTGCTGAGCTTTCAAACCCTACCCCCTCCAAGTATCTAATGTCACCTCCTACTACTTCATCAATTTGGCCTTTACTCCAACCAGAACAATCTCCTCACTGCCCTCTGAACATACTATAGTTATTCCCCAATCTGTGTTTTTATTCATGTAGCTTCCCTACCTAGAGTGCCTTTCCACTGTCTGTTTCCCTAGCCAGATACTGCCCGTCCTTCCAGGTACTGTCTGGTACTTCAGTGACTTTCCTAGTCCCTCCAGTCTTTGCCCTCCTCTTCTGAATTCCTGTTGTGCCCGTAACCTCTAACATATTGGTTAGTCCTCAACTTCTGTACAGTTTCACATTCCCTAATAATGTTCTGTGTTGTAGTTCTGTCCCTCCAAGTATAGTATAAGCTCTTTTTAGGAAAATCATCATGTCTTATATTTCTCTGGGATCTCTCATAAGGCTTTACACTTAGCAGGAGCTCAAGAAGTGCTTGCTGATGGTGGAGAACTAAGCTGATGATTTGCAACCCTGGGGGAACATGAATCAGGATATACTGTGTCATTAATTGCCACCCTTGTCCTTTGTCATCAGTGAACCCAGGGTAAGAAAATATTCATAGCCAGGAGTCCAGGATGTGCCATTTTGCCCACATTAGAATTATTGGAGAAATGGAATCTGTTTGGATTTAATTGTTAGGGAAGCAGTGAGATAAACTCTTGGGTTCCTCAGCTATGAAGCTGTTGGTCTTCAGCCCAGCTTAGGTTATCAAAACCAAAAATTCTTCAGATCGAGTCATTTTTCACAGTTTATGAGGTTTATCTTTGGCCTGTCAAGAGATGTTGACAGAGAAATGAAATCAGTCTGTTTCTAGTCTCTTTCACTTTCTGGTTCCCACTGCCTTGTACTAAGTTGAAATGTTCGATTGTAAACACATAAGAAAGGGTGGGAAATGCACACACAGACACAAGATACACATGTACTCTATGTGCCTCCTGTAGGTATTAGAGGTCTCCATTAGAAATTTTTTCAAGACTGCATTTCTATAGAGTAAGGGTTCTCTTTTTGCACAAAGCATTATTTAGGCCCTAAGTGACACTCTGTATATGGGCTCTTAATATTGTGTCCTGGACCCCTTTAGTATTCTGGTGAAGCCTAAGGACCCCTTCTCAGAATGTTTTTAAATGCATAAAATAAGTTACAGAGGATTGCAAATGAATGAAATTATTTTGACATACAGTTATCAAAATATTTTTAAAGTTCATACACCCTACATTAAAAAGCTTTATTCTAAAGTTTCTAACAAGTAGAGTCAGTTTGGGGACATTTAACTTTTTTTCATGTGGTGCAGATCAGGGTAGAAACAACGTGACCAATGCCTTGGGTAAGAAGATGTTTTTGTGAAAGACAATCCAGATCTGTCTCTCTCTCACCTCATTTCCTGCAGGGCTGGGCATCAGAAACTAACCACCAATAACTACAGCAAAGATTAACTCAGATCTCAGACGATCCCTGTGCAGCACAGACTTGCCTTTGACAAACTGGACAAACAGAAAGGACTAGAAAGAGATTGTCGGGAACCTTCCTCCAAATGTGTTACTTGGCTAATCTAGTTGATAGATTGTGGCAAAACAGAAGTGCTTGTTCAAGGGCACAGTCAGGACTGCAGTCTGCAATGATACCTCTCAGCAGATTGATCTTGCCTCCTACGGTCCTGAGAAGATTAAGGCCATCCACCCTGACCTCTCTTATTTCCCATCTTACACATTTCAAAGCTTCTCTATATCTTTCCCCATCCTCTCCTCCATTCTCAGAAGATGAGACTCCTCCTTGCCAAGATTAACCCTTCCACTTGTGCCCTTGATTGAATCTCTTCCCTTTGCCACATCTATTATTCACCTCCCTCTCCTTTCCCATCTTCAGAATCTCCTTACAAACTTGCAAAGTTCTCTGTTATCCTAAAAATATACCCCCAAAATCCACAAATAAACAAAATATTCTTCCCTTGACCCCTGGTCATTCTCTAAAGCTATCATCCTGCATCTCTTTCTCCTCTCCTTTTTGGGGGCCAAACTCCTAAAATTATTTAATTCACTGCCTGTAATTCCTTGACATATATTCTAATTTATCTCCCTGTCTGTGGTCTTTCTTGTCCAGGGATTCTTAACCTAGTATCCATGAACTTGTGGGGTTTTTTTAGAAATGTATTTTAATATAATTAGTTTCCTTTATAATCCTCTGTATTTTATCATTTTAAAAATATTATTCTGAGAAGGGATCCCATACTTGTCTCCAGGCTACCAAAAGGTTCCATTGCAGAAAAAAGGTTCAGAATCCTGGTCTAATCCATCCTTCTCAAAACTGCTAAAATATTCATCCTGATTCACAGATCTGGCCATGTCACTTCATTCAGAAACTTTCACGGACTCCTTAGCTTGGCATTTAAGGTCCTTCACATACCAAGTCCGCTAGGCTTTTCCAACTAGATTTGACATTACTCTCTTTTCACAAACTCTAGCTTCTAGCCAGACTGGACTGCTTCTAGTTATTTCCCAAACTCAACATTCCTTCTTCAACCTCCTTGCAATCCACACAACCTTGCCTGATAAAATCTTTCAGATCCCTGTTCCCACACCACCTCCTTCACAAGTCTTGCATTATTACCCCCAATTGAAAGCATTCTCAGCCTTCTCAAATTTTTCTAGTGTTTTGTCTAGGGGCCTTTGTTGTCCCTAACGCATTCTCTTCTGCACTAAAATTATGTATGTGAGTGTCAAAGGATTATAGAATCACAGATTCTCAGAATTAGACAAGACCTCAGGTGCCAACCATTACAACCTTCATCCGAACAATATCTGTTCCACAACATATCTGACAAGTAGTCATTGAAGGTCTTTTTGGAAGACCCTTCCCCCAGTAAGGTTAGAAGAACGGACCACTTCCTGAGGGAACGAATTCCATTTTTCTTTTTAGGAAAACTTCCTTTGCAAGGAGCCAAAGTAATCTTCACTGAGCTATGTCTTTCTACCACACCCACCCATTGCTTCAGGTGCTAGCCCCTCTTCCACTTGACTGTCTTTTAAATACTTCAATATTAGTATCATACCCTTCCTAAATCTTCTCTTCTCCATTCCAACATTGACGATTCCTTTATTCAAGGCCTATGTGGTGTATTCTTGTGCTCTTCCTTGTCCTGATTCTATTCTCTGGACTAAAATACAACGGCCAGAACTGAACCAGAGTTGATTTTTTTCAGGGCAGAGTAAAACAGGATTGTCACTTCCATAGTCTTGGGGTGCTTTCATCTTTTATTTGTTTTTGTCTTTTGTTTGCAAGGGGGAAGGCAGGGCAATTGGAGTTAAGTGACTTGCCCAAGGTCACACAGCTAGTAAGTGTGTCAAGTGTCTGAGGCCGAATTTGAACTCAGGCCCCCCTGACTCCAAGGCCGGTGCTCTACTCACTGTGCCGCCTAGCTGCCGCTGCTGTCACCTTTTAATGCAGCTTTAAATGTATTAACATTTTCATTCTTCCCTCATATTGAGCTAGTTTACTAAGACCCTCAAATCGTTTTCAGACAAACTGCGCAGCTTGGCTACACCCCTCCCGTCTTATACTTGTGAAGTTGATTTTGTTTCAACCTAAGTGTTAACATTGCATTTATTTTCCATAGATTTCATCTTATTAAATTAAGCCCAGTGTCCTAGCCTATCAAAAAAAATTTTTAGATGAATGTCCCATTTTTCATCCTTGAATTTCTAGTGCCTAGTTCATAAATGTTTATTAAATTTGTTATTAATACTGCTGTAGGCTTCTGGGAGGAAATGGAAAGGGGCCAGGTTGGGGGATGGGGGTGGAAAGGTGGGGCGGTAAGACAAAAGAGAGAAGTATATTCCGACACCATCGTTATTTACCGAGCAATCCACAAGTATTTTGCAGGATCATAAAGTCATAGGTTTGGGGTTAGAAGGGACCTTACAGGCTGTCTGGTCCAATTTTTTTTCTTTTTTTACAGACAAGGAAAATGAGACCCAAACAGAATAATTCACTTTCCTAGGTCACATGACTATCTGAACACAGGTCTTCTGAGCAGGCGGCCAGCCCATTCGCCATTGAGGAGCCCATAGCCTTCCCAGTTGTGTCCTTTTCTCATTCTGGGGATTTCTGCCCATGACTTAATAAGCTAGCTGGCTGAGAGGGCTGTGCAATTGATAATGTTCGACATTATGGTCCTGAAAGCTAAGAGCTTTGATTTTGGATTGTATCTCTAAATAGATACTTCACATTCTTATTCCAGACTGTTTTAAGGTATGGATTTTTTTCTTCCCTTCCCAAACAGAGAATCAGTTTGGTTTTGAAGTTGCTATATATTGTATTCCGCTTTCTTTTTTTTTTTCTTTCCCTTTATCAGTCTCAACCACGGTTTGAGGAAATACTGTGTGTTAGAGACAAAATCTTCCATTCTGAAAAGAAACTTGTTAGCTCCCTGTGAAATGGCAGTTTTCTTTTATCAAGCCTTCAGTCTGCTGTTTGCTTGGAGCTAGGGATATTATACAAATTTGGGTGAAAAACAGAAGGACTAGAAAAGCAAGTCAGTCTGTATTATCAGCTTAAATATCCATGAAATTGTATTTAGGGCAAGCTTCTTTTGAAACATTTTTGGGGACTTGTTTTTCACAGCTAAAACAATCAAAAGAAGAGAAGGCCATTCAAGAGAACCTTCAAGGCAAATGTAAACTCTGGGCAGGCTATTGTCTTCTTTAACTATATTTTTTGGAGGAGGTAAGGATTTGTCACCCAAGGTTTAATCCAGAGCAAATCTGGAGGGCTTTTTCAGGTCTTGCCCTTATTATCCGTAAGAATAATCACCCTGCCTTTGTGGCCCATGTGCTGTTTAGCATTTATTTAACAGCTCTCCTCACAAAATAATGAAGAGAAAATAGACGTGGAATCCAAGCGTAGGAAGGATTGTTATTTGGGGGATGGAGACCAGCTGCTCTCCATTTCCACTATGGACAGGACAAAAAGCAGTGAGTCTGCAGTGCAGCAGGGAGGGATATAAGCTAGAGATAAGGAAAACACCCAAAGAGCCAGGAGTGGGGGGCTGGGTGAGCCTGGAGGAGAAAGACTTATGTGATCTTTGTCCCAGAGCTCTTTTCAAACAGACCATAGATTTCCCTCGCTCAACTCCTAGCCTGCCTGGAGGCAAGAAGGAGAGCTGGAGGCTCTCTGGAGATCCCTGGAACCCTGCCTTGCAGCAATCAGACAATAATTGAGTCAAGCAGCTGGTCACCTGCTCTTGCACGCACTCTCAGGTCCTGAACTTGGCCAGACTCGGAGCCAGATACTTCTTCCCTTCTGAAAAGGGATATGCTATTTCCTCCCTGACTCAGGTTTGCCTGGAACAAATGAACAGGTCTGGGTCCTGGTGGTGAAATTACAGCCCACCACATGGAGCATGGGTCCTGTTTGCTTTGCAACCCTGTAGAGGCCTTAAAAGCATTTGGGACCAGAATGCCTCACCTGTCAAGGAGCATTACTTTCTATTGTCTCTGGCTGCCAGTTCCCAGGGTTTGTGATGAGTGGCTTCGTGCCAAGTCATTAGCAAGTCCATTGTAACCTCCCCCAGTGTTCCAGGGGTCATGAAAAATCATCTTTTCTCCACAACAGTCACCAGGTAAATAGGTGTCTGTAAGAACAATTTAGACTCACAGATTTGGGAAGGACCTCAGAACCTATACCTGAAGCTATACCCCCTCTCCTCCCACCACAATATCCCCAACAAGTGTTCATCCGGTCTCTGTTTCAAGACCTACAGGGATCAGGCCAGGACTCTCTCCTAATATCTTAGATTTTTGCACATTATTTTTCCCACATTTAATCAATCAGCATTAATTAAGTGCTTGCTATGTACTGAGTGTACAGAGAAGAAAAAAACCAGAGAAACAGTCCCTACCTTCAAGAAAGTTACATTCTAATATGTAGAGATACAGGAAGTCTTAGTAATTGCACTAAGACTTTTGGGACATCCATGTCTATACGTGTTAGAATGTAAGTTTCTTAAGACTTAACAGCTTAAAACTGCACTAAGACTTCTGGGACATCCTGTATCTGTACGTGTTAGAGTGTAACCTTTTTAAGTCTTAACAGCTTAAAACTGCACTAAGACTTTGGACATACTGTATACAGATAGATAGATAAGAAAGAAAGAGAGAGAGGTGTATACATATATAAATATAAGGATCAAGAAAGGATCCATGCTGACAGTGATACTTGAGCTGACTATGAATTGTAAGAGGTGGAGGTAAGGGGAGAGAGCATTCCAGCCTATATGAAGAGAGAGAGTGTGCGGTGGGTGGGTGAGGAGAGGAAGGGCAAACAGTCCATTTTGCCTGCCTAAGCATCAGGCAAAACAACTCTAATCCCTTCAAATGCCTAAAGATACTTATCATGGCCCTCCTAATCTCTTCTCAAGGAGAAACATCCCCAATTCTATGAGATAGAGGGGGACAGATGTTTGTGTCACCAACAAAACTGAGTATTTTCAGAATTAGTAGTTTCCTAGCAAGTTAAAGGTAGCTGAGTAAGAGCAATCTCAAAAGATGAAAAGCTGGAGGTGGGGGGTTAAGAGGTAAGCTCTTAAAATGCACCTAAGGAAGGGTGAGATCATTGGAAACCAACCATTCTTAACAAGTAATTTTTCCTTGGGTAGGAAGGCAATTGATACCTCAGGGAGATTATTACTGGTTTTGGCTAAAACTAAAAGAAACTCCTAATTTCTTTTTTTTCCATCCCTTTCCCTATTCCCCATCCAAGGCCCAAAACGGGAACCATTTCATGAGGTCCCCAGTGTGAATTAGGAAAGGATATTTCTGGTTTAGACCCCCCCCCTTTTGCCTTTTGGCCTCTTTTGGCCTCTTTTTTGGCCTTGACTTGGAGTGTAGGTAAATCACATGTCTCCAAGGAAGAAGCAAAGACAGTTTAGGTGAGAATATGGTACAGTGTTTAGACTTCTTGTCTCCCTACTAGTGGTCTTACTCAAAAGTGCAGATGGGTCATAGTTTAAGGAACAGCATCTGTACTTTTAACATCGGTCTCCAGTTCAGGCAGGTTGTACCCTAGCATTTCATCCTTTTCTCTTTCTCTACTCCTGTCCTGGCCTTGAGAAACTGACCAAAACTGCCCCGCCACTCTGCACATGGAAATCTGAGTGTTAATACGGATTTATGCCAATGGGCCTGAGCCATGGTACCATGGGCACACAAGCCAGGAGATCAGGGAAATCAGCCCTCCAAAGCACTGTTATCCCAATTGTCTCAAATAGACATTGTCTGGGTTGACAGAAGATTGATTCTGCCAACATGCTTTAACCATATGAAAGTAAAACACTGAGGTCTTCATGACTCTGTTACTCTTTTCAGTTATCTACCTATGGATTATTCATGGAAAACCTGAAATACTCACTTGTTGCCCATTGTTTTGAGTTGCTAGTGTGTTCCCAGGACTTTTCCTCCATGGCCTCATCACTGAGTACTAAAGGAATGCAAATTATTTCTGATACTTTTTCTGAATCCTGGTAGAGAAACCGTACTTGGGAAGGAAAAAAAAATCTGTAGGAAAAAAATCAGAAGCATGCAATTCATCTGAAAGCAAAATAGAAATGGCTTGTAGATTATCCATGGTTTTAGTATACCTGTAGTATTGATTATGTCTAGAATCAGAGTATTAGAGATGGGAGATACCTTAGTGTCTATCTCCTCCAGCTTCCTCATTTGACATATGAGGCCCCAAAAGTATAAATGACTTCTCTTCTATCACCCAATGAGTTTGTAGTAGAGGGGGTACCAGAACCCAGGTCTCCTTACTCCTGAACTCCCTATTCCTAGGTCTTCTTGCTACTTACTATCTGACCTTGCCATTCTTGGAATCCCAAGGCAGGCTTAGTGATTCTGGTTACTAGAATGACAACTGAGTGGGGACAGAGCAGACAAATCTAAGAGAACTTTGGTTTATTTTTCCAGAACGTGAGAATTCAAAGAACTCTGCCAAGGAAATGGGTGATGTCTTCATTCCATTTCTTATATTTCTGTCCTCTTCTGAAGGCTGGGTTTGCACTGGCATAGTTTTTTTTTCCCCATATCAAGTGGTGGTTCTTTCTATGCTGATACTCACACTCTGATTCTGGTTTCCACTTTTGAGGTAAAAGAGACAGACCTATTCCTTTTTTAGATAAGTAGAGAAATACTGAAAAAGGGAGAGAAGCAAGTATTCAGATAAAAGAGGATTCTCCTAAAAAGAGATACAGCCCTGCCTTTAAGCTAATTGTGAAAGCACTGGAGTCCAACAGATGGGGAGACATTTGGCTCTGCTACCTATTTGCTCGATGACTCCCTGTGCCCTGTTTTCCTTACCTGCAGAAATGGAATGACTTTATTCACCATTCCTGGACACCACTTCCTTTTGTATGTTGTCTCTCCCATTAGAATGTAAGCTCCTTGAGGACATGGACTGTCTTTGGTTTTTTTGTTTTGTTTTGTTTTTATTTGTATCCCCAGGACTTAGTGCAGCGCTTGGCACATAGCAAATGCTTATAAATGCTTCATTCATCCATTCATTCATGACATACTTATCAGGGTTGCTTTGAGGACAAAATAAGATAATAACAGTGAAAAGTGATTTGAAAAAAAAAGGGATCCTGGTTATTGTTGCTCCACATCTCTTGCCCTGGAATGGCCCTTTTTAGTAAAAGCCTGAGGAGACCTATAGCGTGGCTGAAGGAGGAAGAGACCACAGATGGCTGAGAGGACACTCCCCAGCCAGCCTGTACCTCTCCAGGGAACCAGTCATTCTACACTCAGCTGATGTCTCAGGTTTCTTTCGGTCTCTTTGGAGGTTCAAAGGGAATGTGTATTTTAGGTTTGAGAAGGAAAATAAATCTCTGATGTCAGACCTGAGGCTTAGAGCTAAGAAAGGCCTTCGTTTGACTACGGAAAGAGCAGCCCTGACGTTGTGGTTTCTCCAGCCCTCAAATGCCACCTACTCAGACAACAAGTCCCGACACTTGTGTATATCTCCTTTAAAGGTTCAGTAGTAAACACCACAGCTTGTCACCCCAACCCAAGAAAAAGAAATCTTAGAAACCACGGTCATCTCCCTAACCTGGTTTGGCCTGCATAGAGTGTGTTTACTATTATAAGTCACGTGTCAAGGGCAAACTGGTGCCTTCTGAAACAAGGGAGACAGTGTGTCGACCCCCACACTCGCAGAGACTAAAATACTGGTGTTGCCAGGATATTAAACTAGTGGTTTCCCGGTCTGTATTCAGTAACACGATGTGGGGAATGGGGAGGGGAGAAGTGGAGGAATGGAATCGTAGTTTGAAAGAATTATCATTTTCTCAACTGAAGTGTCTGTCCAGTGTGATTGTATCTATTGCACAGAACAAACAAAGCCCATTTAGAAATCTGTCTTAATTGGTTACTGGAGAAACCAAGGGATACCCTTAGTTAAATCCTAAATCAGTTTAGTCTGTACAAGTACCTCTTTCTCCCTGTTTGGATGGGTCATCGTATCCTGAATCTGTCACTGAATCCTTCCTGTCTATTAATAAAGCTAGTCTATATAGAGGATGGAATTTCTGTAAACTTCAAGGCTAGAGGAAGGAATGGGGAAAACATTTTTCCCACTGTAAAGCCTGTGTCAAATGGTGGGATTCCCCTTTCCCATAAGTGGCAACCCCTCAACTCCTGAGCTTAGGCTGGGGCTGAACTGGCCAGGGAGGGAAAGGGATAAATCCAACTGAAAGTGTGGTGGCTTTGAGTCAAAGAGCAAAAATTTACATTTTCAGGAAAATTAGAAAATTTTGCCCTAGATTTATTAGAAATTATCAGAAAATTAGAAAATGTGCCTATTAGCACACTGAGTTATTATATGGGTCTTTCAGATAGATATTAAGATAGAGATAGAGATAGAGATTTCTTTTACTTTCTTTTAAACAAAAAATGAGAGTTCCAGGTAGCCTGGATGACTCTCAGAATTGAAGGGGACATGGGGGGAGTTGGCTGTATCAGTCCCTGTGGGATTAGAGACAGATGACATTGAAGGAAGTAGCAGTGGGGGCCTCTGAGCTATGCTGTTCTCCTGTGTTGGGAGACCAGCAACAGCTCAAAGAGCTGCCTTCTCCTCTTAACGGGTCTTCTCTTAAACGGCAGAAAATAATTTGCTAATTGTAAAGAGTGAAAACAAGCCTGACAGTTATTCCTATCCAGTAATTCCCTGAAATGGCAGAGACTCGTTGGGCACTCCTTGGCAACTTGCTATTTTCCTCATGCCCTACCTTCTGACAGTCCCATCCTCTTTGTAGTTTGCAACTGGAGAAACCTAAGGGCCCTCCAGTTACTTACTCAGTTATGCCCTTCGACACATCCTAAGCTGACGCAGGAGAGAAGAGGTGAACACAGAAGGTCAACAGGGCGGCCCCTGTACTCCCTCAGGGTCTCCAGGCTTCATGACCCTTCCTATTAGTCAATCTGAGGTGGTATAAAAGTGACACTAATGACTAACCCAGGTGTAAAACAGGATAGCCTGCGACTGAAAGATGGTGTTATCAAGAAAATTTTAAATCAGAATCATAGACCAGAAGAAGTAGAACAGCCCTTAGAGATTTTTTTTCAGTTGTTTTTCAATCGTGTCCAGCTCTTTGTGACTCCATTTGGGGCTTTCTGGACTAAGATACTGCAGTATACTTTCCTTCTTCACCTCATTTTACAGATGAGGAAACTGAGGCAAACAGGATTAAGTGACGTGCCTAGGGTGACACAGCCAGTGTCTGAGGCACAGCCAGTGTCTGAGGCCAGATTTGAACTCAGGAAGATGAGTCTTCCTGATTCCAGGCCCAGTACTCTATCCATTCTACCACCGGGCTGCCCCACCTTAGAGATTATCTAGAAAATTGTGCCTATTAGAACACTGAGTAACTATATGGGTCTTTCAAATAGATAGATATTAAGATATATTAATATTAAATAGATATAGATTTCTGTTACTTTTCTTTTAGATAAAAAATGAGAGTTCCAGGTAGCCTGGGTGACTCTCAGCATTGAAAGGGACATGGGGAGAGTTGGCTGAGCTCTCATTCTGTGGTTGAGCCAACCAATACTCAGCTGTTAAGTGAGAGGAAACTGGGTGGTGCACTGGGTAGAGATCTGGACATATGGTCAGGAAGATCTAAGTTCACATTGAACTTCAGACGTTGGCTATGTGACCTGAGCAAGTCATTTAACCACTGTCTGTCTCAGTTGCCACAACTGTAAAATGGGAGATAATTATAACATCTACTTCCCAGGGTGGTTATGAGGATCAAATGACATAATACTTGTGAAGCACTTAGTTTGGTACCTAGCACATAGTAGGTACTTAATAAATACTTGTTTCCTCCTTCTCTTCCTCCTTCCCTTTCCCCCTCCCTCTTTCCTTCCCTCCCTTCCTTCCTTCCAGTGCTTTTTCCCCTGCACCTCTTATGTCATTTCCCCTCTCCAATGCCTTACTTAGGCTATTCCCTATGCCTGGGATGCCCTCATTTCCTCTGTTTACTTACTGAATTCCTGCTCAATTTTAAGTCCTACTAAAATTCTACCTTTTCAATGAAGCCTTCTCTGAATCTCCTGGTGGTTAAGCCCCACCCCACCCCCTCACATTTTACATGCTAGTTTACACCAGTCTAATGTACTTTTTTGCTATTGTATTTAATCAATCCATCAGCATCTTATTTATAAAGCAGGTATTATGTGTCAGGCACTGTGCTAGGCACTGGAGAAACAAAGACAAGGGAAAAAAAAGTGGAACAACCCCTGTTCTCAAGGAGTTTACATATATAAACACAGATAGAATAAATATACGGAATAAATACAAAATAAATTGAATGTGTTTAGAAATGGAAGGCACAAGTAACTGATATCAGGAAAGATTCTGAATAGAAAGTGGTTTTTGAGTTGTGTCTTGAGACAAAGATGAGAAAGAAATGAATTCCAGGCAGGGTACAGGGCCTGGGGTTGGGAGATGCAGTATCTTGTGCGCAGATCAATGTAAGGCCAGTTTGACTGGACCATGGAGTATATAAAGGGAATGTTACGTCATGACACTGGAACAGTATGTGGGGCCAAGTTGTGAGGAGCTTTAAAAGCCCAATAAAGGAGTAGACATTATCCTAGAGGCGATGGGGAGGGAGCCCCTGGACTTTATTTAGTAGTGGTTTATAATGGCTTAGATGGGTTAGTGTCTTAGACTTCCATTTCACTTGGAAGCTTCTCAAAGGCTGGGCTGGTTTCCGACGTAAACTTTATATTCTCACGGCAGTCAGCACAGCACCTAACGTATAATAACTGTTGAATAAATGTTTGTTATGGTGTTTTATATTGTATTTTCACCATTCTGCCTGTACTTCTGTAGCTTGAGGTTTGTCCCCAAGGGCAGCTCACCCACCAATGTATGGTTGGTCTTTTAGGGAGAAGCATGAATGAGGTGACTCCTCATCACAGATAGATGGATCTCTTGGAAAGTCCTCTCTAGCCCCATCCCTTAGAATCTCACTCTGTAATCATACCGCTTAAACTTGGCAGGAGAAGAGGCACATCTGTTTTAAAATTTTGACTCTCCCCAAATTTAATAAAGATAATGTTTTTAAGCCTGTGAAGTGGTGGTGTGGGAAAAGGTAGGATGACAGGTGAAGAGCCAGACGTGATGATGAAATGGAAATGACAAGGATAGGCAGGGGCTATATTGTAAAAACAGATCTAACAGAGGAACAATGGCTTCCCCCTGATCTTCGAAAGCTGAGGCTTCTTTCACAAGCCCTCTCCTCACTCTTTGGCTTTTTGCTTCCCTTCCAAGCAGAACAGTTTGTGGAAACATCACCAGGATGGATTGTAACCCCACAAGACTGCCCATAAGCAGCAGGAAGACATCCCTGAGAGTTCCAAGTCAGTGCCTGTAAGGCGAATCATGTCTAGACTCCATTGACTATGGAGTTCACCCATCAGCTTCTCACATCATCAGACAAAGCCAAGTAGCCTCATAGAATAAATGAGGGGCAGAGGCCGCTATAGATCATACCAAAGCTTGAGATTTCCACTGTTAAGAATAAAAATGCCTGGAGACATGTGAGATTAGATTAGTCCAGAACAGAGTTGCTCAAGACCAACCACTGTGGAGTTATCAATTTACTACTTTTTCTGGACTGAGGAATATATGAAAGTGTTAGGTAAGCATGGAATTATAGAAGTTTTGAGTAAGAAGGAACCGCAAAGATTGTCTTATACAACTGTCCCCGTTCTACTGGCCAGAAAACTGAGACTCAGGGTGGTGGGGTAATTCGCCTGAGGTCATGCTGCTAGGTATACAGCTAGGGTACAACCGGGCCTGGATCTAGTCTCCACCCTTCCAAAGACTCCTTACTTTCCTTCCTTCCTGACCTGATCTAATTCATGTACAGATCTGCCAGTGAGGAAACTCCCTTTACCAATGTAGATCTGTACCTGCTCTACAGTTTATCCATGAGAGCCCAGAAAGGTTAAGTGAATTGCCCAGAGGTCGAGTCCAGTTCCTCCAGACTCTGAAGCTCTCTCTATTCATTACACCAAGCTACCTACCTGGCCATGACATAATGATTTGTTTAATGATTGTTGGTTGGTGACAACGTGATTGATTGATCAGCCTACCTGCTCCACCCTCTTCTCCAAATATTTTACAAATATTGCTTTGCAAGGAATTTAAAAAAAAAAACAATTTCCCCATTCATTTAGATATTTGTCAAGAATTCAGATATACATAAACTGCTTTATGCTGACTCACGGTCACAGGACTGAGGCTTTTGTAGTTACCTGACACTTTGTTATTAGATGATGGAAATATCAGCGGAGACTCAAACCTAGATTCTTCTTCATCCCCTAATCTCTGCCTCGGTATAATCTTACCTTGCTCTTACACAAGCCCAAGCCTAGAGGATTAGTGTCAGGAGAGCATAGCCCTTCACGTTTATCTTACTGGACCAGAGCCCCTTCACCCTGGAAGAAATATAGGACTCTTATCCACTTGTGTGTTCAGGTGGTGAGATCAGATGATTGGAAGTCTCAGACCGAAGCTTTCCCAGACTGTCCAAGGACTGTATGTACATCAGTGACCCAAACTGATGTAAGAGGTCATCATCCTCATTGTCCCAGTTATTCCAGCTCTGTAGCAACTGTTGGTAGAAGTGTAATCAAGTTTCATTTCCTGACAAGGGTAGTTGCCTTTTATTGTTATTGTCAGATTTCTTACACTTATAAATACAGTCTCCTTAATTATGGATGGGCCGTTTACAGGCTGGAGATAGCCAGTCCCACTGCTGTGGTTTGGCTGCCACCTTGTGGTCAGGAGGAGGAATTCCACAGGGCTGTGTCTCTCAGTCCATGAATGTGTTTATGAAACATGTAGTGTGAGAAAGTTGCTGCATTCATCTCTGTAGGGGTTACCGAGGCAAGATCCTTACCCTCAAGTTTTCAATCCAGTGGGAGAGGTCAGATGTTGTATTCACATGAAAAGTTATCTAATAAAATGGTAAATAGTAATATTTGCTATTTATGTGAAGCACTAGACTAGCAGCTACAGTTAAAAATGGTTTTAAAAGTTTAAAAGTTTTTTAAAAGGTTAAAAAAACTCTACGTGATCTCTGCTGTCAAGGTGCTTACAATCTACTGCGGATGAGAGGACAGGTATACAAGTAGGTCTCATACAAAAATAGCTTAATTGGGACAAAAAAGAGAGAGCTGTACAAGATGCTGTGGAGAATTCAGGGGACAGAACAACTTTAAGCTGTGCAGATCAGGGGTGGCAACTAAGCTGACTTTGGAAGGAAGAAAAGGATTTTTTTTGGAAGAGAAGGATTTTAACAAGTAGATATAGGAAGGAGTGAGGTTGAGGCATAAGGGATACTTTGCCGGAACACTGGAAAGTGGGGAGAAGGCAGGTTAAATTTGGGGAACACTTAGTAGTCTAGTTTGGTTGAGCTGCAGCATGTATAACCACTATGGAGTTATCAGTCTACTGCTTTTTTTCTGGGCTAATAAATATAAAATATTAGGTAGGCAAAGAATCAATAGAATTTTTGAGTAAGAAGGAACCACAGAGATCATGTTATACAACTGTTGCTGTTCTGTCAGAAGAATGTACAGGTGCAGCTAGGTGGTGTAGTGGACAGAGCACTGGACCTGGAATCAGAAAGACTCTTCTTCCCGAGTTCAAATCCAGTCTCTGACACCTATTAGCTGTGTGACCTCGGGCAAGTCACTTAATTCTGTTTGCCTCAATTTCTTCATCTGTAAAATGAGTCAGAGAAAGAAATGGCAAACCACTCCAATTTCCCCAAATGGGGCGGGGTGGGGGGTCACATAGAGTTGGACATAACTACAAAACCACCAAACAACAGCAAAGGAAATAATGTGAAATAAGTCTGGAGAGGCAGATTGAATCCATATTATGGAGGGCCTTAAATTTTGGGCTAAGGAGTTTATATTTTGTCTAATAAAAATAGGAAGTCACTGAAGGTTGGATGAGATCGATAATAAGTACTATAGGAATTCAGAGGAGGAATAGAGAAGTTCCCCCAATTGTGGTCAGATAAGGCTTCAATGTGGAGGTGGTGTATGAGCTCAGCTTTGAAGGATGGGTAAGAATTAGGTAGAAAAGGAATTGGAAGACATTCGAAGTCAGGAGGACATGAACAAAAATGGTCAGGCAGGAAAATATAAGGTATGTTTAGGAGAGAATCAATAAACCAGTTTGCCTGGAGTGGAAAGGTCATATAGAGGACTCAGGGTAATAAATCTGGAAAGAAAGATTGGTGCAGGATTGTGTAAGGTCTCAAATGACAGGCTAAGGAGTTTGGTTGAAAATGCCCTCTCCTAGTAGGATTCCCTACAGAAAGGCGGTTGATCCACTAGGGAATGAACTCTAGTGGACTGAACAGAAGGCAATAGTCAGGGGACTTTGGTTGGAAGCACTTCACTTAAGGAGGTTCAAATAGATGATCTTTGAGTCTTCTAGCTCTCAATCTCATTACCCCACCCATGCTCTGCCACTAAATGGTTATGTTCCCTTCCCTTAATTTTATTTGCCTCTGACTCCATTTTTTCATCTGCCACAGGAGGGGAAAATAATATTTTACTTAATTTAGGATAAAATAAGAGAGTATGCATGAAAAGAAAAATCAAAGACACTGTGTATAAATGTAAGGCATTATTGCTATTTTCTAAACTTTGGAGTGACCTGAGTGAGAGATTCCTTTTGTATGATTATATAATAAAGGAGGGGCAACTCGGTATAGTGGATGTTCTGGCCCCAAGGTCAGAAAGACCTGGGTTCACATCTTACCCCTGACACATAACTGTACCGGGCAAGTCATTTAACCTCTCGATGTACTGAGCAATTCCCTAAGACCATAATAATACCTAATAATAACAGCTAGCATTTATATAGTGCTTATTATATACCAGGCACTGTAATAAGTGGTTTACAAATATTATCTCATTTGCTCCTCACAACAACCCTGGGAAGCAGTTGGTAACTACTATCTCCATTCTACAGATGAAGAAACTGAGGCAAACATATTAAGTGATTTGCCTAGGGTCACACAGATTTTTGTTGTTATTGAACCGTTTCAGTAGTATCTGACTCTCCATTACCCCATTTTCTGGATTTTCTTGGCAAAGATGCTGGAGTGGTTTGCCATTTCCTTCTCCAGTTCATTTTACAGATGAGGAACTGAAGCAGACAGATGAAGTAACTTACCTAGGGTCACACAGATTGTAAATGTTTGAGACCAGATTTGAACTCAGGATTTCCTGACTCGAAGCCCATAAGTTGTGGAGATGGTGCTAACCAACCTTGATAAAGGTAATTCCTTCATTTAGAAATTCCCTCAATCATTGAAATTACAAATATAGCCCTATCCCTGAAAATTAAGGGAGTTTTTTTCTCTGTCAGTAACATTTTAGTGTATTTTAAGACTTAACCTTGCTTTCCTATCTTTTCCTATCTTCATTTCCTTTCCTCTCTTTTCTTCTATGTTGTGTCCTACCTACTGATAAGCATAAATTCCTGGAGTAGGCTTGGAGCATCTCAAACCTTTCTCCATTGTGCTAGGGTTAGAAGAGTAACATGGTGTACTGGTTTTGCTAATCCTTAGAGTCAAACTTTGGGATCCCAGCTTCAAAGCATTGTCAGCTCATTTGGACCTTCCAGCTAGTTGTTTCCAAAGTACACATGGGGGGATCTGCTTCTGTCTCCTCTTTGTTCTGCTAGTTAATGATCCCAATGACCTAAGAATTTCTAGTGTGCCCTTTATGGCTTCCAGGTGGTATCCTCCATCTCATTCCTGACCCAGCCACAATGGCCATCTGCAGCTTCTAGGTGGGGTGAATTTCTCCATTTTTTTATAGCATTGAATTGAGGATCAGGTTCACATGCCAGTTTTCTGAATTCTGGAAGTGTCTGTTGAGGCGAGAGCAAGGCACCTGATTAATGAAAGCTGAAGCTAGCTTGATTTTAAGTGTTTTTCTGAAATTTTCTCAGCTGAGATTATCAAAAAAGAAGAAAAATTTCACTTTGAGGCAAAATAGTATTACTTTGTGATGCTGATTTGGGAGGAGAGGGCAAGATAAAAGAAACATTTGGTTAGGGATAACATCCCTTTCTCTTTATTGGCATTTATTTTTACTTTTTTTCAATTAACAAAAATCTATTTTTCCTCTCTCCTATCTCCCCTCCCCCACTGGGAAAGAAAAAATTGCTTGTAACAAATATCTGTAATGAAGGAAAACAAATTCCCACACTGGCCATGTCCAAAAAATATGTCTCATTCTGTGACTTGAGTCCATCACCTTTCTGTAAACGGATCCTCTGGAAGCACATCTGCTCATTATGTTGATCAGAGTTCTTAAGTCTCAGAGTTGTGGCCTTCATTTATACAACGTGTTTCCAAGAGGGAACTTTACAGTATTCAAAGGAAATAACACTTGAAGGGAACTGGTAGCAGAGAGAAGGGATTGACAGGAAGTGAGCCAGGTGACAATTTAACTTTAGGAACTCAACATTTATAATTGGATCTCTTTTAGCAAATTGAGACTTTTTGAATGAATAGTTCTTACTCTCAAGCCTATCCTAGTTTTGGGTTACTCAGTATCCTACCTGACCCCCTCTTAAATTCCCTGCTATTTTAATTGTAACGGATGCCTTTTCCTCTCCAACACATTGATTGATCAGGTAACATTGGTTTTTAATAGTTCTTTGTGTTTGCATGACTTCCCTCCATGAGGGAAGGATAAACTTGCTGACTACCTTAATACCTAGCACTGTGCTGTGCATACAGTAGCTGTTTATAAAGTATTTGTGGGAAGGAAGGAAGGGAGGAAGAAAGGAAAGTAGGAAGGGAGGAATGAAGGAGGAAAGAAAAAGAAAGGAAGGAAGAGAGAAAGAAAGAGAAAAGAAGAGAAAGGGAATGAAAGAAAGGAGGAAAGAAAGAAAAGAGGATAGTGTAAGAGTCTAGAAACTGTAAGTTTTGTTACAAACTGTTTAGGTTTTATGGTACAGTTGAGGTCAAGAAGGAGTGGAATTTTTGTGTCTTGATGTTTTGCTGTTATTGATCTGTGTGCTCTCCTTCCTTCCATTTCTTCATTTATTAGCTTCCTTGTAATATTCTTGAAGTTAGTGATTCTATCTTTGTGTAGTCCTAAGCCAGGATCTTGGTTCCTCTTTGGGAGAAAAAATATGTTGCTCTTCTCCCTACATTGTACACCTTAGCAGAGTATCCTTGGGAACTGTGAATACCTTTTTAATGAGTAAATAATCTAATGCGTTAATGAAATGCAGCCTAACAGATATATAAAGACACAACTTTGGATTTGAAAAGTTTCCAAAGAGAAAGATCATTCCTTCTATCCCAGAGCAAGGGATTCCAGCTCTTAAGTCAGGAAAGCCTCAGACAGAGAAGCAGCTGTTGATCTGTGTGAAAAAGAAAAAGAAACTGGCATCAGAAGGAAAAAAGCCTGGCTTTAGGTAATCTGGATTTGTTTTTGCTTTCCCCATCCCTTTTCCTAAGGGATAAGGCTTGTGAGGGGCTTCACAGGGTGAGAAATACTTTATCTGAGCCCATGGGGAAAGATGTTTCAGTCAATCTGCAGCAGACTAAGATTTGGAAGATCTGGTTTCAAGTCCTACTTTGGCTACTGACCAATTATTCGATCTTGGGCTCTGTGCTAAGTGCTTTACAGATATAGAGGTGATACAGGGGAAGGGTCAACAGATTAAATTCAAATCTAGTAGGGGATGATGAAACGATCGGACACTTCATTGGAAGAAGGGACTCCCAGATGAGGACATTTCTTCCACCAAAAAGGTCAACACTTTTTCTGTAACTTATACTCTTAGAGATCTTCAGCGTCATCATCATCGTCATCGAAATGTATTATACCAAGCATTTATACAGCACTTCAAGGTTTGGAAAGGACTTTACAACTATTATCACATTTAATCCTCACAATAACCTTGGGAGACAGGTGCTATTATGATCCCTATTTTACAAGTGAGGAAACTGAGGCAAACCAATTAAGTAACTTTCCTAGGATTATAAAGTTATTTGAACTCAGGTCTTCCTGACTCAAAGTCCAACTCTATCCATTGCTCCACCTTGCTGTTTCACTATTCTTAAAGAATTGCCTGGTACTGAGAGGTTAGAGCACCTGCCTGGGGTCACACAGGTGCTACATGGTACTGTGAAATTTGAATCCAGGTGTTCTTGGCTTCAAGACCAGCTCTCTATTCATTATGTAACACTGCCTGATGATGATGATGATGAAATGGGGTATGCTTAATGTGAAGGGGCTTTGTAAGCTGTAAAGGACTCCCAAAATTTAGTGGCATATCATTAGCTCGTGGAGGTCATGGAATGCTCACTCATTTGCCTTTCTCAGGGTCATTAATTCAACAGCCATTTATAAAGCACCTACTATGTAGAGGACACTTTGTAAGTTTTTTTTTTTTTTAATGCAAGCTGAGATGCTGAATGGGAGGTTGACATTAGGTCATCTGGGACACCAGTCCACACTTTCTTCCTTTTGTAGTGGAAGAAACAAAAACCAAAATCAGCATCAACATCATTACAGTGTCCACTTACTTCTGTCATTTAGTGTCCTAAATAGAGGTTATATAGTGGCTTAAAATATGTGGCTATCTTTTTCTGAACAAAACTGAACAGGTATGAGGGGAAACAAAATGAAAGCTGGGGCGGGGAGGGGTGTGGGTGGGTGTTTTACCTTTAAGCAGAGATTTCATTAACAAGACTTACACTGTTGGCTCAGCACAAATATCCAGACCCACTGGATTGAGAGATACTAATTGTGGGTCAGCTAGGTGGCACCGTGGATAGAGCACTGGCCCTGTAGTCAGGTGGACTTGAGTTCAAATTCAGCCTCAGACACTTGACACTTACCAGCTGTGTGACCCTGGGCAAGTCACTCAGCCCTTTTGCCTCACACACAAAAAGAAAGATATTGGTTGTGTTGTCCTCTTGGTACTCTAGGTCAGAGTTTCTTAAACTTTTTCGACTCCCAACCCCTTTTTGTATTGGCATTGCACGGCCTGAGGGCATGCACAGTGCAAAGTGCTCATGCTTTGTGTTCAGAACCAAAGCTTTGGTGAATTTGTGAGGTGTAAATACAGGCTAGAAACACTCCAAATTCATTATGTGTTTAATTTTTTAATTAAGTTTTGGTTGTTTCAAGAGTTCAGAAAGCTTTTACTATTACCAAATCTTTCACAACCCCATATGGGGTTGTGACCCACAGTTTAAGAAGCACTGCTTTGGGAGACTCCCAAGGACCAGACGTTATGTGGAAGGTGACAAATTGCATTGATAGAGGGAGTTTTCCTAAGCAGGAGTCCCCTACATGGGTGTAATTGCATGCCTTTTATCCTATAATATCACTTATTATTATAAAGAATCATTGGTTAGACCATTTTTAATATAATTCTAAAAATTGACCAAGTGCAAGGAGTAAGGGAGGGAATGTCACCCCGGACTAGTAGAATGCTGTGCCAAGAACAGATCTAGGAGAGGCAGCAGATCACCAAATCAGAACACTGAGTAGAGGGATGGGATGTCACCAAAATCACAATCATGGTAGTTGATAAAAGCAGGTGAGAATGGCTTAGTACTAGTTCCTTAGTACTAAATGACTGCAGAAGACATTGATGAAGAATCAGGCACACTGTTGATAACACGGAAGAACCTTTTAAAAAGACACGGAGAAAAATAATTAGAAAACAAATTAAATATATTCTAGGAACAGCACCTAGAAAAAACAAGAGAGGGTCAAAAGGATCGCTTTTTGACAAAGATCACTATACTCAATCTTAGCCTCAACAGATTGAAAAAGGATTGCTGTTAATTATTATTAATAAATATGCTTCTCATACTATTTATATATTATAGTATATTTCAAAAATGCTATTTGTATATTTGTTTCTACATTATTATACCATTTAAGTAGTACATGTTATAATCACAATATATTAGTGTTATAATTAAATATAGCTGTTATCAAATATTATTATAATGAATAATACAGAGTCCCTACCTTCAAAGAGTTTACATTATCTATCTACTTCACAAGGTTATAGCGAGTAATATGCTTCTTAAACTTCATCATATAAATTATATGAATATGACGTTGTTACTAACTTTCATCATCGTTATTATGCTCTAGAGGGTGATATAAGGCATATACACTCAGAAGAAATTCAACTGCTACTTCAAAACAGCCTATTTTGTCCCTGATTTGATCAGCTGGATTCATCTATTCTAATTGCAATTTAAAAAGAACATAGGGAAAGCAGGGCCAACCTTGATCGTTTCCTATATCATCCCCAGGACATTGCCTTTCTCTTCCTTTTATCCCCATCTCCATCGCCTAGAGTCACAACTGATCAAATCACAGCTCTCACTCAGCTCTAGTCAGTTTAAGGCCTGATTCAAAAACAATTGCATATCCCCAAATTAACTGTAGTCAACTCTTGAATATGTATGTGTGTGTGTATATATACATATACACATACACATATATACGCATGTACACATATGTACACATATATGTATAATAGAGAACCTATAATACATTTAAAAAGTGAAATTAGTATACAATCCAAAATGCTCAATTTATTTGAGGATTTCAACTTCCCCTTCCATCCCATTTCCCCTAACCTGAGGACTAGCAGAAGAACTGTGGATTGGTTTGACTTTGAGTTGTATCACCTATATATTAGCGGAGCACTGAGCACAGTCAAGGAAACACGCTGGGCCCCTCTCTTCTATTCCTTGGCTGTGAGACTGTAGATGTGTTATTTAAATTGAGAAATTTAGGCCTCAGTTTCCTTATCTGTTCAGTGTGGGATTGGGCCAGATGAAAAGACAGAACCTTGTCAGGTCTGATGTTCTTTGCCTTTGTGCCTTATCCTCCTACGAGGCTGCCTTCTGTGAGGAAAGGAACTGCGTCTCTTATGTAAACTTTTGGTCTCCCTTGACGCCTAGCATAGTGCTCTGCACAGAACAAATGCTTTAAAAACGTCACATTAAATAATATACAGTCCCTAAGTTCAAGGGAGATTTGTGGCACTTTTTTTTTTCCATCTGACTTGTGATTTCATTAATACAAGAAATTCCCACTAATGAAATTCCTTCTACCAATGCAAATGGGTACCTTCTCTGCAATTTATGGCCTTAAAGAAATCCCTGGGGCAACAAAAGACTAAGTGACTTGCTCAGTGTCCTTCAGCCAGTATGAACCCACATCTTCCTGACTCCAAAGCTGGTTCTCATGGTTAGCCTCAAAATAATCAGCTTGACTATAATAAGTGGCCCCACTTTAAGTACTCTATAAATGTATGCTATTATTCATTTGGATCTCTAGAGAACT
Organism: Trichosurus vulpecula; assembly: GCF_011100635.1. Lineage (NCBI taxonomy): Eukaryota > Metazoa > Chordata > Mammalia > Diprotodontia > Phalangeridae > Trichosurus > Trichosurus vulpecula. Next base: position 82,011,325 of record NC_050575.1, on the reverse strand, counting down.
ATGATGGGTGGTCATGTCTTATTTTGCTGAGATTAAAGTCCCAACAGTCTCTCTGGTTCTGATGAGCAGATCACTTAATTCTGGCCAGTCCTTGAACTTCAGGTGGAATGTAAGTCTCCTTAAACACCCAGGCTCCCAGAGGCTTCTGGGATCACTGGATGAAAAGCCTGGCTTCAGAATGATAGGCAGAAACAACAGGAATAATATGCCTAACATTGATTCAAGTAGTGTATCAGAATACTGTGAAAGCAGATGATTTATCTTGGGAATTCAAGCGCAGCATTATTGATCAGAAGGGGAAAAAAATAAGACTTAAGGCTATTGTAGTAACAGGGGAGGCCCCAACAAGGTAATGTGTTCAACTTGATGCACCGTAATTAAAGGCAGGGGGCAAGGCGTGGATCCGTGCCAGCTGATTAGTGCTGTACTGGCTGGGCTCTGCTACCTAAGGATTTTGGAGGTGAGAGTGGAATGTTTATTTACCAAATGCCTACTGATGCTTAGGCACTACTGTGCACGAGAAAGAAGGTACCTTCAAAGCCTTTACTGAAAAATTGGAAAACTTAGCCCAAACAGCCCGCCTCACTTTAAAGAGGACTTTGCTCTATTATACTCCTCTTTCTCCCCTTCTACTTACAGTCTTCCCACCTGCAAAGTCTGACAATTTGACCTTGTAAAGCCCTTAGCACAGTGCCTGGCGAATAATATGCACTACATGGTTCTCAGTCCACACTATTAAATAGAACTGACTTATGGTTCCAATTATAGTGAAACTGATAAATAATAGCAACCCCTGCTTATATGAACCAACCAAAAAAAGGTTGTATATCAGGATGTTTCCTAGGCAGTGCCCTTTATAATAGCTATTTTAGATGTCCATCAACATGTATAACATTCCCCTAGGGAAGCAGTGTGGCACAGTGAAAAGAGGATCAGATTTAGAGTCAGAGGGCCTGGGCCTGAATTCCAAGTTGGCTCCTTACTACTTGTGTGATCTTCAGTAAGTTGCCTTACTTCTCTAAAAAAAAAAAAAAAAAAAAAAAAACCCCTCAGTTTCCTCGCTAGAAAAGGAAAAGTTTGGAGTAATAGATCTCCTAAGATCTCTTTTGGCTCAAAAATCTGTGATCTGAACCTGTGATCCAGAATTCCTTTGTCTTTGCCCCATTAGGGCAATACCTGTTGGGTCTCTCTGTGATCTGTTGCCCCCTCTCAATAAAGGTAGGAGAAAGAGCTGGAAAAAAGTTATTTTGCCCAAAGATGTTAAGATCATATCAAAACTTAACCCTGTTCTACTCCCAGTGTATCAACAATGTTGCTAGCAGCTGTTGTGGGAATGAAAGACCAACAACAAGGGCACACAGAAGGGCTGCTAGTGCAGGTCCTTCGATCTGCTTTACTAAGGAAAGCAACTTTAAGGGGTTAACAATCTCACTTTAATTAAACATACACATATCATTCACTTAGTTTAGGGGGAAGAGTCAGCACCCTGAACTTCAGAGCAAATATAAACAGAAATTACAAACAGAAACTATAAACAGATCAACAAACAGACTTTTGTCTGATCATATCAATATATGCGTAGTTATCGGAGAGAAAAGCACAACCATCTGGGCTTTCAAAGCGTGGGGGAGGCTCTTTCAACAGCTACCCAGAGTCTCGTCACCAACACTGTTTCAATGAGTGTGCCCCTAAAGGCAAAACGCTAACCTCTGACTTTATATACACTTCTTCAGCGTCAAAGGGTGTCATAACCATGCAACTCAAACCCATGTGAACTAGTCCTTCCCTTGATGTAAGCAGGTCATCAAAGACTCCCGATTCAGTCAAAGATTCCTTAGTGGTGAGAAGCACTCTAAAACAAAGACAACAAAAAGCCCACTTTGCTTGCCATTACATTTGAAAAGCAAAACTTATCGGAGGTACTTGATTACCTCAGCATTCCAAAAGAGAAAACAGTAAAAAAGTCCCACCCTAATTACCATGACACCCAGCTACACAAATCTGTCATTAGGAAGACTGGTGGAATTTGGTTATAATAAGGATGAGGAAGGAAAATATACATGTAATCAGAACCAGGGAATAAACCAACTAAACTAGGTCAAAATTTGCATTGGGATCATAGGTTTAGAGCCAGCAGGGATCTTAGCAGTCATCTAGTCCAACCGCATCCATTTACAAATGAGGAAAGTCAGACCCAATAGAGAGGTGAAGTGATTTTCCCAATGTACCAATGGCAGAGCTAAGATTCAAACCCATGTCCTCTGACTTCAGACCCTGAATGCTCCCCATGAAATCATGCAGTGTTCCCCTATGGGACTATTTCCCACTTGCTAGAGTCTTCATGACCCCCAGAAAGCAGCTGGCAGTACTAGGGAGGCAGTATTCTGATTATTTGCTCTACAAACGTGAGGCATTCTTGGAGTGGCCATTTTATACTATAATCAGTTCTTGGTGGTGCTCCCCCACTCCACCGCTCCCCACTGCTTTAGAAATGGAGTGCGTATGCCTTTCCTTAGAGGTGACAGAAGAAGGCCATGAAGTATGGGAGACTTAAATCATTACAGCTGATTTGCATTTTCCCCACATTTGGAGGTAACCATAGTTCTTATGGAGTGAGCAAACTTTTCACTCTCATGAAGCCATTATTCTCCACCATCACTGGAAAAGTATGCAGATGTGTTTGTGTGTGCATGTATATGCCTGTAAGAGGCATTTTGATGAGGGTCTAGTTTAGATTCCTGGTGACTACATCCTCCCATGGATTTTTACAGAGCCCAGAGAACCTAGAAGAATGCCACTAACTCATATTCTTTGGTAGAACTGAGATTTCTAGGGATTTAAGAATTTAACATCATCCTTTTTGGAGTTTGTATTCATATCCCAGAAATAAGTGGTTTCTAAGAGGCTACAGATCTATCTATTAGGACATTAGCATCACTAAAACTTTTTTGAGTTCAAAACTCTTCCTTCCCCATTACTGTGGTATGAATGTACATGTGTGTGTATGTACACACACATGCATGTGCATTTAGAAAATCAGAGATTCAGAACTGGAAAGGACATTAAAGGTTATTAACTACTTCAATTTGTAGATGAGGAAACTGAGTCCCAGAGAAGTTAAATGACTTTTTTGTGGTCACTGAGGTCGTAAGTGGAGGATCCAGGATTTGACCCAAGTCCTCTGACTTCAAATCCAGCCCACTTTTTCCGTATTCCTCCCTCTTGTTTTTGCTTGCGTGCTGAATGAAGTGAAATGTTTCAGATACCAGATCCCAAAAGTTCATAATTCCTACATCAGTTTCCCATCTGAAACAAACTGGATGTTTAAAAGAGAGAGAGAGAGAGAGGGAGAGAGATAAATATTACCTATTGAGTTGTTTTTTTTTAATTGTGTAGATTATAAATAAGAATAATTCATATTTATATTCATAAAAGTTCCTAATAACTCTGGGGATTAGTTGGTTCAAGTGTCATGATTTCCATTTTACTGATGAGAAAACCGAGGTACAGACAAGTTAATTACCCTGGGTCAAATAGCCAGTTCTGACTTCAAGACAAGGACTCTTTGGATTGTATCACAGTTGGCTTTTCTTGAAGCTTTGAAGTTACTGAACCTAAAAATGTTAGGCCCATTCAACAGACTATGGAAAAAATCACACGCTCTCATCCTAGAGAGGTTTTCATGGCAAAAATCATTCTCAGTAAAGACTGTGTGTCCTACATAGTTCAGCAAAGAAGACTAAACAGAATATTTTTTGAAATAGTAGTAAATTTGGGGAAAAAAATACTCCCTTCATGGTAAGTAGGTAAAGAATCTGACATCTTCTGGCTCTCTCATGTTATATACCAGCGAGGTGGTACGTAGTGGATAGAGTGCCAGGCCTGGAGTGAGGAAGCCCTTAGTTCAAATCTATCCTCAGGCACTTACTGTTTAAGGCCAGGCAAGTCAATTAACCTCCATCTACCTCAGAATCTTTAACTGTAAAAAGAGGGTAATAACAGTACCTATCGCACAGGGTTATGTAGAACAAATGAGGTGTTTGTAAAGTTCTTAACTTAGTGACTGGAAATGGCAAACCCCTCCAGCATCTTTGCCAAGAAAATCTCAAATGGGGTCCCTAAGAGTCAGACACGACTGAAAAATGACTCAACAACAATAGCACATAGTAGGTGTTTAATGAATGTTTGTTCTCTTTCCCCCTACCAAGTCAACAGAAGCAGGAAGACAGAGAATACATTAAGAAATTGATTTTTCCCCCCATCTTTCTTCTTTGCTTTTCTCATTGTGTGGAAAGTTAGTGATCCTGTCCTGAATCTAAATATGCTCCTTATTCTCTTGCCTTCACTTGAGGCCTGTGGTATTTGGATAGCGAGGCAGCATTCATTCAGAATCAAAGATTTTGAAGGTTGACCCGACTTTGGAATAATCCCTATGCGTGGGATTCTTTGGCATGTGGCTTCTTGGGGCTGAGTGCTCTGTGACTGCCTGGACATGTGGAAACAGGGGAGACCATTTTCCTCAGGATGAGCCCAAAGTGATTCTGGAGAATAATCACCTAGTTGATAGGACTTGCAAGCTATGCGGTCAGTGCCAAGATATTTTCGCTTATGTGGCGTCCCTGTCCTCCCTGAAATCAGTCCTCATCTCTCTTGCACACATCCTGTTTTTATTATGGAGTAAATTTCACTTGCAAGCCCTACACTCCAGCCATTTTCCCCCTCCATCATGTTAGATGGGCCCGTGTTCAATGAGAGTAGTAATGTAGCCCAGAGCAGAAGACAGCACCCGTCTGAGGCCTGGCTTCAGACAGAGAAGGGAGAGGATCTTGGACGAGCACTTTAGGGAGACAGTTAAAAGATTAGATAGTAAATTTATTTAACAGAGACTAATCTCCTGGGACTGAGCTTCATATCCTGTTTTAGAATAATGTATTTCCTTTTGTGCTCTGGTCTGAATCTGTCATCCTGAGTCTAATAATGAAAGGCAGAGGATTTTTAATCTTTGACCCTCTTCCATATAATCTAATCATGGCGGTTTCTGCTCCTCCTCTCCTTATTTGGAGATGGGCTAGATAGGAACATGGCTCATTTCTGGGGGGCTCCTGGAGCACTCTGTGCTTTTACTTAATGGCTAGGTTGCTGGGTGGGGTCAGAATCCTTACTATTTAACTTAGTCCGCTCTAGGCCTTTAAAAGGAAAGAAAAACAAAGGATGATATGTCTGGATCAGATGAAAGGTAGCAATTAGACAATACAATACAATCTAAGACAGCTAGCAGCAGTTACATCTTAGTACTAAGAAGGTATGGCCCTGTGAGTCACAGAATAACTGAGGGCAGGCAGTCTTAGGGAATTCTGGCATTTGGAGAGTTAGGAACAAGGCCTTGGGTAATCTTTCCCCCCCCCCCACCCCCCATTGTATGTGCTTGGAATTTTACCGAGTTGGAATCTTCTACCTCAGGCATAAGCTGGGAGGTCTTGGGGTGCTGAGGTCTTACTCTTTGGGCTTGGCTCACAGGTGGGGTTTCTGACCCCAGGTGCCTCTATTTTGTGGATGTGTTATCTATTCCTGCTCTCTGTTGTTGGGAGCTGCCTGGACATGAGTGTTGATGTTGAGAAGCTTAAGACTGAAGAAGTTTGGTTCTATTCCAGCCATTTATAATAGAGGAGAAAATGGACAGAGGGAGAGAGTGTCTCAGCTCCTTCCGGTTTCTCTTCTTTTCTTTGGGGTGCATGCTAGATTGAAAGTGAATAAGTACGGACTGCCCTGACTCAACCCCCAGGCACCTCTCTGTCTTTTCGTGACTCGGTTGTCATTTCATTGAAAGCTATTGCTCTCGACTCTCAACATCCATATCCAGGCATTTTTCATGCCTTTTCTTTACACTGAGTGAGCTCTCTTTCCTGCTTCTGTCCACCATCACTGCAGAACAAGACAGCATTTAGGATATTTCAGAAATTGGCATAGAGACGGAGGATGCCCTAAAAACAGTGGCCAGCATCACCACAACCTACAGTTCTCAGATTGTACAAATTCGTTAGTAGAATTTAGAGCTTGGGGTCCTGATAGTTTCATTTGAAGCCCTAATGCAACCAGATTCCAGTTTCCAGTTCCCTTCACATCTTCTCTCATTCCTACCAGGTAACTTCCTAATTCCTTCTCTCAAATTCTCCCCTGTAGACCATTCCCCATTCCCTACCCCAGTCAGGTTCTGGCCACGACTCGCCTCCTCTTGCCCCTAAAGATTCAAAGACAAAAAAAAAGATAATTCACTGTTAAAATAAATAATCCAGCTCCTGTCCTGGGGATCAGGGTAATTACCTCCCTGGTGTGTTTCTGTTTCACCCTTGTGGGAAATGCGGGAAGGGAAACCAGCCCTTTTAGCCAGAGAACAGCACTTTGTTATTTTGATGCATTGATGGGGAAGGGGTAAGAGACAAAATAATGTTAATAATACATAGCAGTGTAGATAATTCATCACTTAAATCAGTGGGAACTGCGGGTCACTGAACTGGAACTGGTGTTACTGTGATCCAAACACAGAATTAATAATTGAAACTACACTGTATCTGTCTTCCCAGAAATGGGAAGATAGACAGCCCTTGGGATAGATGCGTACAGTGCAAGAGAAATGAGGCGATGGAGATAGACAGATGATTCATTTAATTCCTACAGCTGTCACATACAGTAAATATGAAAATCTGCTTTCTATCTAGAATCAGACTTGTTCAGGAGAGAGGTTAGCTGAATTATATCCTTGGCTGTGTGTTTATTTTTCATTTATTACAGGAATTTCAGATGATTGGTTAGCCCCTAAATGCTGTATTCTTTGAAGCTAGAAAAATTTTCCACATTCATTCCATCAGGGACTAGGCAGAGGTATGCATAGCAAACCATTTCTAACCCATTGAGTCACCCCAGTGCCCTTGAAAGTCACCAGGACTATGGGACCAAGATTGTATGTAGAAGACAGTTTTATCCAGTGGTTTGTGTTAGGCTGATAGGCTGAGGTGTGAGTGGGAGAGGGCTTGGGCAGGAGGCTCTCATTGGGCACTGTCTGATTGAGGCCATGAACAGCATTTAGCCCAGGGGTTGTTTCTTGATGGAGCTTTTTGATTGATCTGTGCACCAGGCTTCACATGGGGCCCACCCAGGCAGAGTCTGCTTGCCCCTGCCTGTGACGTTTCCATGAAATAGGATCTCCTGGCCAGGGGAAGGTATCCAGATGTGTGCCCCAGGAAAAGAGAATATTGAGATGCTTGCTACACCCTTCAGACTTGGGAAAGCACCACAGAAACCCAAGAGAACCCCCTCTAAAGGGGCAATAGTGAGTCCTTTACCCATCTAGAAAACAGTGGGCAAGAGCACATTATTAGTATATGGGAAGCTATATTTCTTGAATGCAACTCTGCTCTCCAGATCAGTCTACAAAAGCTGTAGGCTAGGGAGCTTTTGACAGGAACGTCAGGATTGGGCTGATGGGAGTGAATCAGGCCTCAGCGCTGGTTCAGGGAGCAGGCACGATGATCGTCTTATCCATCTCTGTCATAAGGGACTGAGGTGGCAGCATCCTGTGCTGGCACCTTCCTTTGGGAACTTGGCCCCTTCTTACTCTCATAGAATAGGCCCAGAGCTGATCATACATTATTCAGATGACACATATATGATGGCATTTCTCTACAAAACAGTCACATCTTAGTGTTTATATTTCACTGGGCAAATGCTTTTCATATACCTCCTTCCTTAGAGGGTACTCTTTCAGAGAGTGGTTCTCAACAAGTTTGAGCACTATAATGATAAAAATCATAGTCATGGGTTTAGATCTCTACAAAGGCTGTGGCTTCCCTCTTTTCAGTGACTGAAGACTATACTAGCAATTATGAAAATAAAACTAATTTAAAATTTGCGTATCTTTCTATACCTTCTAGAACAGAGCTGTATCTATATTAGGAGATCAATAAATGAATGAATGAATGAAATGAGTGAGTGAAATAACTTGTGAGTCATAAAAGAGATTAGGTGAGTGTGAGTCGGTAGCTTCCTGTGGCATCATGAAAATGATAGGTTTGCATAGCTCTATTTCTCTATGTGAAAGATAGCATCATACCGAAACAAAACAAAACAACCAAACCCGCAAACCTGGCTTATTTTTCCTAGAACAATGGACATAGAAGGTTCTAGCTCTTCTATGAGGTAAAACTATTGGATTGACTTTCCCAAGAGAGTCACTTGGGACACAGATAAAATCTGGAAGACTTCGTCCCCCAGTTGTCTGCTTCTTCCGTGGGGCTGATCTCTTCCTCTTTGAGAAGTGAGAGCATGATAGATGTGGTGTTGTACTGCTCCTCTGACCCTCATGGCTCAGTATCATCAGTCCCAAACTCTGTCCTTCCAGAATAAGGGCTCTAAACCCCTTCTGGGTCATGGACTCCTTGGGAAGTCTAGTGAAGCCTTCTCATCATAATGTTTTTAGATGTATTAAATAAAATACACAGAATTACAAAGGAAATCATCAAATTGCGATACAATGATCAGTTTCTAAGGTAAACAAATAAATTTACAACTTCCAGGTTAAGAACCTCTATTCAAAAAGGAAGAGAGAATTCTGTTGAGGAAAAATTAACTGAATATTGACTGAGGGGTTATCTCTGATCATGTGTTAATACTGGATTGCTTGGAAGCTAGAGTTCTCTGGGATAAGCAGAGGAGAGGAAGTGGGAGTTGGTGTACCCACGACAAACACCTCATGTTTGACCCTCCTAAGTTAAAATAGCCCGGAACAGGTAGTACAGCAAACTAGCATCCAGCAGCTAGGGTCAGGTAGGGATAGCTAACATAGCTAGCATTTAGATGGCATTTAAGGTTTATGAAGCATTATATAAACCTCTCATTTTATCTTCATATCAACCATGGAAGATAGGGGCTATTATTATTATCCTTATATTACAGTTAAGGAAACTGAGGAAGACAGAGATTAAGTGACTTACCCAGTGTCACACAGCTAATAAGGCTCTGATGTAGGATTCGAACTCAGGTCTTTCTGACTTCAGGTCCAGTGTGCTTTCTTTTGTACCACCTAGCTGGATTTATAATTGCAGGACTTGGATTTAATCCTTTCTCTGTTCATTCTTCCTTATGTGACTTTGGGCAAGACATAATCCCTTTGGACCTCATTTTCTGCATTTGTAAAAAGATATGATTGGGTTAGATGATCTGTAAGTTTATTTGTTTGTTCTTCCTTTTTAACGTTTATGAGAGTGTAGTATCACAAGATATAAAAGGGGAATGTAAACTCCTGATAGAATCTAAGCCCCTTGAGGTCAGGGGACATTTTGTTTTGCTCTTTGCATGCCTGCATCTCAGTAGATGCTTACTGATTGAAAACGGCAGAAATCGGTCCCGCCAACCATTCTAGACAGAGGGAAACCAGAGCTGACACCTATCATGCCAGGACAGATCATCAGGCATTTGAGTATGTGTATATCTCAACAGTTCTCCAGTTAAAGGAACACTGGTCCCAGTCTTTGCTTTCAGACAGAAGTAGATTCAAATGTCAATTAAAGAGTTCCTTAGATGTCTCTTGGAGGTCTGTCTTCTTATACCGGATAACCAGTGAGTCTCTGTATCCTAGTTCCTGGCCAACCTAGGAAAGCCTCCTAGAACATTTCCAGAACAAATTCACCTAAGTCCCAGATGTCCTTTATGCTGGAAAATCATAAAGTGGGTAGTGTCTCGGACAGGACCCTGAACTCCAGGCAGCGTCAGAGATCCCCAACTATAGCTCATACCTTTTAAAGAAAACAAATTCTTTGGAGAAATAAAAATGATGCCTGCCAGGAAAAGGGTTCTTTGAAAGGAGAAAGAAGACTGTGTTTGACTTGGGGGGTGAGGGTGAAGGGGTGAATTTGATAAAAAACAAAAAAAATGCTGGAGCTTCAGATGACAGCTTTAAGTGATAGAATTTGTGGGCAAAAGGCATCCCAGTCTTGCCTTCAGTGGCTTTGCCCCTGGATTTTCTTACTCCACTGTGGTTCAGAGGAATTTGAACGGTTCAAAAGAAAAAAAGAAGAAAAGAATCAGAATGTAAAGCAACCATCCAGCACTATCCAAAATATCACTTTCTAAGATTCTTAAGTGAATTGAGAAAGTAATCCCCTTCCCCTTTATTCCCAAATGCTGGGATGTAAATCCCACCACCCCCAGCCCCAACACACATACAAGATTATTTTTGAAATTAATAGAAACTGCACCCGTCACTTAGAAATTCAGGGTGTCTTGCTTCTATTTAAAATCAAGCTGTCAGCTCCTAACCTGTCAACAGTTCAGGTGGATGTGTTCAGGTCTCTACTCTACAGAGTGGCACAGGCCTCCCTCATCTTGCTGCTCTTGGGTTGTTGTGGTGGTAGCTGTGGTGGAGGTTGTCATTTTGCCCTAAAGTGATGACCTGTATTTGGGGGTGAGTTGGAGGGGTTCTCAGTCTGCTGAGAGAAGCAAGCTTGCACTTGGCAGAACACGGGAGCCAACAACCAAGCAGCCTTGGACCAGTGAGCTTCCTGGGTTAGTTTTGTCTGTTTTCATTCAGATAAATGCCTACCACTCCAGGGTGAGCAGTTATAGATGCAACATGTCCACTGAGGAGAAAATTAAAGCCGAAAACCTCTGTATAATTTATTCATCACAGACTGAAATTGACTCACTGCTTGCTTCTATTCAGGTTGGGATCATTTAACTGCCTCCACTGAGTCTGTTGAAAATGAAAACACAGGAAACAGCTCAGGGTGGGGGAAAGTCAAAACACAAAGGCCCAGGCAACTTTTCTTTTCATTTTATTCTATAAATGCCTTTGTTACTCTATGCTGGTTGAGTGGGAAATGAGTCTGCATTAAAATAAGCAGTATATTTTACATTTGGTCTGTGGAAAAGCAAGTATTTCATGCTAGTATCAGCTCCGCATTCAGGAGTCCCATTTTTTTTTCCCAAGAGACAAAGTGAGCCTAGTGGATAGAGTGCCAAACTTGACCTTACTTAGACACATAAGAGCTGTGTGACTAGACAAGTCATTTTACATCTCTGTGCCTCGGTTTCCTCATCTATAAAATGAGGAGGAGGGGAATTGGACTTGAGGGCCACTAAGATCCTCTCCCACTCTAGATAGAGCCAATACTTCAGACCTCCAATTATAGGTACCTTTGGTTGGCAGACACCCAAGGGTCTCGGCCATCCCTTACTCTCCTAGCACATACATCTCACATCCCAGACAGATAAGTCCCTTCTGTTCCTAGATTTCGTCAGCAGGAGACTGCATAGTCTTACCTCACCATTTGCTGCCATGTTATACATGAATAGTACTTTCCCAAATATCTACTCTTTAAATGCCCTTGAACCTCCAAAAACTACTTTATGTGACTAATAGAGAACAAGGAATATTTTTTTTTGAATGAAAGCATTGATAGCCTAATGAATGAAGTTACAATGAGAGAGGCATTATGCTGGAGGGAAAAAAGCACCAAATCTCAAGTGCTAAATTCTGAGTCACCAGATCTGGGTTCAAATCCTGCCATGCCACTAACCTCTCTATGACCTTAGCCAAGTCACTTCATTTCCTGGGCCTCAGTTCCCTCATATGTAAAATGAGGAGCATGGATGAAGATGATCTTTCATCTAGGTTTCCAGCTCTAGGTCTGTGAGCCTGTGACCTTGGATTTATTTGTGTATTGTTTTATGTCTTGCCTCCCCAACTCCTCAAGAAAAGGGACTTTTTTATTTGTGTCTTCAGTACCTAGCTATGATAGGACTATCACCTACCAGCATTTCCCTATAACCTCCATTCTGAAGACCATCTCTGCTCCTTCCCTCCTGTAACAAGCCTTAGCTTTTCTTCAGAGAAGACCAAGCTGACCCAAAACCCCCATTGGCCCATGCTTCTTTCCCCACACCCCCTACCCACACTGGGTAGGCCCAAGCCTACCTAATTCTCTTACTTGTCATGTGGATTAGTTTTTCTGAAAGAAACACAAAGCTGTCCCTGGGGTTTCCTAGCTGCAGCTTCCTGGTCACTACAGGGCAGTCCCAGTCAGATTTGGTGGGTACCTGAGATCCAGTGAGTCACCAAGCCCGGCTGAACAGAAACATTTCCATAAGGAAGTGAGGGAGGTTGTGTCTACCAGTGGTGAACATAAATGTCACTATATCCTGGTTACATATCCTTGCTGTGTTTGGGCAAAGTAAAACCCTGTTTTTGTTCAGTGATTTACAAAATCCAAATTTCATTCCAAAATTAAACCTGAACTATGAGAGTGCTGGTATTAAGCCCGCTCTAAAGCTAGTACAATTTCTAGTGTGTAGTGTTAAATGCTTGTTGATGCAGTCACTCAACTCAATCTTACTACACTTATAACCAGAGCTTTTCCCAGGATTGTTCAGGCCCAGTGGAATAATATTTTCAGATATACTTGTTAGGAAATAGTAGTTTTAGTGGTTAATATTTGCTAAGAAAACTTTTTTTTCTATTCCACTTTGTTGTTAGAAATTAAATTTATGTGGGAAAGTAGGAAATTAAAGGCACAAGTAGAAGTAGGATTGGGCAGCCAATTGTGGATACAGTGCCAGGCCTGGAGTCAGGAAGACATCTTCCTGAGTTCAAATCCAACCTCAGATACTTACTAACTGTGTGTCCCTGGGCAAGTCACTTAACCTTGTTGGCCTCAGTTTCCTCATCTGTAAAATGAGCTGGAAAAGGAGATTGTAAACCACTCCAATATCTTTGCCAAGAAAACCCCAACTGGGGTCAGGAAGAGTCAGTCACAACTGAAAAATGACTCAATAACAAGTAGGATGTGCTACCCTTTCTTACTGAAATAATTGTGAAAGAGCTAGGTTATTACGGGTATGCTAAAACCAGCTCTCAAGATGATTGTTCAGTTTTTCAGCATGAGCATTTATACCTTGAAAATCAACAAAAGCTACAAATCAAAGCTTGATTTAGTGGGTTGGGTTTTTTTGGGGGGGTTGTCTAGTTTTAACAAAGGGATTAATCTCTCATAAAGGGGTAATAATTCAGATTAAACTTAAATTGTGTCCTTCATAGATCTTTTTATGGGGGAGCCATTTGTTAAGTATTTACCTGCACACTGGTGACTATACGGCTCCTTTTCACTCTGCCATCTTGAGGAGGGTGAGTGTTTTGTTTTGTTTTTGTCCCACTGTACTGTTAAGCCCCTTATTCTATTTTCTCCCAACAAATATATCCAGACACTTTGATAAATCTGAAAGATATACTTATTGGCTTACATTGTCCTGTGTTTCCTCACTCACCTTTCTCAAGTTCTGACCAGAAACATTAATTATGTAACTGGCCAATAAATCCTGGCTCTATTGCTAACTAGATTTATTATCTTGGGCAAATGTCCTCTTTGTACCTCAGTTTCCCGATCTCTAAAGTGAAGTTACTGGACTTTCTGAAAGATCACCAAATATATAAAATTATATATAGAATATATAGAATTCTAGGATTCTTTGGATAAAGTTCCAACTCCTTAGTATGACACTTGAGATCCCCCCACCTCAATATATATATTTCCAGTCTCCATTTCCCATTTCTACTCTACAAAAATTGTGTATTATAGACAAACTGATAGAATCATTATCCAGTTCTTCAAACACACCTTAAAGCTTACTGATTGTGTCTTTGCTCACACTATTCCTCCCTTCTCCCTTTCTCCTCCTGCTTATTATTGTCTACATTAATCCTACATAAACCTCAAGACCTTGTTTAAATTCTTCCTCCCCCAAGCTCTAGGAAGCTTCCCTGATCAACCAAGTACATGGTCATAAAATGACAGAATGTTTGAGTTTCAATAGATCTCAGCTACCATCTAGTCCTAGAACCTAAGGGTTCCTAATTTGAGTTCCCCAGATCCTCAAGGGGTCCACAAATAGATTTCAAGGGATCTATGAACTTGTATGGAAAATAATAATTATGGCTTTATTTTCATTAGCCTCTAAATGAACCAGCATTTCCTTCAAGTATGAATTTCAAGAAAGACAACACTTTTTTCTGAGGAGTTCAAAGGCTTCATAAGAATTCCAAAAGGAATCCATGGCTAAAAAAAGGTTCAACAGCTCCTGATCTTGTCCAACTCATACCTGAAGAATTATCCAACCTTAAATCATATCAGATAAATGGTTAACCAGCCTTTATCTAAAGACCTCCAATGAAGAATATTTAACAATTACTAACCTAACTGCCTTGTATTCTTAGTTATCTTTCTGTTATTTTCCAATTAAACCGTAAGCTTTATAAAGGCAAGGCTTATGGTATTCACATCTTGGAATTCCCCATAGCACACAACATCTTGCCTTTAAGTTAGGGATGGACACTGAACCTATAATTTTATTGATATAGGGAAATCCTTCCAGATGAAGATGCTCCCTCTGCCAGTGCAGATTGGCACCTTCTCAGTTACCCAGAGTTTTGTAGAGGTGCCTAGATCACTAAAAGTTCAAGTGAGTTTTCCAGAGATACACAGTATGTATCAGAGGCAAGACTGGAACCTAGGTCTTCCTAGTTGTGAGGCTAGCTCTCTAACCACCACTCCACACTGCTTTTTGCCTTGCACATGTAAGACAGTTAATAAATTTTTGACTGATTGAAGTTGAGTCTCATCTCTTTCCTTCTTTTCATCACTACCTCACCCTCCCTAGCCTGTCATATCCCAGAAGGTCCACAGCAGGAGTTTCATAGATTAAAAAAAAAAACGTAAGATACTGTTGTCTTAGAGTATACTCTCCTAAAGGGCAGGGATCCGTATCCTTTGCAAAGCATCCAACAGAGCAGAACATGAAAGAAGGTGAGCTCTTAATAAATGCCTTCAGATGTTAACAATGATGATGACATTGACAAGTCTGACAGTGATGGGTGGTGTCTGTCAGAGTGATGACAGGGAGGAAAAATAGGCCTGCTCATGCCTGTTCTCCTTGTACTGAGAGTGGTCCTCCTGTTCCCCAGCCACTAGAATGATGCAGCAGCTCAATTTAGAAAAAAGAATTACTCCAAATTCCAAGGTGGGGGTGGGGCGGGGAGGTTGAGTTGTAGATTCAGATGCCTTGTTTGGCAAGATGAGAGGACAGGCAGGGGAGGCAGGGAGGTTGCGTAAGAAGAAAGATAAGCTTGGTGATAAGTAACCTCTCCAGCACCATGGAGCTGGCAAGGCAGAGGAGGAGACAGGCTGTGTGCACAGAGAAGAGTTATTTATTGAGAGGGAAGGTAAATGCCAACCTGGCAAAGAATAAATAATTCTTTATCTGAAGGTTCTGGGAACAGGGTGGTGAGGAATTCTAAAAACCTGCTTTTGGTTCCAAGGAACAGGTGGAAGAGCAGGGAAGGAATGTGAATTCCTGTTAGGGTAGATGAATAAGACTTTAGGAGGATGTTCAGTGTGGGCATTAGGATGGTGGTAGTGAGAGTGGGGGAGGAGAGTAAAAGAAACATATGAAGCCTTTCCCTGAAAAGCAAACCCCATCTCTTCTGAGAAAGCTCCCATGGTTGTAAAAGTGGTGAGAGAACTCTAAAATTTGGGGTAACCCAATCAAATAACCTCAGTTTGGATAACATGTGGAACAGTTCAGGAGAAAGGAAGGAAGGAAGGAGGGAAGGAAGGAAGAGAGGGAGGAAGGAAAGAAGGGAGGGAGGAAGGAAAGAAGGACAGAAGAATAGACGGATGGACAGACTGTATTTGGAGTCAGAAAACCTGGATCCAAATCCTATTACTGCCACCTTCTACTGATGTGATTCTGGGCTCCAATTTCCTCATCTAAAAATGAGGGTGGTTGGACCAGAAGACTTCTAAAGTCCCTTTCAGCTCTAAATCTGTGATCCTATGATCCTATGATCCAGGTGCAGGTAGAAAGGCCTCAGATAGGAGAGGGGAGTGTACCAGCCTAATGCTGGACATGTTTTATGTGTGTTTGAAGAAGGATCCAGGCTCTTAACTACAATATCCCTTTTCATTCTACAAGTAGAAGAATGCCTCTGAAAGGTATTCAGAGTTTGACAGTTTGACTCCATAAAGAGAAAAATGTTGGGGTGTGGGTGATGGGGGGAGGGTATCTAACTTTCCTTTGGATTCCTGTGTCTGGGAATCTGAGGACCATACAGAGGTAGCAGGTCATCAGCTCTAACCTCCGTCATTATACACGTGAGGAAACTGAGGCTCAGAGAGGCAACAGCCAGTAAGTGTCTGAGGTGGATGGCAGCCCCTTCCCCAGTGGCTATGATATTGTATCCCTGTCAGGTTTAATAAAAGGGATTGAGAGAGCCAGGTGCTGCCGTCAGAACTAACTTATGATGTTCTAAAGAGGACTTTATGCAAGTACTTGGGAAAGCAATCATTTTGTATAAGTTACAGGGAGGGAATATCCTACTTTCCCCTCTAGGCACTTTCCTGTCTCTCCTGCCCCCCACCCCAGCCCACCCCTTCCTCCAATGTTCCCCTCTGTCTAGGAGCCACATCACCATGTTTGTATTCCTATTGTGAGAATCACTCAGGGATTAAAGCCAATAGAGTGAACTCCTCAGATTCATCTCAGCACCGGTATGAACTTCATCTGGGTCCCATTTGAGAAGAGCAGGTATATAAAAGTCTGACATAAATGGCCGAGATAAGATCTAGAGCTCACCTGGGGAGACTTACAAGTGTTTCATATTCAAAGCACATGTCTCTAATGCTAATCAGACACCAATAGCATTCAGTTCTTACATCTGGCACCGAGCTCTTGCTTTTTATGTTTCCTTTTTCTCCCCCAGAAGGTAATAAAATTCACAATTGTATCTCATAATCAATATAGCGTATCTTCAGGCACTTCTGCGCATTACGAGCTCCTAAGCCTCAGCCTGCTTCAGATAAGGGGAACGAACATATGCTGTTGCTTATTTTCCTTACCGGGACAATCAGCATTGAGGTCTTGCTATTGGGTGATTTTGAAGGCCAACTCCTTTTCTCTAACTAAGCAAAGCAGGGCATGGTGGGACGGGAGATTGGGATTCAAATTCATAGCTTCAGGAGGTGAAAAGTTGGGAGTAGTATGCTGAATTCCAGTGTGTATGTATGGCTCTTTGTCTAAAAGCCCCAAACTCTAATAATTAATAAGTAATAATGATAATGATAGCATTTATAAAGCACTTTAAGTTTGCAAAGCATTTACATGACTTATTTCATTTGATCCTCACAAGAACCCATCATCTCCATTTCACAGATGAGGAAACTGAGGCAGAGGAAAGTTAAAAGCCTTGCCCAAGGCTCCACAACTAATAAGTGCTCGAGGCAGTATTCAAACTTAGGTTTGGACACATCCAATACTCCATGCATTGTAGCATCTCACTACTTCTAACTGTGGATCTGGTGGAAGGCATGTTTCTTAGGAAGAAGTGCTGAAGTGTCTTTTCCCATTCTTTCTGTCAAACAATGGGTAGGAACCCACTTAAGAAGTCCTTGTGGAATTAGTTTTTGGTACTGTTGTTTTCAGACATGGTGGAAAGTCAGATCTTGGTCCCTACCCACAAAGGTAACCATGTTTGAATAAACAAACTATGCCTATAAGAAGAAAGCCATTTTAATGTTTATGTTAATGTCAAATTGTTATGAAAATCACTGCCAAGTATGTTGGGGCAGTGGGGATGGAGGAATTTAGAATTTGATGTGGCAGTAAGTGATTATCAGGAACTTTTAATAACAGTCTATCTAAATCTCACATTAGGGGAAATGTAGAGAGGGAGAATGTTGCCCAAACTAATGTTTGTTTCTTTAGCTCTGGAATCAAATTATGTTTTTCCTTTTTTTCACAGTATATCAGGCTTTAATTCCCTTTTTCTTCACATTTCTTCTTTGTATCTTAGGTTCACCTTAATTCTCTTAGAGGACTGATTGTTCTCCTCTATCCATTCCTTGAGAGGTAGTGTGACAGTGGATAGAGACTTGACCTTGAATCCAGGGAGACCTGGTCTCAATTCCCCACTCTGACACCTCCTGGCCATGTAACCCTGGGCAAGTTACTTAACCTCTCAGGGCTCTAGGCCCTGAAAACTTAAAAGTTGTCTAAAATGACAAGTTGCTAAGAAAGCATCAATGTTCTTTGGTTTCCTGAACCGGTTTCCTAAACCAATGAAATGTCAAATCTAGTTCCTATCCCTTTATTCTATTGTGTTCCTGGCACTGTTCTAGGCATACGAAGGCAAAAAATGAAATTGTCCTGCTGTAAAGTAATGGTGTCAAACTCAAATAGAAACGAAGACAGTAAATTATACAGAGGGATCCCTATGAGGCCTATTTGACACCTCTGCTCTAGGGGAGATTGTATCCTAACAGATGGGATGACAAGTCCATCTGCCTGAGAATCATTCCCCCAGTTGGTGGTGGTAGTGGTGGTCCTTCCTTATCAAAAAGAACTAATGACATCAGCAGGGTAATGTCTTGACTTGCAAGTGAATTGGATTTAAATGAGGCAGGGCTGTGCAAAGTCATCAGCCTCCTGACTTGCCTCCAGAGTCATTGGAGTCCAGTGGCAAGACACAAGTCAGGAAGACTGGCCATGGCCCCCATTCCCCCAATTAAGTGAGCTGAGAAAATCTAGCTCTTCCAGGTTATAGTGACCAAACCCCATTTGGACATGACATTAGTTCCCTAATTAATAAGTGCTTGAGGCAGCATTCAGACTTATGTTTGGATACATCCAATACTCTTATCTACTGTAGCTACTTAGCTACTTCTAATTGGAGATCTGATGGAAGGTGTGTTTCTTAGGAGGGATTGGTGAACTTCTAAGTGTGTTTTATCATTCTTTCTGCCAAACAATAGAAAGGAATCCACTCTGTACTTAAGATAGCCTTTTAATTTTTTTTTTGTTATTTTTATTTATTTTGCTGAATATTTCCCAACTACATTTTCATTTGATTCTTTCCACCCTTGGAAGTTTTGCAGGCAGCAGGTAGTCCAAGAGTTTGCCACTTCAAGTCCTGTTTATTTGGCACCTAATCACTAAATCTAGTGTGTGTGTGTGTGTGTGTGTGTACATATATATATATATATATATATATATATATATTAATTTATTTATTTTTAATTTTAATTTTCAACATTTGCTTTTATAAGATTTTGAGTTGTGAATTTTGCTCCCTCCCTCCCTTCCTCCCTTCCCAAGATGGCATGCAATTTGATATAGGTCCACATGTACAATCCGATTAAACATATTTCCATATTAGTCATGTTGTGAAAGAAGAATCAGAACAAAAAGGAAAAACGACAAGAAAGAAAGAAAAAAAAGGAGAAAATAGTATGCTTTGATCTGCATTTAGACTCCATAGTTCTTTCTCTGGATGTGGATAGCATTTTCTATCATGAGTTTTTTGTAATTGTCTTAGATCATTGCATTGCTAAGAAGAGCTAAGTCTATTAAAGTTGATCATTATACAAAGTTGCTGTTACTATGTACAATATTCCCCTGGTTCTGCTCACTTCACTCAGCATCAGTTCATATAAGTCTTTCCAGGTTTTTCTGATGTCTACCCGCTCATCATTTCTTATGGAACAATAGTATTCCATTACATTCATATACCACAATTTGTTCAGCCATTCCCTAATTGATGGGAATTCCCTCAATTTCCAATTCTTGGCCACCACAAAAAGAACTGCTATAAATATTTTTGTTCATGTAGGTCCTTCTTCCTTTTTTATGATTTCTTTGAGATATAGACCTAGTAGTGGTATTGCCAGATCAAAGGGTATGCAGTTTTATAGCCCTTTGGGCATAGTTCCAAATTGCTTTCCAGAATGGCTGGATCAGTTCACAACTCTACTAACAATGCATTGGTGTTCCAATTTTCCCACATGTTCTCTAACATTTATCATTTTCCTGTTTTGTCATGTTAGCCAATCTGATAGGTATGATGTGGTACCTCAGTGTTGTTTTAATTTCTATTTCTCTAATCAGTAATGATTTACAGGATTTTTTTCTGTTTAAGTTTTTTTTATTTAATATTTAATATTTTAGTTTTCAACATTGATTTCCACAAGATTTTGTGTTAGAAATTTTCTCCCCGTTTCTACTCTCCCCCCCATTCCAAGATGGCATATATTCTGATTGTCCAGTCAACCCCCCCGCCGTCTTTCACCCCACTCCCCCATCATCCCCTTTCACCTTACTTTCTTGTAGGGCAGGATAGATTTCTATGCCCCATTCCCTATATATCTTGTTTCCCAGCTGCATGCAAAAAAATGACTTTTTAAAATTTTTTTTAGCATCTGCTTTTTAAAACTTTGAGTTCCAAATTCTCTCCGATTCACAGGATTTTTATATGACTACAGATAGCTTTAATTTCTTCATCTGAAAACTACCTTTTCATATCCTTTGACCATTTATAAGACAGTCTTTTTAGAATCAGTTTGTGGTACTACGGTCCAATATGGTAGAAAGTCAGATTTTGGTCTCTACCTGCATCTAGATATCCACAAAAGTATTCATATTTTGAGTTAAACTGTGTCTATAAGAAGAAAATAATTTTTAATATTTGTTATGAAAATCACTATCAGCTATCTTGGGGCAGTAAAGATACAGTAAGGCCAAAGTAATTTAGAATTTCATGTAACAGTAACTATTAGGACCATTTAATAACAGTCTATCCCAATCTCACATTGGGGAAGGGGAAAGGGAAGATGCTACTCAAACCAGATAGCAAACCCCCTCCATCTTAAAAAAATTTTCATCAGCTCATTAAAAATATTAATTAAGCATCTGCTCTGGGCAAAGCCCTGGAATAAACATATGAGGGATAGCCCAGCAATATTAACAGACCCTTCTTTGTAGTAATTATGAAATCCTTTTCTAGTCCTCTGATGATATGATGATCATAAACCCGAACTGTCTGCTTTGGTTCACTGGCCCCAATCCTGGTTGATTTCATTTCTTCATGTATAATGCAACATGTTTGGCCCAGAAACCTTGAAATTAATAAATATCTCTAGGTGGCTGAAAAGGCCTATATTCCAAGAAAGTATTGATGTAGCTTACCTTTGCTCTTCTCGGATAGTGTTTTATTTATAAATGGCAAGTTAACCTGAACCACCTGGCTTCTAACCTTTTGTCCAGCTTAAAAAATGAGCGAGTTTGTTTTTGGAACCATATATTTAGTGAGCTCTGTCCCTCCCCCTCAGCCTTCCGCCATAAGTCTTGGGTTTGGCCAATAATCTGTGTGACTCTCCACAAAGCTTCCTACAAGGGCATGTAAATAACAGCTCCTCCTTTGTCTCCCACAGCAATAATATATCCAGAAAACTTATTTCCAACAGGCTCCTTAAGTGAAACGTCCCTCACATAAATCCATGCTGGATGCCTCTGATCAAATTATAATTTTCAAAGTATTCCATCACTGAATCCAGCTAAATTGTTTCTAATATTTTCCCATGACCAGGCGGCTTCAGAAATCTTGATTGTATTAAAAAAGCGTTTTCCCAAATGCCTTATTAAATTAAGATCTGCACAAGTGCACACCATTTATCACCAAGAGGTCTTTGCCCATTTGGAGAAAAATCAAGTCAATGTGTATCTTCCCCCACCCCAACCCCCATGTATCCATTTGGACCTTTGTTTTCAGATGTTCAGCAATCGAGATTATTTGCTATTGTTACAAGTGATATCTCCCTGTGGCCTCATAAATCAGAGTTGTTGATATTTATTGCCTGGTTGGTGTTTTAGAATTCTATCCTTTCTTCTTCCTCTTAAAACTTTGCCTTTTTTTTAAGAGCCTTGGATGAAGCAGCACAGAATAGTAGAAGGAGGACTTGGCCCAAGGGCCAAGAGAAGGGGCCCTAAAGGTCAAGTTTAAAGGCCCATTACTAGATAGGTGTGTGACTGTCCACAAGTCACTTGAGCCCTCCAAGGCTCATTTTCTTCATCCACAAAATATGGAAGTTGTACCAGATAAGCTCTGAGATGCCTTCCAGATAAGACATTCTTGCATTATATCTTATAAGAATGCATTGTCTTTCCTTCAAGCAGGTTGCTCATTTAAGACAATAATTTCCTTGTGTAAAAGAAAATGCCCAGTATTTAAAGGAATGCCATTTATTAAATATTATTGGGGGCAAGGAGTATTTTCAGGAGCTTGTCTCTCCTCAATAACTTTATTTCCTCACTTGATCCATATTCCATTTCAGGTAAATACTGCAATCTTTTTAAACACTGGTCCTGCAGTTACCTGACTGGCTGGGTTAGTCTAGAGTAGCAATTTTCAAAGTAGAGTCTGGGGACCCTTAGGGGTCTCCAAGACCTTTTCAGGGAGTCTGCAAAGTCGAAAATATTTTTATAATAATACTAAGCCAATTAAATTTCTAATACAGTCAATGTCAACAGATCTGACCTGTATAAAAGCTCTTTGGAGGGTCCTCAATAACTTTTAAGAGTATAAAGGGGTCCTGGGACCAAAAGGCTTGAGAACCGCTGGTCTAGAGATTTCTATCATCTCCTTATGATTTCTTCCCTCTGACCACCCAGAGAATAAGGCCAGACTTGGTTCTGTAATGGTGGGGGCAGGGAGCGTGGGCACTTCTCACTAGCACATGTGATGCAGAAAGTTTGCATAGAAAGTGTTAGGCTAAGCAAAACCACATGCTGCCTTTCGGTCTGGATGTGTTCTCCCAAAATAAAGTGAGAGAAAGGAGGAAACCAAAACAGCCTATCATAAATCATCATTTGTCCAGGGGGAAAGGTCTCTGACTAGGTAATGCTTTTTTTAATCCTGTTCCTAAAAAAAGAAGTTCATTGGCTGAGCATGGCCAAAGAGCCTTTTGTGTCTTCTTTCATCATCTGAAAGCTGCCTCTCTCCCACGTGGCTCTGTCAGATGTGGACTGAGCACCCACAGCTGAGCTAGAGCAGGAACAAATGTAGATAGCCTCTTGTCTCGGCCCACAGGCTCCATTCAAGCAATCAGCCATGAGATCATTTGTGGGAGTAGCATCAGACTTCTGTTTAGGAGATGAGGATTGTAGTTTCAACAGATGAGGACTGAGGAAATGGGCTTCCCAGATGAGGAAACTGCCTGTACTAGGACAGACTAGCATCTTCTCTGCCAATCAGTTCTGGAGAGTTGCTGGAGCAGTGCTATCAAATTCAAGGGGCCTGGCCATAGAAAATCCCTGGGGGCCACATATTGATTTAGAAACACAAATGCCAACATTCTATTTGTCCTATTGTATTTTATTAAACATCTCCCAATTACATTTTAATCTGGTTCAGGCAGTACTTGGGAGTAGGCCTGAGTGTTTGATGCCTCTGGCCTAGAGCACTGAAAGGTTAAGAGGTGTTACTTGCTTAGGTGTTGTCAATATGCACCAGAGATGGGACAAAAATCCAGGTTTTCGGCATCTTAAGATGGCTGTCTTTCCACTCTGTCCTGTTGTTTCTACTAGCTCTTTTACTTTGGGAACATTATTTAATCTCTCCTAGCCTCAATTCTCATCTATAAAATGGGAATGATGTGTTGACTTCATAGCAATATTAAAAAAGGAAGGGAATGAAAAGCATTTCATAAGTGCTTCTAATATGCCAGGCCTACTAAGTGCCGGGGGTACAAATGCAAGACCTCTACCCTCAAGGGGTTTAAATTCTCATTGTGGGACACAGCACATAAAGGAGAGTAGTGACAAGGGAAGGATGCTTTGGTCTAGAAAGAGGTACCCATAGGGAATCAATTGACACTCCACAAACAATGTTAATGTTTGCTTCATTACTAGTCTCAAAGCAATAAGTGGAAAGGAAGCACAAGGTATACCAAAAAGCCTGTTGTGTTGAAACCTGGTGAGAAGTTTGGGGCTGGCCAGGTAAAGTGGGCTCTCACCTATCAAGACAGCATGGTCCCCAAAGTGAAAATTTCAATGGTAGCCGCAGAGTACTATGATGGGATAATGATCAGGGTGGAGAATGGTCAGATCTGATGCCAGCTAACTAGAATAAGCTATATTAATGTTATGAGGAATAAATAAGAAAGTAAATTTGAAGCAAGTAATTTTGTAAATTGTAAACTATGTAACTACATAAAAAACGAAATATGTTGTTATCATTATTAGTGGTATTTTCTTCCAAGACTTTCAGATACTTGCCTCATCCATTGATCCTCTCCTGGGTGCATTCACTGTGAATGTGTGTATATCTTTATCTGTCTCCATCTGGGTATTTGTGTGTGGGTTTGAGTTGTGTGTGTGGCCATTGGAGGGTAGAGGTTCACCAGGTACATTGCAAATTTCTATCCTGAATACATAGCACCACTTTGTTACTGCCCAAGTTTTCTCTAGACCAAGTCAGCCAGTTAGTCAACCGGCATTCATTAAGTGCTTATTATGTTCAGACAAGCAAAAAGAAAGATAGGCCCTGCCCTCAAAGAGCTTACTTCCCACTTGGGGAAGAAACATAAAAGGAAGCTGAAAGCAGGGAGGGGAGGTACCTGTGAAGGGCTATGGAATGGTAGAGAAAGCCTGGAAAGTCAGGAGCACAGCCTGGAGAGGAAGATAGACAGGGGTGGATGAATGCCCTTCTTAAAAGGAAGAGGAGCCATCCGGTCAGAGAGAGAGGCCACGGAGGCACTTCTAAGAGACAGTTTTCTGGAGTGTAGAGTCCAGAATCTGGCCCGGTGGAGAATGAAGAGAGCTGTGAAGCAGATTAGTTGTGTCTTCAAGCTCTTCTGATCATTGTCCTTTTATTACTTCCCAAGCACCCAATGTCCTTATGCTGTCCTCTGGGTACCCTGGGCCCTAAAGTGAACTGTGCATCCAGCCCTGCCCTTATCAACATTGTTCCGTGCCCAGACCTGCTCAGACCCAATTTCCCTGAACACAGTTTATTTGTTGAAAAGCTCGTTTTCTCAGGTCCCTAATCTCCTTTAGGTATACTGATAAACTAATCTTCGTTAAGGGCTCAGTGGGGGCTTCAGAGTTTGTGTATTACCCCTGCTTGCCTCCTGGAGTCAATGCCTTCTCCTCAGGCACTTTTTAGCTATGTGATCTTGGGCAAGTCACTTAAAAAAAAATCTGTGTCTGCCTCAGTTTCCCAACCTATAAAATGGAGATCATACTAGTACCTATTTCCCAAGGTTTCTGTGAAGGTGAAATGAGATTATATTTTATAAAGCGCCTGGAACACAGTCGGTGCTTTCTAACCACCCGTTTCTTTCCTTTCTTCCTTCCCTTCAAAGGAGTGCTTCTAGCTCAGGACTCCATGTTGGGGGCTTCTGGGTTTTGCTTCCCAAAGGGTGAATAGAAGGCACACTAGATTAGGAATTGGAAAGTCTCTCTTCAGACTAGGCTAAAGGATGAATCTAGGGTTGAGCCCCCTATATATCATGACCTTGGGACTTTCTTCCCAAATCCTATGGCCAGATGGGATGCTGAGGACTCATTAGCTCTACCCCTCCCCCAACTCTTCAAAGCGAAGAATGTTGAGTTCACCCTGTGCTCCTTAAGAGCACTAGGCAGATTTATTAAAAGTCTATAGGTAAGGAGACTATAAAAATTTTCAGCAGCCCATTCCAGCGTTCTGTCTATGTAAAAATCAAGTTCTTCCTTATGTCCAACCATAATCTCTCCTACATCAGTTTAAACCAGTTTTCTTTTTTCTATGTCACTGTGAGGGACTCTCCAGACTTAGCCTGTTGGTTGTCCTGGGTGGTTCAGTCAGCTAAGATGTCACTTGTGGCCCTTCTACGGTCTCTACTCTTTTCCTGCAAACGGCTAAATAATGAGGGGCTTTGTAAAATACAGACATAGGCAGGAAGAGGGGACTTAAAGACAACTAACAGCTCAAAAAAAAGAGACAGGTGGTCCAGTGGACAGAGCACTGAGCTTGAAGCCAGAAAGACCTGAGTTCAAATGTGGCCTCAGACACTTACAGGCTGTGTGACCCTGGGCAAGTCACTTAAACCTCTGCTTGCTGGAGAAGGAAATGACTAAACACTCCAGTATTTTTGCCAAGAAAACCCCATGGACAATATTGGCATGCTGTGGTCTACAGGGTCACAAAGAGTCAGACACAACTGAACAACAACAAAACAGCTCCAAAAGGTAGCATACTCTTCCTTTTGTTTATTATATTTATAACTGACCTCTCTGGAGACACAGAGAGAGAAACAGAGAGAGAATCAGGGAGACAGAGAAAGAAGTGGGGTGAGAGGAGACAAAAAACGGATCCTAAGCCTATCTGATCAAGCTTCTTTTGCCATTTTTTCCCTCTTCCGAAGCATTTTCCCTCATTTTCTTTCAAACCAGACCAATCAGTGAAGGAAAAAAGGCTCCCTCAAGATTAGCTCAGCCAATGAATCAATATGCAGTTAATAAGCCCCTACTGAGTGCAAGGCACTGTGCTAAACACTGAGGATGCAAAGATAAAAATGAAATTATCCTTGCCCTCAAGGAACTTACATTATGTATAGGGAGACAACATGTACCTCTAACACTATTTGCCTCAGTTTCGTCATCTGTAAAATGAGCTGGAGATGGAAATGACAAACCACTCCAGTATCTTTGCCAAGAAAACCCCAAATGGGGACACAGAGAGTTGGACATGACTGAAAACTAAGGGTAAGGGATAAACATATGAAAAATAAATATATAAGTACGAGGTAATTTGGGGGATACGCCACTAGTACTTGGAAGGTGGAGAGGACTAGGGAGGCCTTATTTTTAGATGCATCACGTGAGCTGAGCTTTGAAGAAAACTAGGTTTTAAGAAGTAGAAGTGAAGAGGGTATATTCCCAACATGGGGGACAGCTTGTTCAAAGGCACGGAGAGAAGAGACCTCACGTATGAGAAACAGCAAGAAAGCCAATTGGGCTCAGTCATCGAGTGTGTGAGGGGAGCTGGAAAGATAGCTTGGGAGCAGGTTAGGATGGGCTTCACATTCCAAAGAGAGGAGTTTTCATTTGATCCTCGAGGAAACAGGCACTAAAATTCACTGAGGATAGGAGAGGGATGGTGAGACCTGGGGCTTAGAGAAATCCCTTTGACAGTTAAATGGAACTTGAATTAGAGAAGATGACAACTTCAAGCAAGGGGGTTCATTAGGAGCTTATGAGTGGTTCAGACAAGAGGTAACAGGAGCCTCTACTAGGGGGAGCCCTAGAGCAGAGAAAAGGTTTCAGCTATGAGAAATATTGTGAAGGCAAACTTGGCAAGCAACTGGGTATAAGTTAAGAATGACTCCAAGGTTGGGGAACTGGTGGCATACTCAACAAAAATAGGACATTTAGAAAATGGGTAGGCTTTGGGGGGGGGGGGGAGGAAGATAATCAATCCATTGTGATTTGCCTCATAGCCTGAGATGAAATCAGTAGAAGACAAAAACTCACCTAAAGATTCACCCAATAGGAGGTAAGATCCTTGGGGGCAGTTTTATTTTTGTCTTTTTACATCCAGTGCATATTTCAGGATATGTTGTTGTTGAGTCATTTTCAGTCATACCCAACTCTTTGTGACCCTATTTGGGGTTTTCTTAGCAAAGATACTGGAGTGGTTTGCAATTTCCTTCTCCAGCTCGTTTTACAGATGAGGAAACCGAGGCCAACAGGGTTAAGTGACTTGCCCAGTGTCACACAGCTAGTAAATGTCTGAGGTCAAATTAGAACTCATGTCTTCCTGATTCCAAGCCTGGTACTCTATCCACTGCACCACCTAGCTCCCACTATTAGCTGTGTAACCTTGGGCAAAACAGTTAACTTCTGTAGGTCTCAATTTTCATATGTGTAAAGTGAGGGACTTGAGCTTTTGACAATCACTAAAAACCATACTATCCAGCCTCATTCTTCATTGGTCCCCTTTCAGAACTCTGTGCTCCCCCCTGCTCCTCACACCGAGCATTCTGTCCTGTCTTAGCCTACCTCTGCCCTGGCCATCTCCCAAGCCCAGAATGCTCTCCCCTCTTACCTCTGCCTCAGACAAGTCCTCACTTCCTTCCAGGTCAAACTCAAGCACAGTGACTTCTTTGATCTGCCCCAACTGCTAATGCCTCCCTTTACTAACTTCCTTGCATTTAATGCCCTTGTACACATTTTGCTTTTATTCTGCATATATATACATATGCATTTGTTGTCTGCCCTGCTAGAACATAAAGCTCCCTGGGAACAGGGTTTGTTTTCCTTCGTCTGTACTTGAATGTCCATCTTCTAGCACAGTGCCTGGCATATAATAGGTGCTTAATAAATGCTTGCTGATTAAATGATTGATACTAAATGCCATTTGCTTCCCACTCTACCACACCGTGTTCCCAGAGACCCAGGCTCCTTCCCCAGACATCACTTAAGACAGATTCTTGGCCCAGACACTTCAGGCTTCATTCAATGGAGACCACCAGCACTAGACAGTCAGTTTAAATCCATTGCCAAATTGTCTCTCACAATTTAAACAAATGATATTCTGCCTGCAGGCACTATAGTCAGTTGGGGTACAGGCTGGGTGGAGTTTGGGGAACTCATGGGTGGTTTTAATATGCATATGTGTGTGTGTTTTCCCATTTGTATGTGACTGCACATATCCTGTGACGCACATAGATCCCTTTTTCTGACTAACCCCACCTGGCTTTGATTATTCGTTAGTCATGAAATTGTAGAATTCTTAGAGGTCTCCTAGTCTAACCATCTTCTTTCACAAATGTGGAAACTGAGGCCCAGAGGGAGGCAATTATTTGCCCAAGATTACACAGCCAGTTAGTGGCGAAACCAAACTAGCAGTCAGTCGGTGATTAAGCATTTATTAAGTGCCTACTGTATGCCCAGGCACTGTGCTAAGTTCTGGGGATACAACAAAAGGCAAAAACAGTCTCTATTCTCAAGGAGTTCACAGTTGAATGGGGAAAACAACATAAAAATGACTATGTACAAAAGCTACGTATGTATGTACATACACACATACATATATACATATATATACATGTAGATATACGTGTGTGTGATTACAAATAATCAACAAAGAGAAAGAACAAGCATTAAGGAGAATTAGGAAAGGTTTCTTGTAGAAGATGAAATTTTAGCTGAGACTTGAAGGAAGCCAGGAGAGCCAGGAGGTGGAGATGAGGAGCAGAGCATTCCAGGGATGGGGCATGGCCATTGAACATGCCAGAAGTCGGGAGATAGAGTGTCTTATGTGAGAAAGCACCAGGAGACAGTGTCACTGGATCTCAGAGTACACAGGGAACGGGGGGAAAGCAAGGTGTAAGAAGATTGGAGGGGCTGGGTGTGAAGGATTTGGAATGCCAAAAAGAGAGTATTATATCTGACCCTAAAAGTGATAGGGAACCACTGAAGCTTACTGGATGGGGGAATGGCGTGACTTGGCACCCAGCAGGTCCCCTGATTTCTGTTAGTTTTTCCCCATGCCTAGTACTGATAAAGTAATTAGACTTCCCCAAAGCAAAGAGACAATTAAAATTCTAAGAGAAAATGTACCTCCATTATCAAAAATTGAAGAGAGTGAGTGGAATATGCAAACCAAAGGCCTACAATTAATGGAAAAATTCTAAATTACTTTAAAGAAATGATAAGTGAAAATTCAGGAAAGGAAGAAATGATCCCAAAGCCATCCCAACTTTATCATGAGAACATTTTCATGATGGACCGAGCTCATTTCATTTTTTGACAGAGTAATGATGCTAAAAGGCTGCTGTTGATATTGTTTGCACAGATTTTAGCCAAGCACCTAATAAAGTCGCTTATGCTGCCCTCATGGAAGAGAGAGTGAGACATGGCCTGAGAAGTGAATTTGACAATAACAGTAAAATTAATGCGGACTCAGAGCTAGCTGGATATCTAGCCCCAAAGATCTTAACATTAACTGTGAAGGAGGATTTGCCTTGCTCTTGTGTGGGGTAATATTTTAACTTCTTGATCCGGATAGAGAAATAGAAGGCATGCTTATCAAATTTGCAACTAACAGAAAATGGGGAAGAATAGCTAACATTTGGAATAACAGCATCAGGACCTAAAATTCTCTCTACGAGCTGGAAGTAGGGCCAAATCTAATAAGCTGAATTTTCATATAGATAAGTGTAAATTCTTATATTTTGGCTCAAAAAAAATCAACTTCAAAAGTACGATATTGAGTAGATGAGACTAAATAATGGTTCTTCTGGAAGAGAGCTGTGGATTTTATTTAGAAGGAAGAAAAAAGCTAGTGTTTATTAAGTACCTACTGTGTCTAAGCACTTTATAAATATTTCCTTATTTGATTCTTATAACCCTGGGAAGTAGGTTCATTACTATCCCCATTTTACAACTGGAGAAACTGAAGCAGATAGAGGTTAAGTGACTTGCCCAGGGACACACACCTAGTAAACGTCTGATCCCAATTTGAACTCAGGTCTTCCTGACTCAAGGCCCAACACTCTATCCACTGGGCCACCTAGCCGTCCAAGATTTCGCACCCCATTTGTCAGTAACGTGATTCAGCACTCAAAATATAGAGTCCAAAACTAGAGACTGCCCTGGTCAGTCCACGCTCCTTGGTGGCTGCATGATATAGTGGATGGAGCAATGGGGTTGGAGTCAGAAATGCATGAGTTCGAATCCTGTCTCAGGTGCTTACTTGCTACCTGTGTGACCCTGGGCAACTTATTTGGATCTGGGTCAGTCTTTTCATCTGTAGAGCGGAAATAATGCTAGTGTCTCTATCACAATGGTATTGTGATCATTAACTGAGATGATGTATGTCAAGTGCTTTGCAAACCTTAATGCACTATATAAATGTCTGTTATGACTACTACTGACCTGCCACCACTAGCACCACCACCGTCATTATTGCTGCTGTCTACTACTACTACTACTACTGTCCCTGTTGGACCCCAAATTTTAGGAAAGACGTTCTTAAAGTAGAGGGCTTCAAGAAGAAGATGACCAAGTAGTGTGGAGCATTGAGATCATGCCACATGAGGTTCAATGGAAGGAACCCAGCATGCTTTACCTGGGCAAGAGAAGACTAAGTGGGGAACTGCTCAGTGTCTTCGAAGTGTTTGGAGAGCTGCCATATGGAAGAGAAATTAGTCTTGTTTTGCTTGGCCCCACAGGGATGAATGAGGAGCAATAGCTGGAACTTGCAGAAAGGCAGACTTAGGTTTGATGGTCAGGAGAGAAGTCCTAACCATTGCACTGTCCAATTGGACTCAAGAGAGTTGTTTCCCTGAAAGATCTTCCAGTACAGACTAGATGACCACTTCAGTCGGTCAATAAGCATTTACGTGTCTACTTTGTGCAAGGCACTGTGCCAGGGATACAAAGAAAGGCAAAAGACAATCTCTGCTCTAAAGAAATCAGTCTAATTCGGGGGGCGGGGGGGGAAACATGCAAATAGCAATGTATATACCAGATAAATTGGAGATAATCAATTAGCATTAAGGGGGATCAACAGAGGCTTCCCACAGAAGGCAGGATTTCAGCTTGAACGTGAAAGCCAAAAGGCAAAGATAAGAAGGGAGAGCATCCTAGGCATGGAGGAAAGCCAGGGACAATGTCCAGAGTGCAGAGAAAGGACTATCTTGTTCAAGGAATAGCAAGGAAGCCAGAGTTACTGAGTACGAAGTAGAGAATATATTGTGAGGAGTAAGGTTTAAGAAGACTGGAAAGGTAAGGGAAGCCAGGTTATGAAAATCTGAACTCCAAACAGGGAATATGTTAGATATAGTAGAGAGTGGATTTTTATCCAGGTATATATTTCATTAGGTCCCTTGGGCCTCAAAAAAATTCTGTAACTCTAATAAGATTTTTGGTATCTACTGTAGGAGGTAGGAGGAGGTAACTCTTTTGGTAGTGGGGAGGTTTAATGGTAAGGTAGAAATGACAATAGCAAAGAGCATCAATGAAAACTATAATATAATATAATTATATAATATAATATAAACTATAGAGAAGAAAGCAGAAGGAAGTTCTGAAGGGGACACAGACAAGCTGGGAGATTTTATTACTGTCTTGTTAAATTTAATATGCTCTTAAAACTCCACATAATTTCCTCTTTTTTCATTTAATATTAAAATGTCCCTATCTGTTTATTTTTGAAGTTTGTAATACAAAAAGAAAATAAAGACAAGGAACTAGACCTGTGATTTCATTGCTATGGCAGAGTCCCAGGTGAGGAAATTCACTCCACCAATGCAGGTATATACCTTCTCAGGTCACAATGCCAGTGTGTGACCCCAGAACCCAGGTCATTCTGAAACAGATGCCAGCTCTATGTTTATTAGACCATGCTGCCTTTTAAGGAATGAGTAGAAATGAACAAGTGTTTGAAGAGAACCTAGATATAAAGGTAACAGAACCCACTGTCTTCTCCTACCTTATATTCAGGCTGTTTGCTGGAGATTAATCATCATTTTTTTTACTTAGGTTTCTGTGTTCTTAATTTGGCTTTTATGGTTTTTCTTTGTTTCTGTAAGAGGCTGGGCATGATGCCCAAAAGACCTGTCTCTCTTCTTATCCTTCCCATCTTGCACTTACTTTGTCTGTCCAAAGATGTTCAGGAAGATAGGAAGCGGTGAGTGCCTTCTCCTGTACAAATAACGTCCAGGATATCTTTGCTGAGTTTTGCTTCCTTTTACCAAGACATTTTTGCAGTCTCCTGTATTCCTGTGAGCATTTGTAAATGCATTGTTCAGAAAGCTTGGGAAGGTATATAAATTGCTTGGTGATTTTGCTTCCTCTTTTAAACTCAAATTGAATTTTGACAGTAACCTGAAAACAACAAAAAATGCAGCTTTTTGCATAGAATATAGAATTCCCTTGCCTATACCACATTTGTCAGTTGAATAGATAACTTGGATATGGTGAGGGAAATACTTTCAGGAGAAAACATAGCAATTGAGTATTCTAGGGTAGTTATTTTAAAAGGTTCAGAGGGGACAGGTAATAGTTATGCTATAGGTTATGAAGGCTTAGTAAAATAAAAATATATGCTGTAACAAGAAGATGGTTCATAGGACTGAGAACAGGGAAAATCTGGGTTTGAATCCTGCCTGTCTCTTAAGCTGTGTGATCCTTGGCCAAGTCTTTTGACTTCTCTCAGCCTCAGTTTCCCTGTCCATACAGTAGGTATATTAATAGAACTTATATGATAAAGGTATTATAAGGATCATGTGAGAGTGCATAAGAAAATAGGTTTTGCTCACTTTAGAACATAATTTCAGTTCTCATTGTACAAAATTTTTCTTCTTCTTTATTATTCTTCACCTCAGGCAATGATCTTCTGGGATAAAAGTTCCAGAGTAGGTATCCTTTTGCATTGATAGGATTTCCTCATCCAGACTTCCTTAAACCAATGATATCACAATCTACTCCAAAAAATTATTATAATTGTTAACTCACCACCTGGAATTTAGCGAGAAATCTAGGACTTAATTAAATTCCACATAAAATGTACTTAACCCATTAAATATACTACTTTCTTTTAGGGGTAAAAGGTTGTTACTACTTCAAGGGTGTCACCGACTACCTTTGTGACTTGAGTCTATCATTTAATCTTTCAGTCTGCCGATTTTCACATCTTTGAAATGGGCTTAATAATACCTTTTATCATAGAGAATAAAATTGGGAAGATCAAATAAGAGAATGGCTGTGGAAGTGTTTTGAAAAATCTAATGTGAAGGGGCAGCGTTGGCCATGTCATTCACTGTCAGAATGGTTGTTTGGTAGGAAGCATGGAAGAGTAGAACAAGTAAGATGTTCTTCCTTCTTGGAGTGGAAGTTTGTACAAGTGTTAGAGCTCATATGAAGAAATCTACCTATTTCTATGTAGCTGTGCCTTTCTGTAACTAGCTCCAATTTAGAGAACCATGGAGAATGATGGTAGAATGGAATGTTAGAGGTGGAATATATGGCTTAGTGGATGGAATTCCATGCTTGGAGTTAGGAAGACCTGGCATTAAATCCTAGGTGGTGCTTAGAGCACTGGTCCTGGAGTCATCTTCCTGAGTTCAAGTCTGGCCTCAGATACTTACTAGCTGTGTGACCCTGAGCAAGTCACGTCACCTGTTTGCCTCAGTTTCCTCATCTGTAAAATGAGCTGGAGAAGGAAACATCAAACTGCTCCGGTGTCTCTGCCAAGAAAACCCCAAATGGGGTCACGAAGAGTAAGACACGACTGAAAGGACTCAACCATAACAACTGACACTAACCATGTGACCACTAGTAAATGACTTAACCTTTCTAAGCTTCACTGGCCTTCTTCAGTGGGAATGATAAAAAGGTAGTGCTCATCTCCCAGGATGGTTGTGATATTCAGATGAGATCCTGTGTGCAAAGCGTTGTGTAAACCTAAAAGCACTCTTGCTATTATGTAGTTCATTGTAGAGATGAGGGAACTGAAGTACAGAGGGGGCACAGACTTACCCAGTTCTCCTTTGTGTCCTGTGCTGCAGACAAAGAGGCCTAGTCCTCATTCCCGCAAGATCACACTTCAGCCAGGAGGCAAGGCTAGAAAGGACTAGAACTCAGGTTTCTTGATTCTCAAGCCCGTGCTATCTCAGGGCCGCTAAAGGTTAATTACAGTGTGAAAACATTTTGAAATAAGTTGATATTAATGCAAATGTCAGGTTACATCTGGCTCAAGTTAAGCAGATTAAACGACTCCCTGTCCAAATTGGAATTAGTCCTTAGGACTTGATAGCAAAGTTCACAAAGCTTCACAAACTTGGCTTCTGACCTTTGGCCCCTAAAGATCAGCAATGAGTAAAGTTGTTAACAGGAAAAGTGGCAAAAGGAGCAGTGATGGGAAAACTTGTGTGTTTGTGTGTACGTGGGGGAGGGAAGTGGGGTTACTCCAGCTTGGAATCTGTGATAAAGAGAAGCTGGACAAGCATACTCTTCTATGCACTAGATTTGGGGAGATGAGATTTACGAGAAATTTATGAGAGGTATTAAGAGAAAGGGTAGGTTTAAAATTGAATTGAGAAAATCAAGTCAGAAGGGATAAAAAAAACTCTCAAGAATGAAACTATGAAGAGACAGACAGAAACAATTTGGAGTAGGAGGAAAATGAAAGAGCTATCAAAAAAGTCTGATGTAGATGCATAGGGAACTCATCAGAAGGACATACACAGAAAATGGAAGCAAAATCAGGTAAGAGGCTGAATGCAAGAGTCGGCTGGGGTTTGCAAGGAACATTGATGACAGAAAGGGCTTTGTAATTGGTGGGGAAGGAGGCCAAAAGAAGGGACTGGATCATTGTTTAGGGTGAGCTGGACAAGATAATCAATGCCAGAGAGAAGGCAAAACCAATCAACTAATAATAATAATAATTTGCTGTTGTATTGTTTTCAGTCATGTTCGATTCTTCATGACCCAATTTGGGGTTTTCTGGACAAAGATACTAGAATGGTTTGCCATTTCTATTTTCCAACTCATTTTACAGATGAGGAAACTGAGGCAAAAAAGGGTTAAGTGACAGATCTGTGACCAAAGGCTAGATGACCTCTTATTGGAATTATTGTATAGAAAGCTTTCTTGATTAGCTGTGAGTTAGACTAACTGTTTTCTAAGGTTGTTTCTGAGTCTATAATCTATTTGTTCCTTGTTACTTGAGTTCCATGAGTCCATGATTATTCTTCTTTCTTAAGTCAGTTAATAAACATTTATTAAGCACCTACTATGTGCTGGGGATACAAAAAGAGGCGAGAGATAGTCCTGCTCTCAAGGAGCACACAGTCTAATGAGGAGACAACAAACAAATATGTAAAAACAAGCTATATACAGGATAATTAGGAAACAAAAGCTGGAAGGTGCTAGAATTGACAGGTTGGGCAAGGCTTCCTGTAGAAGATGAGATTTTAATAGGGACTTGAAGGAAGCCAGGGGAGCTGGTAGGAGGAGATGAAGATGGAGAGCATTTCAGGTCGGGGGGAAGGCCAGAGAAAATGACCGGAGCCTAGAAATGGAGTGTTATTTGTAGAACAGAAAGGAGGCCAGTGGTATTAGATTGAAGAGTACCTGGGGAGAAGTACAGTGTAAGAAGACTAGAAAGGAGGACAGGAAGGAGTGTGGTCACTAGATTATGAAGGACTTTGAGCACAAAACAGAGGATTTTGTATTTGATCCTGGAGTTGATAAAGACCCACTAGAATTTAGAGAATACTGAGGTGCAGGGAGGGGGGCTCCAGGTAATGTGATGCTTTAAGAAAATCACCTTGGTGACTGAAGGGAAGATGGATTGGAGTGAGGAGGAACTTGAATCAGGCAGATCCATCAGAGAGCACTTGAAATTCACATTTAACTGTGCTTACGTGCTTCTTCATATTGGGGAGGGAGCATCTAACCATTTGCAGATATAGACTGTAAGCCCCTTGAGGGCAAGAACTATTTCTTTCCTTCTTTTCATTTTTTTTTCTTTTTTGGTCTTTGTATCTTTTACCCCTAGTGTAGCTCCTGGCGTGTAGTACATGCTTAATAAAGGCTCATCAAATTAAATTGTCCAACTACAGAGGGATAGAATTCCCCCAAATTAACCTATGCATGTGTGTATGTATGTGTGTCTATGTACATATAGACATACATATATAGTATGTATATTCATGTATATATGTATATATATGTATATACACACACATATGCTAACAGTAAGGGTATTTTTTTCATGCACAATTTTTTTAGTGTAGGAGGACCATAGTTAAAGTTTCTTTTTTTATTATAGAACTTATAAAAATAAATAAAAACTGAAATTCTCCTCTCTTCACTCTCTCTCCTTTATCTTATCTGATGCCATGAGCTCAGCTATCATCTCTATGCACGTGACTTCTCCACTTATATATGCAAACCTAATCTCCCTCCTGAATTCCAGGGATAATTATTGATTCAGTATTTCCAATTGAATATTCTGTAGGAATCTACAGCTCAATACCTAAGCCCCACTCTAAACCTTCTCTTCCTAAATGCCCATTTTCTTTCTTTCTTTCATTCTTCCTTCCTTCCTTTCTTTTTCTTTCTCTCTCTCCCTCTCTCTCTCTCTCTCTCTCTCTCTCTCTCTCTCTCTCTCTCTCTCTCCCTCCCTCCCTCCCTCCCTTCCTTCCTTCCTTCCTTCCTTCCTTCCTTCCTTCCTTCCTTCCTTCCTTCCTTCCTTTCTTTTTGTTGAGGCAATTGGGGTTAAGTGACTTGCCCAGAGTCACACAGCTAGTAAATGGCAAGTGTCTGAGGCTAGATTTGAACTTAGGTCCTCCTGACTCCAGGGCCACACCACCTAGCTGCCCCTATCCCCATTTTCTATTGAGGGTGCAACCATCCTGGGTCACAACCATAGAGTCACTCTTTCCTCTACTCATCCCTCATGTCCAATCAATTCCCATGTGTTATTGATTCTACCTTCACAATCTCTTTCGTATTTGTCCAATAGGTAGTAAGAGATCTCTCTCTCTGGTACAACTACCACTTTAGTTCAGTCCCTTTTCATTTCTCACTTGGAGTTTTGTCCAATTAGCTTCCTAATTGATCTTCCTACCTCTAGCCTCTCCCCTTTCTAATATAACCCTTCCTTTTCCTCTTCCTCTTCCTTTTCCAAATCCAAATTGATTTTCCTTAAGCACAGGTCTGACCCCGTCCCTCTCTGCTCAGGAAGCTCCAGTGCCTCCCATTTGCCACCTATATAACTTATATTTGTCCCATATACAACATTTTATTTACCAACCCCACACCTTTGCACAGGCAGGCTGCTGTCATGCTTGAAATGCACTCCCTCCTCACCACCGGCTCATACAACCCCTAGTTTCCTTCAAGTCTTAGCTCCAGTGCTCCCGCTCACATGAAGCCTATCCCAATTTCCCTCCCACGTCACCAGATTCTAGTATCCTCCCCACCCGAAATGACTTTGTATGCTTTTTTGTATTGGTGTTTTCATGTCATTTCCCCCCAATAGCATACAAATTTCTTGAGGAATGGGACAGTTTCTTTTTGTGTGTGTTTGTTTCCTAGTACCGAGAATAGTGTCTGGCACATAGTAGGTACTTAATAAATGGGGCAATTATCTCCAACAAGCACATAAGTATCCTAGGGTTTTTTTAGAGCTAGAAGTAACCTTAAAGACCATCTAATCAACCCCCTGATTTTATAGATGAGGAAACAGATGTGGTCTCATTAATGTGGGTACTCCTCACTGTGGTGCCAATAATAACCCATATAAGAATAACACTCTTGCCATGTCTTCCCATAAATCCTCCCCAGGGAGTCACCCAACTTGCTAGAGGTCATCTTCTGTATTTTTTGAAATTCTGTAGATACTAATGAAAGGCATGGGCTGTCCATTCATTATGTCTTAGGGTCACTATGTAACCAGGCCATGTGCTTTTCCGGGTCTGCATCTCTCTGGGGAATTAAGTTGCTTTTGGTAAAGGTCTTTATTTCATGATGCCATTCTTTTAGTTGTGAGCTTTTTGAAGGTGAAAAGAATTTTTTTAATAATAATAAAAATTCTGAAACTAGGTGGGAAGCAATTCATTCATCTTAATGAAACCTTTTTCCTCCAAGGCTTTTCAGGCACTGTCAGTTTTGAGAATTCGCCTTTAAGGTTTATCATCGATTTAGAGGTAAAAGACATCCTAGAGATCACTCTAGTCCAACCCTCTTACTCAACAGATGAGTTAAATGGGCCCCCAGTGGGGTTAAGTGTCTTGTCCAAAGTTACATAGGTAGAAAGTGGGGTAGGTGGCACGGTGGTTAGAGTGTAGGGCCTGGAGTCAGAAAACTCATCTTCCTGAGTTCAAATCCAGCCTCAGAGCTTATTAGCTAGGTGACCTTGGGCAAGTCACTTAACTCTGCTTCAGTTTCCTCATCTGTAAAATGAGCTGGAGAAGGAAATGGCAAATCACTTGGGTGTCTTTGCCAAGAGAACACCAAATGAGGTAAAAAGAGTTGGATATGACTGAAAACAAGTGGTAGAATGAGATTTGAACTTGTCATCAGACCCAGCTTGGAAATGCTTTGTTTTAGCTACTATGTACTTTTTGGAGTGACAGTGTGGCTGAATGGTTAGAGCCAGCCTGGAAGCCAGATCCCATTGCCATCTCTGACTCATACTGGTTGTGAAACTCTGGGCAAGTCACTTAACCTTTCAGTGCTCTGGTTGATGCTCTAAGACTGAAAGTTGTGAAGAAATTTTTAGTTGACACTGGTGGAAGGACCCTTACTGCTCTGGGAGCCTTGTGTGCCAAGGAAATCACAAGTCCCATCAGTATCTCTCTCTCCTTTGTATTTAGTAGAAACTTATCCACTTATCCTTGGAAAATTCAAAATAAATTTGAATGGTCCCTTCACCCATCTCATCCAAAGTCTGTCTGACTCTGGAGGAGTGTGGTGTGGCCCCTTAGCATATCTTGGCATCTCTATTTCAACTGACTTCTGTTGAATAGAGAAAGCACTTGGGTGTAGCTGCTGAGCTTCTGACTTCTGAAACAAGGCCACTTGGTCTCTGCCATCTAGTTCTTGACTGAGAAAAGAACAGTTACAATGAGTTATCCCATGTCTCACGAGCACCACTTTGTAATCTGCAAAAATAGAAAGGGGGGAAAAAAGACCCACACTATTCAATTGATTCACTAATGGGTTCTGGCAGCATTTGTATTACTCTGAGAAAGCATACAGACCACCACTGACAATGTCAAACTCATAAATTGCTCTTGTTAAAACCTAGATGTCAAAATTAAATAGGAAACACCTGGAAAGCTAGGCCCTGCCTGTCCTTGGGAAGACCATGAGTGCCACTAAGTGGTAGGAAGAAGGTTGCTGAAAATAGACCTTCCTATTGCATCCTCCCTACATACCAAACCACTCAGCTCTGTGGCAGTTAGCAGCTGCTAGGGCCTCCCGAACAGACTGATATCCCATTGTGTGGAAATCTGTCCCCCTGAAGTGGAGCTGAGAGACTACTGAATTCCTTGAAAGCCACATCTTGTAGCCCTAAAAAAAATCTGGTCTCTTTGTCTCTCCTTTAAAGACACATCCCTCATTCTTAACCACCCTTGTTGCCATGCCGGTTCAGAAAGAGGAGAATATTTCTCCTACCCTGTATTTGAATACCCTTGAATTTTCAGGAATCAAGGAGAAGTTGGTTTTCTCATTTCTAGAATGGTACCCATTCACACCTAGTAGTTCTTCATCATCTTCATCAGTATATGGAATTTGTAGTACCCTGCTCTGAGTATTCTAGGAGGGATGTGATTCTGATCTAATAATTCTCAATGACACAGATCTGACTGATGACTCAGACATTTGTGATAATAAATATTTCTTTGGAACCCAATGACATGTCATCAATAAAAACATTTTCTCAAGTAAATGGATGTCTAGGTGGGTAGATGCTTCTGTATATAGGCATACCTTGTTTTATTGTGCTTTGCTTTACATTATCCCTTCCACATCACAACTTTCTGCATTTCGGGTTTCGCTGTGTCACAGGTCAGCAAAGAATTTGGGGGGAATTTTGCAGAAGCTACAAATGACACACAAAGGCCAGCAGATGACACAGAAAAGTTTAGAAACTTAGAAATGCATAAAATATATGTCTAGTACTGCATAATATCAACATATTTTATCTTCTAATACTGTAATAATTCAGACTTCTTTTCTGGTATGAAGAGAGGGCCAAAAAATTTTACACAGATTTTCCAGACGGTGCTGTGCCCCTACCCCTGAGATGGGGAAGGGATAACTGTGTTATACTTTGCAGATAATGCACTTTTTTTTAACAAATTAAAGGTTTATGGCAATCCTGTATCAAACAAGTCTATTGGCAACATTTTTCCAACAGCATATGCTCACTTTGTGTCTCTGTGTCACATTTTGGTAATTCTCACAATAGTTCAATTTTTTTCATTACTATTATTATTCTGTTGTGGTGATCTTTGATCAGTGATCTTTGATGTCACTGTTGTAATTATTTTGGTGAACCACAAACCACACCCATATAAAACTGCAATTTTTTTTTAAAAATTATTTATTTTTAGTTTTCAATGTTCACTTCCTTAAGAGCTTGAGATATAAATTCCCTCCCCTTCCTCATCTTCCCCCTCCCCAAGATACTGTGCAATCTGATAGAACTCTGCTCATACATTCATATTACACTTATTTTCACATTAGTCAAGATGTAAAGAAGAATTAGAACTAATGGGAGGAACCATGAGAAAGAAGAAACAAAACAAAACAACAAAAGAAAAGGAGAGCAAATTGTATGCTTCTATCTGCATTTAGACTCCAAAGTTCTTTCTCTGGATGTCAATAGCATTTTCCATTGTGATTCTTTAGGAGTTATCTTAGATCCTTGCATTGCTGAGAAGAGCTAAGTCTATCAAAATCAGTCATCACACAATGTGGCTGTTACTATGTACAATGTTCTTCTGGTTCTGCTCATTTCACTCAGCATCAATTCATATAAGTCTTTCCAGGTTTTCTGAAGTCTTCCTGCTCATCATTTCTTATAGAATAATAGTATTCCATTACATTCATATAGCACAACTTGTTCAACCATTCCCCACCTGATGGGCATCCCCTCAATTTCCAATTCTTTGCTGCCACAAAAAGAACTGCTGTAAATATTTTTGTACATGTGGATCCTTTTCCTGTTTTTATGATCTCTTTGGGATCCAGACCTAGAAGTAGTATTGCTGGATCAAAGGGTATGCACAGTTTTGTAGCCCTTTGAACATAGTTCCAAACTGCTCTCCAGAATGGTTGGATCAGTTCACAATTCCACCAGCAATGCATTAGTATTCTAATTTTCCCACATCTTCTCCAATATTTGTCATTTTCCTGTTTTGCCATGTTAGCCAATCTGATAGCTGTGATATGGTATGAGGTAGGTATTCTATGCAGCAAAGATGAAGATGGAAAACATGCCAGGCATGGTAGACAACCTTTTCATGCTTCTCTTGATTCTTGTGTTTGAAAGTCAAATTTTCTATTCAGCTCTGGTCTTTTTACTGAGAAAGCTTGAAAGTCCTAAGACTGCAAATTTAATCAATGAATATTGTCTCTGTTCTGATTGCTCCAATGACTGGCTTTTCCTCCATCTCTCTCTCTCTTTCCTTGGGCCTCCCTATGCCCTGAGACACAACACTATCGAAGAATATTACATAAACTTAGTTGATAAAGTAGCAGCAGGGTTTGAGAGAATTGACTTTAATTGTGAAAGAAGTTGTGGTCTAAGTAAAATACCATCAAACAGCATTGCATACTACAAAGAAATCTTTCGTGAAAGGAAGAGTTGATTGATGAGGCAAACTTCATTATTGTCTTATTTTAAGAAACTGCCATAGTCACCCCAACCTTTAGCAACCACCATGATGATCAGTCAACAGCCATCAACATGGAGGTAAGACTGTTCACCAGCAAAAAGATTATGACACTAAAGGCTCAGATGATGCTTAGCATTTTTAATCAACAATGTATTTTTAATTAAGATATATACATTGATTATTTTAGACATAATACTGTTGTACACTTAATAGACTACAGCATAGTATAAACATAACTTTTATATGTACTGGGAACCCAAAAAATTTATGTGATTTGCTTTATTATAACATTCACTTTATTGCTGTGGTCTGGAACCAAACCCACAATATCTCCGAGGTATGCCTGTTCTGAAATATTTAATTCTTCTTTGGGAAGGAAGAAAGTTATGGAGCTCAGTAATACAGTCTGGGAGCGTTTTTGTTTGCTTAATAAATAAGTTTAGAGAGAAACAGGTTGGCTTGGGGTAAGAGTTGGTAGAAGGTATTGGTTCAGAACCATGATTTCATCCGTGGGAAACTCCTGGAATTGAAACTTCCTTCTAAACTGCAAATCAGCAATTCCCCTATAACTTATAAAAAACCTAGAACTAACTAGTGGTACTAAGAGGATGACTTGCCTATGCTTACACAGCTATCATGGTAAAACTTGAACTCAGATCTTCCTGACTCAAAGGCCAGCTCTTTATCAGGTAGACCACAGCTGTCTCTCCAATCCATCAGTCATTTTTTTTAAAGCACCCACTATGTGCCAGGCACAGGAC
Organism: Trichosurus vulpecula; assembly: GCF_011100635.1. Taxonomy (NCBI): domain Eukaryota; kingdom Metazoa; phylum Chordata; class Mammalia; order Diprotodontia; family Phalangeridae; genus Trichosurus; species Trichosurus vulpecula. The sequence goes on along the minus strand of NC_050575.1, from coordinate 81,968,286 downwards.
TAAGTGCTAGGAGTACAAAAAGAGGCAAAAGACAATCCCTGCCCTCAAGGAGCTAATCACAAAGTACTTAGTGTGTGTGTGTGTGTGTGTGTGTGTGTACGTGTGTGCACAATCTTATATATACATACATATTTTGTGTCTACACATTTATTATATCACAAAGAAATGAGATCTAGAATGTGGAATTTGTGTGTGTGTGTGTGGATATACACAATCTTACATATACATACATATTTTGTATCTACATATTTATTATGTCACAAAGAAATGAGATCTAGAGTGTGGAATTTGTGTGTGTGTGTGGATATACACAATCTTACATATACATACATATTTTGTATCTACATATTTATTATGTCACAAAGAAATGAGATCTAGAGTGTGGAATTTGCCACATCTGTCAATTCCAATCCTAACCAATCAGGTAGCAGGCACAGGGGTCTATCTTACAGGGAGGAAAACAGGATCAAATCAGTTTAGCTGTATTCTTTTTCCTTGATTAAAATATTTAAGGTATCTTAATACTTACCAAACAAATTATTTTTTCTTTTCTTTCCTCTTATGAAACATTTAAAATCATCATAAGCCTAAAAATCATTAGCTTAAGGTAGCATAAAAAAACCTTATTTCTGTAGCATGTAGTGCAAAATCTGGTGATCTGGAATCAGGTGAGTTGGGTTCAAATCCCATTCTGCCGCTTTTTACCTGAGTAACTTTTGACAAGTTGCTTAACCTCTCTGAGGCTCATTTACTTCATTTGTAAAATGAGGGTATTGGACTGGATGACCCCTAGGGTCCCTTTCAGCTCTAAAATCTATGATTCTGTGATTGAGGAAATAGTCAGTACTCTCTTGAGTAAATGGTTGCTACCATCTGTGGCTGATTACCTCTGTTGCTTAGTGCAAGACTGCTGAGGATAAGTCATGAATTCAATCCCCATATGGACCAGTTAGCTTGTCTCTGTTCTATGGCCAAAGATTGCAACCCTAGCACCAGCAATCTTTCAAATTCATGCCCTTGGTTAAGGAGGGAAGAGAGTGAGGGAATGAAGGGGGAGGGATGATGCAGTGAGTAAGATTCTAGTGAATGTGAATAATGATATCTTCACATACAAAGGACAACAAAGAAGAAGGAATTGGATTTGGGGGGTTGTCAGGAAGCAGAGAATGCCATATTTTTGGTTGAGAAATGCTTCAGTGTTTTGAATTCAGAATAATGGCTGAAATATATTCTGTCTGACAGCTGTGCTGATTTGTCCAAAGTAGTCGTGGTGGAGAAACTATCTGTTAGTTCAGAGATGGACAACTGGGATGGTGAAAGGCCTTAAGTCCAGGATCAGTTGGAGGGTTTGAGCATGTTTAGCCTAGAGAAGAGAAGATCCCCAGGGGAACATGGTATCTGTCTTCAAGTATTTGAAGGATTGTCATGTGAAAGAGGGCTTTGATTCGTAAGGGGAGAGAAAAGAACAAGGCTGGGAGCTACAAAGAGGCCAATTTTGCCTTGATCTGAGGAAAACCTTCCTAACAATCAGAGCTCTCCAAAAGGGTATTGAGCTGCCTGCCTCAAGAGGTGGTGGGTTTCTCCGCACTGGAGGTCTTTAAGTTGCACCTGTATAGTTCTGTGTCAGACAGGGCATATTGGGAATTCCTTTGTGGTTATAGGTTGGACAAGATGGCCATTGTGATCCCTTTCTAGTCTCAAGGTGTGTGATTCTGCAACTCTTGAGTGAGACTCTGTTAGAGGTGGGTCCATAATGGGAAAAATATTCTCTCCCCAAGACTGCCTTTGACTTGGACTTAACATAGTGTGACCCTGCATGAGGGGCCTCCTTCTGTTTCTTTTTTGTGGCCTCATCTTTTCTTCCTCCGCCTTTCATACCACTCCCTCCTCACCCTTTCCTGTCTCGTCCTTATTGCCTCTCTCTCATGCCCTTTTCTCTCCCCTTTCCTTCCACTCTTTCCTCTTCCTTCTTCAGACTTCTCCGTCTGACAAAACCTCCTCCTCCTCCTTTCCTCACCCCTGGTCTTCCTCCTTGTCTTCTGAAGCCTTTGGCTTGAGGTAAATGTGAAGGGAAGTGAAGAACTTTCCCTGGAGCAACTAACTCAGAAGAGGGGGAGGGGAGGAATGCATCAGCTTGGGAGAAGTGATACCAGATGTGACTTTGGTGCCAACAATCAGCTTGAAATGTAAACGTGCACAGTGCTCCAGTAACAAAGCTGTTACAGCTGGAGAGCTCGAGACTGGAAGGAGAAAGGGGGAGCATTGAGGGCAGGGGGAGCAGTGAGAGAAAGGGGTTACAGAACGAGACTCACTTTCTAACCAAAGATGGATCAGAATCTGGTCTTTGCATATATTTATGCCTTCAGCGTCCTTTTATGGTTTTCAGAAAGGTGATCCATCTTCTCCCAAGTTTATTAGAGGTAATTTTCCAACATTGCTATAAAATATTACAGGCAGCCTCTGTGATTCATAGCTTCATTTATAACCTTAGTCCACTTGGGGATTTTTGGAAACATTTCTCATTAAATAAATTTCCCAATCTGTTGGGGCCACTTCCTATTCCCACCCCTCCTCTCCCACATCCACCAGTAAAACCACATATGAACAGTGGAGAGAGATAATTCGCATTCACCAACAGGTGAGTTTGGAAAGGATGATAAGAACCAAGACAGATGATGCTGTTGGGGGTGATGGGGTAGTGGTGGTAGAGTTTGTTTTTTCACCTGCAAGAATACTAAGTAGATTTTTCAAATGACATCTCCTTAAGACTGGCTTTTTCTGCCCCTCAAATGGCCTGATACTTCAGAGCACATGGGCTGAGCTTTTTTCCTCTTTCTGTGCCATTCACGTTGTCTTTCTTTGATGGTACCTCATTTCGTGATCCCTTGGGGATGCAGGGATGGTAAGTAGGCCAAAGTTGTAAGTCTGACCTCTCGATAAATATGATCCCCCTTAGTGAAGAGACCCACTTCCTCCAAAAAACCCATGAAGACGGGGCATTGATTCTTCCAAAGGACAGCTCAGGCCTTTCCTGTGTACTGAGGAGGTTTTCTCAGTGGACTAATTGGTAAGTTTAACCAAGGGTGAGTTTAGTTTTCTGTCTCTCCATATAGCTCATTTTGCTTAGAATCTGAGGAGTTTTCATGTGAATTTTCTTAAATCCCCATCGTAGCATCATGTATTAGTAAGAAGACTTGATCTGGAGTCAGAAAACCCAGCTCTTACTATCTGTCAAGTTATTTTGGTGCCTCTGCTCTCTCATCCCTAGAATGAAGAGGTGGACTAGGTATCCTCTAACAAAGTTCATCTTTTTGAGTTCCTTTGAATGAATTCCTTTGGCAGTCTGGTGAAGCCTGTAGACCCCTTCTCAGAATAATGTTTTTAAGTAATAAAAAGAAATACTAAATCTCGGTTAGAGGTTAGTGAAAATAAAAATCTATTTTTTCCCATCCAAATTGGTGGACTCCCTGAAATCTAGGACCTCCACCATGTTTGTGGACCTCAGGTCAAGAATTCCTGCTTTAAGGCCCCTTTCAATACTCGATTATCTGATCATAATGTTCTTCTTGCCATACAAGTCCAGTGGGGGCAGTCAGTAGGCACTAGCAGCTGGGGGTAATATGACAGATAGATAGGTCATATGTAGGAAGTAGCATTTTAGGTGAGTTTTGGGGGAAGCTAGGGATTCTAAGTGAAGAGGGAGTATACTCCAGACTGTGCAAAGATACAGAAATGGAGATGAAATGTCACTTAGGAGAAATAGCAAAGAATAATTAATATCATTACTGTGCTATACTAATATACTTGTAACTAGAACATTCTGGAGACAATCCTCTGGTTGGGGATCATCTAGATAGTATTGTTTCATCTAAGTGATTCTAATTTCTCAACAAATTAAAAAAAATCTCTAGTTGAGAATTTATAACCACATGTATGTATATAAAATATGATTTATAACCTAATATATAACCTTTATATGCCTCCACTCAAAACATGTTCCTCATGTTTCATAGCCTTTCAGCCCAGGTAGTATTCTTTCCTGGTTAACCTTTGGTGATCTCCTGCAATTTAAATCCATTTCTTACCTTGACCAGTCCTCAGGAGACATTGAATGTTATATTTACTACTCCTTCTCCAAAACCTTTTCCTTCAGAGACACTCAAGAAGCTACCATACCATAGAGGGGAGGAAAGGAAAAACAAATTAAAAACAAAACAAAAAAAAAAACCTTCCCTTTTGGGTAATCATGAAATCAGGCCTAATATTGAAGAGTTTGTACATTCAAGCTAAGTACCAGCCCTTACGAAGGCAGCTAGGTGGCACGGTGCGTAGAGCACTGGCACTGAAGTCAGAAGGACCTGAGTTCAAATGCAGTCTCAGACACGAACAGGCTGTAGGACCCTGGGCAAGTCACTTATCCCTGTCTGCCTCAATTACTTCATCCGTAAAACAAGTTAGAGAAGGAAATGGCAAACCGCTCCAGTATCTTTGCCAAGAAAACCTCAGATGGGGTCTTGAAGAGTCAGACATGACCGAAATAACTGAACAACGACAATAACAACAAACCACTTAGATTTTGTTCATTTGAAGGGATTTTTGCCGCTAATCAATTCAGAGAATTTCTGAAGAAAGAAAGGAAGCCTCCTCATCCTGGAAGCTCACTACACCCCTGCACTTCTTACACTCCAAGTCCATTCTACCCTTGTGGCCCCTTACTCTGATTGTCTGGTTCTTCCCAAAAGCTCTATTTTAAGGCAAGTACCCAGGCAGCCATATCTTGATTCCTTTCCAGGCCCCACCCTTACCCGTCAAAATTTTTTCTGTCATGCCCCACTGCCCCCTCCCAGGTATCTTCTCCCCCCAATTCTCCTTTCTAGTTTCCTTTTATGTATTATCTTCTTCCTTTAGAATGTGAGCTCCCCAAAGGCAGGGAATGTCTTTCTTTCTGCTTATATTTGTATTCCCAGCACTTTGCACAGTGCCTAGCACATAGTAAGTACTTAATAAATTCTTATTAACTTGTCTTGACTGGACAACTAAAAGGGGTAGTAGAGATCATCTAGACCAACATCCTCATTTTAAGTGGGTGGGTGAGATCCCAGAGAAGTAAAATGCATTGCACATAGGTCATGCAGCTAGTTTTTCATAGGGTGCAGACTTGAACCCAAGCCTCCTACTTTCCATCTAGAATAGGTTCTTGTGTAGCATATGTAGCCACCTTTATTCAACTTGACTACCCTGCTGAATGAGTTTGGATTTCTCTTCCCTTGAGAAAGAACAAAAACCTTTCATATTGACCCATACTCCCTTTTCTCTTTGGCTTTGCCTCTGGATGTCCACACAACCCCATCTCCAGATGTGGTAAGCGAGGAAGGATTCAGCCACACTAGCCTAGGAAAAGGCAGGCACCTGTTGTTTGAGTTTGATATCAAAAAGGACTAATCACTTAGCCTTCTGAAAGAAAACCCAGCTGTCTAGTAGGCAACAGTCTGGGAATATAATTACCCATCCCCAGCATAACCTCTCTTTGGGGGTTCCTCTATTCCTAAATACTTGGACAACTGGGCAAGGAGTATACTGCCCAGCTCCCTATCACCTCCTGGTCAACGAATGGAGTACAGGATGAAGGAAAGGAGCCCAGACACAGGCAGAGAGAGCTAGCTGCAAGTAGCAGTATCCTCCCCAGCTGAGCTCTTACAAGAGATGAGGACCCTCACAAGAAAGAACTTAAGCAGCTAAGAGTCCTGGGTTCTGCTCTTAGACTCTACCAGACTTTGCCTTGGCCTTTTCATGATGCAAAGGAAGTTCAGAGCCATTAAACTTCTTATTTAGAAATTATGGGTGATGAAGCAAGAGTTCGCCACCGAGGACCCTCTAGAAAATGGCCCTGGCCAACAGAGAAATCATATTTCATTGATTGGACCATTTGTGTCAACTGCTGTAGAAACAAATATGTGGAAATGTTATACTTCTGCTGTGTCTGAATGAGGAGTTCTTAAATTTTTTGTGTGTCATGGAACCCTTTCACCCTTGCTCAAGCCTACAGACCCCTTCTTGGAATATTCCTAAGTGCATAAAATAAAATGCTCAGGATTACAAAGGAAACCAGTTTTGTTGAAAGAATTATCAATGTTTTTTGTTTGTTTTTTTAAGTTTACACACTCCAGGTTAAGAGCTCCTGTTTTAGAGGGACTAGGCTCACCCAAGGGTTCCCAAGTGTTTTTCTGTCATGGGCCCCTTCTCAGAATAATGTTTTTAAGTAATTAAAAGAAATGCTAAATTTCAACAAGAGCTTACTGAAAATTATGATGTCATTTTTGTCTCATCCAAGTTCATGAATCCTCTGAAATCCCAGGTTAAGAACTCTTGGTGTAGATGCTGAAATACGCGTGTGTGCGTGTGCATATATGTGTTTGCGTGTGTGTGTGTGTGTGTGTGTGTGTGTGTGTGTGCACTTGTGCATGTGTGTGTGTATCCTCTGCCTGTGCACATCCCTCATTGGGTATTATACAGATCAAACAAAAGGAAAGATCACACAGAGTGGAGAGCAAGCAGTTTCCTAAGCAACTTGATCCTTTAGCTCTTTACCTTGAAAATCCACCCACGAACCAGGGGAACCTCTCTTGTAGGTCAGGCATGGGCTATTTCTTGTTTTCCCCAAATGTTGAGATCACAAGGACCATGACTATGAACAGGAGAGACTCTATGCCGTAAAGGCGGGACGTATCAGCTTCAGTTAACCCCGCATGCTTCATGATTGATTTGCTAGGTCACTATCGACCTAGGGGGGGTCCCTTCTCCTTTAAACCCATGGCCCACCCTGAGGAGGGAGGGGGTGTATTTGAGCATGGTTAGTGTAGCTGGAATGTCTGGCATGATCCTATCCTCACATCAGCTGAACAGTAAAGACAGTCCCAGGGTCTCAGGGCACTTCACAGGGATAGTCAGAGAGCCCTAAGGTTAATATAGTGTAGAGCTCTTCGGTGTCCTCTGTTCTGGCATAGCCAGGAAGCAGCCCAGCCATCGTGGGAGAAGAAATTCAAAGCAGAAAAGCACCTGTGATCACCCAGCCTTTCCCCTGGATGTCACTGTTGTACTACATGAGCCAACCTGAGTTAGCACTTATTTGGCTATTAAAAATCCCTCCCCAGAATCTGTCCCATGGGCCTGGTGCATCTTGTTTGACTGTTCAGTTGGGGGACATCAGGCTAAGTTTCACACAGCCCAACAACACTGACTTACACTGAGGCTTTCAACAACTGAGCAACTGAATGAATCAGTCAGTATGGGATCCCTGGGTTCTGAGGCAGGGATTGATTCCCGGGCTCAAAGAACCAGAATGTTGGGAGAACTGAAGCCAGCACAGCAGTCAGGCATCAATTTTCCTCTTTTATGAGGCTACAGGTGCAGTGCCCGGAGAATGTGAGTTGAGGGCAAGAGTTGAAGGGCATTACAAGGGTTTGGGGGGGGGTGCCCACAAAAGCTAGAAAGGATTATAAGATTAAGAGTTAGAAGGGACCTTAGAAATCATCTAGCTCAACATTCCTTTTACAGTTGAGGAAACTGAGTCTCAGAGAGGGGAAGAAACTTGCCCAAGGTCATAAACGGTATTAAGCATCAGAGTTGAGATTCAGTAGAGATCCTAGGACTCCAGATACACTGGTCTTTCCATCACACCATCCTGCCATTCTGAGTTATGAAGGCATGTTTAATAGTAAAATGTAACCATTTTCTAAAAGGGCTAGATTTAATAAGGGTGGGGGAGTGGCTTTTTTATGCTTAGACCCTAGACCAGGGGTGGGGAACCTGTGGCTTGGAAACCACATGTGGCCTTCTAGGCCCTTGCATATAGCCTTTTGACTGAGTCCAAGTTTTACAGAACAAACCTTTTGTTAAGGGGATTTGTTTTGAGAAGTTTGGATTCAATCCAAGGGCTGCACTCAAGGACCTAAAGGACCACATGTGGCCTTGCGGCTACAGATTTCCCATTCCTGCCCTGGACCCTAGAAGAAATCAAAAGGAACCTGGAGGAAGTCAAATCAGGTAGATGGCCTAGGGAGCATGAAAGAAACAAAACCTCTTCCCCATAGCGTTCTGGCTATATCTACACAGAGATACTATCTCGGATATTTTCTGTCCTTTTTTTTATATTCATTTATTTTCAGTTTTCAACATTCATTTCCATAAGCTTTAAATTTTCTTCTCTCCCTCCCTCCCTGATGCAAGCCAATATGGGCTCTACACATACATTCCTATTCAACACATTTTCACATTAGTCGTGTTGCACAGGAGAATTATAACAAATGGGAGAAACCATGAGAAAGAAAACAAAACAAAAGAGAAAAGAGTCTGCTTCACTCTGCGTTCTGACACCATAGTTCTTTCTCTGGATGTGGATGGCATTCTCCATCATGAGTCCTTTGGAAAAGTTTTAGGTCCTTGAATTTCTGAGAAGAGCTAAGTCTATCAAATCAGTCCTCTCACACTGTGGGTATTACGGTATACAATGTTCTCCTGGTTCCGCTCACTTCAGTCAACATCAGTTCATGGAAGTCTTTCCAGGTTTTCCCAAAGTCCACCTGCTCATCATTTCTTAGAGCACAATAGTATTCAATTACATTCATATACCACAACTTGTTCAGCCATTCCCCAGTTGATGGGCATCCCCTCGATTTCCAGTTCTTGGCTACCACAAAAAGAGCTGCTATAAATATTTTTTGTAGATCTGGGACCTTTTCCCGTTTTTATGATCTCTTTGGGATACAGCCCTAGAAGCTCAATTGCTGGGTTAAAGGGTATGCACATTTTTATAGCCCACTGGGGATAGTTCCAAATTACTCTCCAGAATGGTTGGATCAGCTCACAGCTCCACCAACAAGGATATTTTCTTCACATAAAAAGTAAAGGTGCTGCCTCCAAAACTGGAGACAATCGTGTCTTTAAAGAGATAATATACCTAAACGCCTTAGGGACTTTTTAATAAAAATGTTCATCGAATCAGAATGACTGAAAGAAGACTGAGATTAAAAAGAGAAATGAAAAAGTATTCCCAGAATGGTCTTGGAGGCAAAGGGGATGCAGGACAGGAGCATTTGGGCCTTGTGAGTGACCAATCCCTAAAGGTAGCTTGCTTGTCTTGATTCCATATGTCAACACCCATTAAAAAGATTCCTAAGCTTAACTTTACTTCTTGAATAGGCTTCCTTACAAGAAAGAGAGCTTTCTCACTGGGCAGTTTTTTTAGGTGGGTTTTCTTATACAATCCATCTCATGTAAGTGTGAGTAGGTGATGCAAGCCAGGTTTTGCCAGAGCTTGACCAACTCCATCATCAGCCCCAGAGAAAGGGAGTGTCAGTGTTCCAGAATTAAAGCCGGGAGGCCAAACCCTGACAGAGAACGCTCACAGCAATGGAGATCTGCCATGTTGCCAAGAGTACTGGATCTGGAGTCAAGAGAACTCACCTGGAAATCCCAGTTCTTCCCTTTATTACCAAGATAGACTTTGGCAAGCCATTCAACCTCTGGGTTTTGGTTTCCAAATTGATATTTCTAAAACATGGCCATAACTATGCCATGACCTTGCACTTCAATGGGTCCCCACTCATTGCCTTTCAGATAAAATACAAACTTCTCTCTTTAGCATTTAAAGCTTGTCTGACTCCAGCACACCTTTCCAGGCTGATTATATGTTACTTCCAGTCAGATTGGTATCTTGCTGATGTCCATATACATTGTTTAATCTCCTGCCTTTATACCTTTGCATATGCTCTTCCCCATGTCTGGAATACATACCTTTTCACTTCTACATCTTATAACCCCTGGCTCCCTGCATAGTTTAGCTCAAACTTTGCCTCCAAATCACTATGTATTTACTCTCTATATGTATGCATATTATGTTTTCTTATCTGAAAACCTCTTATATCTGTCCAGTAAAATAGAAGTTCTTTAAATGAAGAGATCTTCACTATTGTATTTGAAGCTCTGGCACCGAATAGGTATAGAGGACATAGTAGATGCTTTGTGCACACTGGAATGTGATATTCTCTATGTAATTTTTTTTCAGGGTTAGACAACTTTTGTCATTTTAAATATTACCCCAAAAGTAGTTTTAAAAAATCGTTCCTAAAATAGGACTAGATCTCTGAGGTCCCTTTAAACTCTAAATTTTGTGATCCTAAGCAAAGTTTTCCTGACCACCTTTACCTTTCCCATGCATACTCACCTGTAATACTAAGAAATAAAAATTTATTTCTGACATCTATCTACAAATACTTTTCCAGAACAAATAAGCATTTTTGTGGATGGCCATGTCAAGTCGTTTTCAATGTTTAATTCAGTAAACCCAAATCTCTGGGTTCTAAAAAGGCGATAAAGCTATCGGTGACTCCCAAGTCATAAATCTAGCAAGTTACAGAATTTCTAAATTAGCAGGAGTTGCAAAGGTCATCTAATCCAACCTCCTCCTGAACAAGAGCCCCCTCTATGATATCCCTGAGAAATAGACATCCAGCTTCAATTTGAAACCTCTAGTGATGGGGAACTTACTACCTAACAAAGAAGTCTATTCAATTTTTGTGTGGTACCAGCTATTAGGAAGTTTTTCCTTACATCCAGCCAAAATCTGTCTCTTTCTTCTCTTCCAACTAATACTGTTACTACCCCTAGTTCTACATTCTGGGGGCTGAGCAAAACAAGTCTGATCGATCTACTTATGCATGACAGCCCTTCAATACTAGAATATAGTAGTAATTACCAGTAATTATGAAATGCCTCTTATGTGCAAGGACTGTATTAGACACAATAGATACGGAAACAAAGCATTCTAGTAAGGGCATTCAACATGAACCCAGATACGTATAATAGGAGAGGGAGTGTCCCCCCCACCTCAACCCCCCAAAAAAGAAAGTGAAGACAAAGAGGTCTAGAAATATTTAAGGAGGGATTAAACATAATGTCAGGGAAGGTTTCATGGAGGAAGTAATACCTGAGTTGAGCCTTGAAGGAAGCTAAAGATAATGAAAGCTGGAGGTGAGGAAGTTATGCATTCCAGACATGGAAACAGATTGTGTATAGAGGTGGGAGAACACATGTTAAGTTCAAAGAATAGAAAGTAGTCTAATCCCACTGGATATGTGAAGGAGAGTAATGTGGACGGCTAGGCTGGAGTTAGACTACGTGGAACCTTAAAAACCAGGGTAAGGAGTTTGTATTTTATCCTAGAGGGAAGAAAGAGCCACTATGGAGTTTTAGCCAGACAGTGACATAGGGTCGCTGATTCTAGCCTGAGAATTGGGGTGGACTTCAGAAGTTATGTAGTCCAAACTCTTCATCTGACAGATGAAAAACTAAAACCCAGCAGGGTGAAGAAAGGAAGGAAATAAACATTTACACTGTACTGAGTACTTTACTAATATCTCATTTGATCATCGCAACAAACCTGGGTGATAAGTGCTATTATTATCCCCATTTTACAGTCAAGGAAACTGAGGCAGACAGGCTAAGTGACTTCCCCAAGGTCACATAGTTAAGTGTATGAGGCTGGATTTCAATCCAAGTCTTCCTGACTACAGGCCCAGCCCTCTATTTGCAGCACCATGTAGCAGCCAAATGACTCATGTGATTCAGGAGTTGAGAGATTAATAATGAGAAGGAAGGGGGTAAGGCTAGAGGGATGATGTATATGACGAATGACTTGGAAAAGATCTGGAAGCCCTCAAATCCATGCCACACCTGTTCATCCTGCTTCTAGTGAAGGGAAAGCCATGTCCTCCTCTACTTCCTTACACTAAACCTCATCTATTCCTCTGTGGCTTCTACCCTCTGGATATGCAAAAAGAAAAAACCGATTCCAATCCCTCTTCCATATAAAAGCCCTTCAAATATCTGAAGACAACTATCATGTGTTCACTTTTTTATTCTCTCATGTTTTGTTCTTTGAGGGGCAGGTGAGTGGCATGGTGAATAGAGCCCTCAGGGAAATCTGAGTTCAAGTGCCGCTCCGGACACTTACTAGCTGTATAATCCTGGCCAAGTCACTTATCTCAATTTCCTCATCTGTGAAATGGGATAATGGCGCACCTACCTCCCAGGGATGTTGTGAAGATGGAATGAGATGTTTCTAAAATGCTTTGTGAACCTTAAAACATTATAGAAGCACTAACTATCATCGTCATCATCATTTTTCCCCATGATAAACACCCTGAGTTCCTTCAGGAAATCCTCCTATGTCACAATCTTGAGATCCATCACCTGCCCTCATGGATGTTTCCCAGCTCATCAATATCTTTCCTAAACCATGGTACCCAGGATGGACAGCAATAAACCAGATGTGGTCTGATACTTCCCTAGGCTTACACACTAGGCCTCTGAATTACATTTCAGATCCCATTCACCTTTTTGGCCACCATATCACTCTGTTGACTGACATTAAGCTTTCATTCTATTAGAATTCCAAAGATCTTTCTTGGATGAGTTGTTGCTGGCTACACCCTTGCCATTTATTTACTTGTGCGGTTGATTTTTTTTTAAACCCAAATGTAAGATTTTGCATTTATCCCTTTTCAATTTCATCTTATTATGTGGGGGAAAAAATCACATTAGCATTTTGGCAGCCGCTTTCCCAACACATCAAAATCTCTGGATGCTGACTTTGTTAGCTAGCCCTCCTAGCTTGGTGTCCTCTTTAAGTTCAATAAACCTCTCTTTATTAAAAAAAAAGTTAAACAGAGCTGGGCTAGGTTGAGGTCTCTGGTATACCCCACTAGAAACTTCCTTCCACCTTGATATTGAAACAGTAATTAACCATTAACCACTGCTCTTTTGGTCCAACCCATTCAACCAATTCTAAATACAGCTAACTATACTATTATCTTTCCCATCATCTCATCCCCAAGAATAGAATGGCTTTGTCAAATAATTTGCTAAAATATCAGTAAACTATTTCTATAGCATTCTCCCGACCTACCAGTCTAGTAACTGTCAAAAAAGGAAAGGAAATGACTCCCACTTGGTCTATACTTTTTTAAAAAATATATAAATTTATTTTCAGTTTTCTACAGTCACACAAGATTTTGAATTCCAAATTTTTTCCCCATCTCTCCCCTCCCCCATGATCTGTACTTTTTGAAGCCAATTGGCTCCATGATTATGACTTCCTTTCTAGCCACTCACTAACCACCGCTTTAGTAATATGTTCTAGAATGCTGCCTGAAATAGAAAGAAGTCAGCAGTTTACAGAATCTACTCACATTTTTTTTTTAATGAAAATCAGGAGGTTTTCCTTTCTCCGGTGTTGTAGTATGTCTCTTATTCTCCATGATGTTTCAAAGATCACTGGGGTGGCACAGTAGATAAAACGCTAGACCTGGAGCTGGGAATACCTGAGTTTGAATCTGGCCTCAGACACAAGCACTGTGACCCTGGGCAAGTCACTTGACTTCAGTATCCTCATCTGAAACAGGGAGATTATAATGATAACACCTATCTCCCAGTGGTATTGTGAAGACAAAAGGAGGTGATTGTTTTAAACAGCTTTGTAAACTTTAAAACCTATTATCATTAATATTTACCAATTCATACAATACCCCAAAATATAGCTCGACTGGGCCTGGTGACTTGAACTCAGTATATTAGAGGGAGCTAAGACATGAGCAAAATTAATTATAATATCATGAAAATGAAACAAGAAATGCTCTGTTAATTCAGAAGAGGGAATGATGATTTCCAGCTGGGTGGGGGAGGGGGAGCAGAGGACTTTATGGAGAAAATGTCATTTAAACGAAGCCTGGAAGTTATCCTAAGCCTGATAACCAGTTCCAGTAAATCCGGCAATAAGCATGGGAACCTAAAATCAGAGAGAATGGGAGGCAGAGGGGGAAAGAGTGCTGAATTTGCAGTTAGAGACACCGCCCCAAGCTAGGGTGACATCTCAAGCTTCTGACCTTGGACAAATGAGTTTGCCTTTCTAGACCTCCATTTTTCCCATCTGTAAAATGAATGGTTTGGAGTCAACGATCTCCAGAGTCACCAGATTTTATAAAAAATGTTTGAAACTGGCTTGTTTCTTTAATTATAGGGATCTTTTGTTTCCACACCACCTCACTGACTCCACTTTTCCCTCTCATAGCTGCAGAGGCTTTGTGTTTGGGTTAAGGAAAGGAACCTGCGTGTGTTTGTTTTCTGAGTCTGTAACAGGAGGAGGGTGTGAAATTTTGGGGAGAGAGGAGAAACTAGAAAACGACGGGGGAACCAGAGCACACTTTGAGTGCCAAATTATTGCAGCTGAATGACTTTTTAAAACAATTTTCTCTACTGGGTTAATTCTTCTTCCTGGCATCGTGGACTCCCTTAGAAGCCTGGTTTTCTTTACTCGAAAGAGTGACCCATTGGAAGAGACATACCTCTCACTGGGCAGGAGCTCAAGAGAAGCCTGATTCTTGAGGTCCTCTTCCCCTACCCTACACTCTGAAGGTCGTACTCACCTGCGTCTGTCCCCTTGGGTGGCAGCCTCCTAATCTTAGGAGTTGTTGGGGAGTGTATGACTCAAAGCAGGACTGTGTTGAATAGCGAAATAATTACAAAATCTCAGGCTGTTATCCAATTACTTTGACATGTGGCCATTCTAGGGAGCTAACTGGATTAAGTTCATTATAAAAAGATTAGTTCTAGGATGGGGACTGTACATAACAAAGTGAGCCTTCAGTGAGAGTGCGCTGGGCCACAGAGGACATTGGGGTAAAACTGTGAGTAAATGGCTTTGTTTATTGAATTACTTACTGTGGAGGGACTCACCAAGGAGTTTAGTTAGAATGGAGTTTATGGCACTAAAGAAATTGTCAGCAGTTTTCTTGTTTGTTGTCTGTCTATTTTGAGCACTGCCCTCCAGCACCCATGCTTTGTTCTAGTTGAAATACTGAAACAAGGTGTTTGTCTGCAGTGGTCAGGGAGGAGATTTGAAGCAAAGATATTGATTAAAATGCATTCCTAGCCTCCAAGGACTCATAGCATCCTATATCAGGAATAGAGAGTGGATATGCATTTCTATAATACATTGTATACTTACATGGTGCTAGTAGAGAGAGAATTGAGGAAGACCTGTACTCCAGTCTCCCCTTCTGACATACTGGCTGTGACCCTCCCTGGGCAAGTTACCCTCACTGCTCTAGGCCTTTCTCTTAGATTATATGTTGCAGAGAAGGTGGAGATTTCCATTGGCAAGGGGATTTTCTTTATATTTGGAATTCCTGATATCAATGAAATCACACATCTGGTCACTATCCCTTTATATATCACAAGGCACTGACGATAATTATAATAATATTAGGTAGCATTTACTTAGGTTTGCAAAGCACTTTTACTTATATTAAAAGTAGAGGGAGTAGGTACTATTATTATGCTCCTTTTACAGTTGAGGAAACTGAGTCAGACAATGGTTAAGTGATTTGCCCAGGGTCACATAGCTGGTAAAAATCTGAGGCCAAATTTGAACTCAGGAATAGGTAAACATTTATGTAGTACTTACCATATGTTAGGCATTGTGCTATTTATGATCCCATTTGGTGCTCACAACAACCCTGGGAGGTAGGTACCATTATTATCCCCATTATACAAATGAAACTGAGGCAAACAAGGGTTAAGTGACTTGCTCAAGGTCACACAGTCAGTAAGTGTCTGAGGTCAATTTGAGCTTGATCTACCGCTCCATCTAGCTTCCCTTGTGATGTGCCCCTTCTGCACTATCCCATGGAAGTTTTAGATATAGCAAGTAGCATTGAAGGCCACTTAGGGTGACCCCAACCTTTCTATGCAATGTTCTTCTCCAGAGTTTACACATCTTTTGAGAAATGGGCCTGCACTCTAGGATTTCCACATAAGCCCTGCGCTCTGTTTGGGGACCTCAGTGGCTGAATATGTTTTTTCCCTTAGCTCTCTAGACCCTTCTCCAACCTCTCTCTTTCCCTGGCCTCCCACTTTGATCTTTTAGGTGTCTTTACCACTTATAGAATGTGTCTTTAGGACTTGCTAGCTGTATGAATAATGTGGGTTTTAATGGAAGACCTCAGCATGGGTTAGAATTTAATATAAAATTTAGATGCTCCTATCATAAGTGAGAGTGGCAGATCAGAGTTAAACATCAGATTCATCCGCTTAGGAGCCAGCATGGGCCCCCTGAATTGATAACATTCACTATATACTTCATACAATATTAATTGCAGCAGAGTCTTGGCATGCAATGTTGATGAAGGGGCTTCAGTAATTCTTGTATCACTCAAGTGCCCACATGGGTCTCAGAGCCAGAAGGCACCCCCTCCCTGCTGAAATACACACATGAAAAGTCACCTAGTCTAGTCCCAAATTTAATAGAGGTCATCCTAGAAAAATGAATGACTGGAAAAGGAGAAATGAGGTGATTCCAAACTTAATAGCATACAGGAGAAGTAGAAGCAAATCAGATTTTAGACAAATCCCTAGTGATTCAGAAAGTATCCAAACAGCAATAATGAGAAACAAACAAGCAAAAAAGTCAGGCCAAGCCTAAAATGGCTTTTTACCTATTTCCAGAAATTCAGGTGAATAGTTTGAATAGGTGTCAGCAGGGTATAATGAAGAAAATGCTAGATTTTGAGTCAGAGGACATGAGCTTGAATCCTAGCCCTGCCACTGACTACCTATGTGACCTTTGTCAAATTATTTAACCTCTTTGGAATGTGTTTCATCTATAAAATGAGAGACTTGGAACAGATGACTTCTAAAGTCCATTCCAGCTTAGAGCTGCGATCCCAAGATGCCATCCCCCTAGAATTGTCCCATCTCCTGTGTGTTGGTTTACTCTGATATGAAACTATTATATTTTACTTACTCCAGAAATATTCCATGATTTAGAGTCCCATCATGCATTGGGAGTGATACCATGTGGATTTCACAATAGTCCTCTCCAGAACTGAACCCTCCTTCCTTCGAGTTCTTCTTTTAACCATTTCAAACTCTGGTGAAGTCCATTTTTTTACATCATTTATATATTTCAGATTACAGATCTCATCATGACATAAGTAAATCTTCAATTTATTAGCCTTAATAACAAATAAAATAAAACAGCCTACTCAAAAGGTCAAGATTTGATATCTCATAGATTTATTTGGAGGATAGCTTGATGTGGCCCATCTAGTGTATATTTCACATCTCTGTATCCAGTACCATATATCCATCTTCTTCTCGTACTTAGTAATATATTCGATGGCTGCACAAAAGGACAGACACTAAAGAAATATGAAGACTTTATTTGGTTCCTTTTAAAAAAGCAGATTGGATAAAAATTCTTTATAATCATTTGTACCCAGAGGACTGTATGTTTCTTTCTTGGCTATCAGCATTATAACTCTGGCATAAATAATGCTAAGTGTATTCAAGATATCCCTCTTATAGTTGTTGATTCAAAGCAGCTGGAAATCCCATCAAGCTCTGTCTTTCTGGGAAGTCACCACGCTCTTTAAGGGACTATAGTCATTTGGCCTTCAAGATCATAAGCATGTATAGACATCATCCAAAAATGTACTATCATTTAATTTTTCTTACCCTGTATGGCATTTAAACTTAAGACAAAGGAGAAAAGTAGGAAAGAGTCTAGTGGAGACATTTAGTGACATAACCCATTATTTTAACATTAATGTCTCTGCCATTCATTTGGCACTTACTTGTCTTGTGGTGGTCTTTCCGTGGGTGGGTATATCATGTCTTCCCCAATGGAATAAAGGTTCCAATATGAAGAGAAGAGGAGCAGGGAGAATTAAAAACTCAGAGAGAACCTGATCACTCTCTTCAAGTATTTGAAATTCTATCAGATGGAAGAGGCTTTTCTTGTTGGCCCAAGGCCAAACTAACAGCTAGAGAGGGGAGTTGCAAAGGGGCCCATATTTCAGTTGGAAATAAGGGGAAAATATCATAACATCAGAACTTTCCAAAAGAGGATTGGGCTGTAGCAAGAGGTGGTAAGCTCCCCATTGTTGGAGTTCTTTGGGAGAAGATTTGGATTTGGCTTGGTTTGGTCTGGTTTGGTTTTTGTAGAGAAAATTCTTGTTAGGGTATGAGTTGAATGATAAGTCTTCTGAGGTACCATACAACTCTTCTTTCTTTTTTTTAAAAAATAGATTTTTATGGATATATTTTGTTTTTACGTAACCCAGATTTTCCCTTCTATCCTTCCTTCTATTACTTATTAGCAAAGAATTTTTAAAAAGAAAAAAAAAAGAAGAGGGGAAAAAATCAGCAAAATTGATCACTATGCTGAAATAATCTGATATTATATGCAGTAGTCCACACAGGGCCCAGCTCCACACCCCACCCCCACCCCCCAATCCCTGCAAAGGAGTAGGGGCAGAAGGCATCTTCTCAAGGTTTTTATTTGGGGCCAAGCTTTTTCTTTGTAATTTTGAAACATGCATTTTTGATTGTCTTGTGACGGGTGTTCTTTCCACTTACCTTGTTGTAATCATTGTTTACAGGGTGTTCCTAAAGTCTGGACACATAGGCAATGGACGGCAATGTGCAGTTATTGTATCGCGTTCATGTGAATCTTGCAAAGTGCATCGACTTTTGCATCACAAATGATGGAAATCATATTGAAGGTGTTATTTGTTAATATTCCATCTAAATAAAAATTTCATTCATTTCATTTCTTGAAAATATACATTTTTACCTATGTATCCAGACTTCAGGAACACCCTGTTGTTTTCATAGTTCTGCTTATTCCATTTTGCATTTGTTCATGTAGGTCTTTTCATGCTTCTCTATATTCTTTACATTTGTCAAAATTCTTAATTTGTGTGATTCCCTGACTGCCCTATGATAGTGTTTATCTTCCCTAGCATCTAGCACAGTGTATTATACACAGTAGGAGTTTAATAAATGTTGATTAATGTGTAATAAACCTTGAAAGATTGTAATGAAGGCCGCTTTGAATCTCATTTTAGTAATAACATCCTTAATTATTGCAGTTGTTGAAAACTAGGATTTGGAGTCTTAAAAGCCATATCACTGGCTTATTTGAGCTGCTATTACTGCTGCTTTTATAAGAGTTATCCTTTAATTGACTGCCTTCCCTACATCTTTCTTTATAGTTCCACTAGCCTCTTCTCTGCGTGCTTTGTCCTCATTCTTGTGTTGCCTGCTTCTGTATTTTCTAAGCTCTGATCCCCACATGAAGTGGAAAGGGTGCCTGAGCTTCCCAGAGGTGACATTTTCCCATTTTCCTACCCAAGGTGTCTGCAATGGTTTTGGATAGATCAACTCTTTCATTCTAGACAAAACTGGTGTTTTTGTTTTTTTGGTGTTTTTTTTTTTTCAACTTCTGGGGTCAGAAAATGAACCAGAGGGCACAGTAACAAAGAACAACTCTGGCTTATAAATAGGATAAAATTGGTTCTTGCACTGTTAGAGTCAGCAGCTAGGAGAGGGAGGGGAGGGGAGGAGGAGAGAGAGGGAGAGAGAGAGAGAAAGAGAGAGAGAGAGAGGGAGGAGAGAGAGAGAGAGAATTAAAAGGGACTAGAAAGAAAAGGGAAATCTCAGGAGTCTGCTATTTAGTGGAGATCAGTGCCTAGAAAGATCATTATTGCTAATCACCACCATTTGGTATTGTTTTGGAGTCAGAGATGCTCTTTCCCTCCTGTCATGTTGTTAAAACCCACCAAGTCATACCTGGAATATTATCCACATTAGTTGATAACAATAGCTGGCACTTACTTTTGGTGGCAAACTGTTCTATATACATTATCTCATTTCCAGGGTCATCAGTGCAAATATTTTTGTCCACATTTTGCAAATGACAAACTGAGGCCCAAAGAGATTGTGACTTCCCTTCCTTCACTCTGTAACCCAAGCTGAAAGCTAAAACCTGACTTCAAGGACAGTGACCCTTGCTAGTCTGCAATGTAGATTTTCTGGGAAATTTTGCTAAAAGGACATTTACTATAGTGTTTATGTGCCTAGGTTTTAGCAGGAAATCTTCTTCCCCCTCTTCTCTTATTGTGGAAGTAGGAGTTTTCCATTTGATATAATGGATCACAGACAAGAGTATATCTGTAAGGATACAGAGGGAGCATGAGTTAGAAGCCACAGCATCAGTATTGGAGTCAGATCAGGTTTCAAGGTTTGCCCCTGAAACATACTAACTGGGTGACCTTGGGCAAGTCACTCAATATCTCATTGTCTAGGCAATTCTAAGTTGCAGGTGAGTTGCTAGTCTGTATTAGAGAAAAAATTTCCCCATGCTGATAAGATCAAAGGTCTGCATCAAAACTTCAACACTTGAAATGATTATTAATATAACCAACGATTTAGAGAGATCCAGAGTTCATCCTTTTTCTGAAGTCCTCATTTTGATGCTCAATCTCTGAAGGACATTGCTGATAACCAGATTGAATTGACTTTCTCTTCAATCTTGTTCAGACCCCACCCAACCTTATAAGGAATTTAATCTAAAGTGGATAGATAAACCCACTGAGTTCTATACAGGTATGGGGTGGGGATAAATTTGTTGATTAGATTGCCCAAGCCTGGGTGACTTAGAAGTAAATGACTGGATCAGAGTTACACATTTGAATAGGTCTACCTCCCATTGTAACATTCAGGGTCTCTCATTACTTGTTAACCAATCAGAGTTGATTGACACCCTAAGGAACATCCTTTCTTCCAAGGGCATATAAACTGTGAATCCACTGCCATGAAAGGCCTTTGACCCTTTTATTAATAAAATGCTAGCGTTATCAACAAAATGATTACCAAGAAATTATGTCTCTTGAACCCTTTAAACATCACAGGCTGAATCTGGATTTTTCATTTGCAAATGCTTACGTATATATTATATACAATGTATTACAGTAGACCAGTATATTCAGTACGTAGTATAGCTATTGACTAGTATATAATAATATACAGGCAGAGAACAGAACATTTGGCATTGTGCTATTAGAAGGCCACATGGAAAGTCTTACCATTTATTACTTCAACATGCTGCAGTCCTGCTTGATGGTTAATTTTCCCCTTCTGGGGACATTTTCTCTTTCTGAAGGACACAACAGTTTAAAAGATCTTTGCAGTGACCCCTTGCTTCCCTTCTCCCCAGCTCCTCAGACTTTCCATTTGGTGCTCAGAAGGTGGGTGTGAATCTGGCCAGCCCCCCCTTTCAAGTCTTCCCTCCAACATACACTGGGGCTGTTGATTTCCTGTTGACGTGTAATGGGATCTGGGCACCTAATGGGATCATGCTGCTTTTGTTGGAATTGTTTTGACCCATTTTGCTAACTTAATGTCCATGTGGTCCTCTAGATTCAGCATCCTGCATTTCATAGGGAAAATGATTGTAACTCCAGGACACTCTAGTAGAGTCGGCTCTTTTCATTGTCTGAAATTTGTTTTGAGTTGGGTTTTTTTTTTCTTATCCTCAGTTGCCAGATAAATATAAACAGATTTGCTTCTCTTATGTTTGCCATCTTGTAAAGAAAACTCTTTAAACAAAAATCAGACACGAACACAAAAGATGTTTCAAAGACACTCATAGCACCCAGGTCTGGTGAGGCTGTGAGGGAATTAGTCTTCTGTGGCTGTGCCCTGGGAGCACAGAACAGAATGTCTGGTGTGTTTGTGCCCAAGACCTCTTTTCCTTTTTGGTTTTTCTCACAAGGATACATTGAAACTCTATACTTCCCTTTTTATGAAAACAACATGAAAGTTAAAAAACAGGCTTTATTCTGGCCAGGAATCATTGGCATGTTTGGGCCAGAGAAGCTTTTTTTATATCCGTACACATAATTGCAATGTTTCATTGACAGGCAATTAGGAAGAAAGGAAGGAAGAAGGGCTATATTAAACCATCAATATGCATTTGATAAGTGCCTACAACTTGTCAGGCACTGTGCTAGGTAGTGAGATACAAAGACAAAAATAAAACTTTTCCATCTCTTATTTTATGAAATAAAATACTTCTATTTTATTTCATAAAATAAAACATCTCTATCTTTTTTATTTTGTGAAATAAAACATTTTGTCAAGGGGGGATAACATGTACATATAAATATGTACAAAATATATGAGAGGTATAGAGACCCAACCTGTAATTTCATTCCAATTGGGAATTCCTGATCGAGGACACCCCTTCTAACAATTGCCCTCCTGCCTCTGCAATTCAGCACCGTAAGACTAAGTGAGATGCCTATGGTTATAAAGAAAGTTTGGACCAGAGGTGAGATTTGAACTCAAATCTTCCAGATTCCAAGACCAAATGATCTATCTGCTATCCCCACAGTATTTCTCATACAGAAATCAATTCAAGGTAATTTTGGCAATGAACACCTACCATGTGCTTAGCATTGCTCAAGGAGTCATGGGGATAATACAAGAATCAGGAAACAGAACTTGGTCTCAGGGCCAGATTCATGAATGTTGAATGCCGGCGCTAGAAGCTACCTTACCATTCATCTGGGCCAAACACTGAATTTTAAAGGTGGAGAGACTGAGACCTAAAGCAAGTGACTTGCCCAAGGTCATTTAGTAAGCTAGTGCCTAAACCAAGATTAGAACCGGGGACTTCTGACTCTCAATCTAGTGTTGTCCTGACTCTTGACCAGGTTCCTTCCCAAAACATTTGAAACTGAAAGATAATGTTGAAATACCCAAATACATCAGTGATGTCAGTTATTTGGATGTTCCTTTCAACAATGCACACAGATCACAACCCATCCATGTTAACTGATCCTACGTGCCTTTGGTCGCTTTGTTTCCGAAAGTAAGACAGGTAGGTAGTACTACAGATAAATCACTGAACTTGAAGTCACGTAGACCAGAGTTTGAATCCTGCCTCAGATACTTACTCAGATACTGATTGACTCTGGACGAGTCATTTAACCTCTCTGGTGCTTCCATTTCTTTATCTGTAAAGGGGAGATAACAATTGCTTCCATAGCTGTTGCTCTGCTGTGTCCAGTTCTTCATGACCCCATTTGGAGTTTTCTAGGCAAAGATACAGGAGTGGTTTGCCAGTTCCTTCTCTGACTCTGAATAAGGAAACTGAGGCAAACAGGGTTAAGTGACTTGCCTAGGGTCACACAGCTAGTAAGTGTCTGTGGCAAGATTTGAACTCCAAAAGATGAGTCTTCCTGATTCCAAGCCCAGTGCTCTATTCCCTGTGCCACCCAGCTGCCCCAATAATAGCACCTACCTCACAAGATTGTTGTGAGGGTCATACGAAGGAAGATGTATAAAATTCTTTACCAACCTTAAAGGGCTATATAAATACTAGCTGTTATTATCACTATCACTAAGTTTATCGGTTCACCAAGGGCAAACCATACCAACTCTTCCCCCATGCTAAAGCCACTTTCCCTTTCTACGGACCGAACATACCATTGAAGGATTTGGACCATCTGCTTGTCGTCCCTTCCCCTTTATTTGTGACTCACCCATCTTTTCTATCGTACATTTCCCTGATGACATCTTTTGCTTCCATTCTTCAAAGTCCTTTATTGGTTATAGTTTGTGGTCTACTCACTCCCACCATGTACGGCTCCTGCCAGTCAATCCCTCTGTGTGCAATTCATTTGTAAATCTTGAAGCATCGGAGGGTTCCATGCTTGGCAGCCATTGAAAAATGCCGACAGAGTACCGGTGTTAAAAAGATGGATCTTGGTTTCAGAGAGAGGCTTGGGTTCAGGAAGGGCAAGATAACAAAAAAAGAATCATGTTGTAATGTAGCAGGTCACAGGTTCATGGATCATGAGTCCATAGTTTATATAGGATCATCAGTTTAGAACAGGATGGGGACCTTTGAGGTCAACTAAACCAAATTCCTCATTTTAAAGGTCAGGAACCTAAGGCCCCCAGAGATTAAAATTCTTTATCCCAGCTCACCCAGTTAGCCAGTCAGTCATTTAACTGGGGTGTGAACTCAAGCGCTCCGAATCCAAATTCATCTCTCCTTGTTCTGTGCTATGATAGGAGGTAAATTCTATAAAAATTCCTGACATCATGGGATTATAGTTTAGCTCAGGAAGAAGGGACATCGGAAGGTGTCTAGTCCAATCCCCTCATTTTACAAATGTCAAAACTGAGGCCAGACTAGGTTGTGATTTGCCCAAGATCATATAGGTAGTAAGCACCTGGGCAGAGTTTGAATCCAGGTCCTGTGATTGCTGAAAATAATTAAATAAAGCTCCATGAAGGAAATGGGACTTGAACTCACTCTAAGTTCAGCCCAGCTTCCTATGAGGTTATCATCCAATGGGAAGTTGAACAATTGGCCAGTTTGTTCAGGCAGGATAGTAATAACCAGGGGAGAAAAGAAGTGATCGTGAACCACCTGGGTTAACCGTGTACATTGTTCACAATCACTATGTCATCTTTCACATTTTGCAGTCCTTTGCCCATGTAGACACAGGCTGCATGTTAATTACTTCTTACAGAGTTTCCCCGGTGGGCAATTGGCACAGCTCCCACCCCAGGCACCATCTGTTAAGGGTGTTCCCTGTTTGGGAAAGGGATCTCCTTAGTGGCTGATACATGAATGCCCCTGTGGGATGCCTGGAAGCGATTAGTCTTAAATGTTCCATCCCCGATGGAGGAGAATCATCTATTTACTACAGCTCCTGAAACCCGATTGCACATTAGCTCATTTCACCAAAGGGATATTACCTGCCTCCTGGGGCAGGAGTGCTATGGCATGAAAGCTCAGCCATGTGAAACGGGGCTCTTTCTCTCTTTCTGGGGCCATTTAGAATCTTTCTTTTAACACCCCCCCCCCCAAAAAAAAGTGGAGAGACGAAACAGTGAGAGAAGAGGACAAAGAGTGTGAAGGAGGGAGCACTGCCTAGGAGATGGTTCCATGTCCATAGTGGTAGACACCCAACAAATATTTAATGAATAAACACAGACCTCGCCAAATCCAGCCCCATTCATCTCTGCCATTCTGTCCTGTGCGTCATCCTGAGATGATTCTTGCTAAGCTTGCTAAGCCATGGCATTCCTCTACTTAGAAATCTTCTGTGGCTCCACAGGGCCTATGAGGTTAAGTCCAGATTCTTTAGCTTGGCTTTTGAAGCCTTCCATCCTATGCCCCAGTCTTCTCTTCTGGCCTCATCTCCCCTAAGTCCTCTACTCCAGTCAAACTAATATATTCCTTGTCCTCTAAACATGCCTTTCCTTCTCTCTACCCATCTTTCTGGCTCTCTTCCAGGGACCAACTCAAGTTTTAGCATCTTCATTAAATTATCTATTACCACCTCATCCCACAATGACCTTTCTTCCTTCTTGGTGGGTGGAGGAGGGAAAGTGGAGTCTCATAGTAATACCATCTTTATTCCTCATTTGGCAGTCAGTCTATACTACTCATTTAATCTCCCAGACAAATGTCCTTAAAAGTAGGGAGCCCATCTTATATGTGTGGGTATAAAATAGCAATAGCCAGCCTTCATTTATATATGATCTCATTTCACAGACCTATAAGGTGGATACTAAAAGTATTATTATCCCATTTTACAGATGAGGAAATGTAACAACAGTGATGCTAGCAGTTACAGCGACCCACAACAAGAGTACACAGAAGAGCTGCCTACACAGGTTCTTTGATCTGCTTTTCTAAGGAAGGCAACTTTAAGGGGTTAACAATCTCAGTTTAATTAAATATACATATATCATTTACTTAGTTCATGGTGAAAAGATAAGCCCCCTGAACTTCAGGGCAAATACAAATTGAAATTACAAATATCAACAGACAGACCTTGTCTGATCAAATCACAATTCGTAGTTATCAGAGAAGCACCAACATCTGTCTGGGCTATCAAGGCCAGGGGCGGCTATTTCAACAGCTTGCCCAGAGGCTTGTCACTCTTTCAATGAGTGTACCCCCAAAAGTGAAGAGCTAACCTGCTAACACATATACTCTGCTCAGGGCCCTGGGGACTCGAGGCTCACAGTCCAGGGTGTGGGAAAGCACCGCATCATATTCAAACCGATGACTCTTGACTGCCCAGTGCTAAGAAGCATTCCAAAACAAAAGATCCCACTTCACTTTCCTCATTCAAACAAAGGCCAGACTCATCAAAGGCACTTGACAGCCCTAGCATCCCAAAAGAGAAGAACAGCAAAAAATCCTGACCTGACCCATTACAGGAAACTAGGGCTCAGAGAGCATATGTGACATACCCATGGACACGTAGCTAATAATGCTAGAGGTGGGATTTGTCTTCCTCACTCTGTGTCTAACACTTTACTACAAGACACCTCTCTTTTCTTCTTTTTCTTCCTCTCTACTCTTCACTTCATATGGAACCGCATGCCCTTCCCTATCTCTCTCCCAGGCAATAGAGAAGGAAAGAAATAGGATAGGGAGATATGCTAGGCTGAACTGGAGAAACTGGACTCATTGAGAGATCTTGCTGAGCTATTTGCACTTCCTTTGAACCATCCCTGATATCTTAACTTTTTGGCCAAATGATGAGAAAACAACTGTCTGACTGCCTTTCATCACTTTTCAACTGTGTTTGTCTCAATAAAAACATGATTCATCATACTGTGTTCCCATGGCATACTGTGAATATTTGAAATTGCAAACTGAGAAACTACATACACATCAGAAGGGTTTCCTTTTCTTTTTTTTAAAAGGCTGCCTGAAGTAATAGAAAGAAACCCAGATTTACAAATATGGGGCATGAGTTCAAATTCCATCTCCAACACTTTCCAGCTGTGTTACTTTATGTGAACAATTTCACCATTCTCAGCCTCATTTCTCCTCATCTGTAAAGTGGGAATAGAAATGCTTGCATCACCTATGTCACAGAGTTGCAAGCATTGCAGACCTTATAGTGCTATAGAAATAGGAATTGTTAAATAGACTGAAGCATACTATAGAAACGAGAGCTGTTGTCGTTTCCAAGGACATGGAAGTATCCAGGGTCAGACAAAAAGGATGGATCAAGCTTTGTTCTTTGTTCACCTCGCCCACCCCCACGCTACCCAACAGAATGTTTCGGAGTGTATAGAGAGCATGTTGAGAGAGCCTGTAAGAAGCATGTGTAAAGACTGTCTCTGGCCTCTCAGCAGGCTGAGTGATTATGTCTGGGAAGCTACTAAAACAGATGTGGCAAAGAAAAACTCTCTAAGTCATTCTAGCTGCTAGTCCAGCCCTGTTTTTCCCATAGGATTACATATGATAACCCACTTGCCATAAAACTGATTGGATGCAAATCGATGTTTTAATTAGCTGGTTTAATGAGACAGTGCCCACTTGGAGCATTCTGTGAGTCACGAGTAAAATCTGCTTTCTGTTACCTGCTCCATGCTCACATCCATCACGTTACCATTTGAGGACCGGGTGATTCAAATCTCCCCAACTTTCAGATGTTTTTTTTTTTTTTTCTAAAAAGTGAACTGTCCAATGAGAAGCAGTCTAAATCTTCCTCACTTGGAAAGGGAGATGGGGAGAGAATAAGCCTAGCCCCGTTTAACCAGGGGCAATTTTTCTTATCTAGCAGCTGTTCTTGGCTCTGGAGAGTCTGATCTTTGCCTGTGTTTATTCCACTGTGTGTTGCCAGTAATGGTGAGGAGATTAAGGTCCCCAGGGGTGTCTCCTGACAGGGACTTTGAGGGCAATTAGACCACTGCTGTTTTCCTGCTGCTCGTGGTGGTTGAACCTGGGATTTGGAAGAGGAGGTATCACAGTTTGCAAGGCTCTGTGAGATCCCACTAGGCTTTGCAAGCTATTTAGCAGACCTGAAGTGTTTATCCCTTGAAATAGGACGTGTCATCTTGGAATGAGACCGAAAACCCAGAAGTTATTGTCCAGGAGATGCATCCCTCATGATGCCCAGTATCCTAAAACAGGAGCACAAAACTCAGTCACACCACATATGCTTGATAGATCTTCTCTCTGTGAACCTCCTGGCTGGAGAGATTTGAAAATTAACACTCAGCCACTTTTGGAAGCTGAGCAAGAATGAGACTTAGCATCTCAGAAGCCCCAGTTCCTGCAAACAGTTCTCACTGCCTGGTTGTGAATGGGAAATGGGTTGACTGCCCCAGCCTTGGCTTGGTAGTAAAATGTATCAGGTACTCACCTGTGGTTAGGAGTAAGGCAAGAAATATGCCCCAATACACAGGCCATACAGCTGGATCAACCACTTCTATGACAAATGACAATGTGGTTACAGGTGAGATGAGAAAAGGCCCCTGCTCAGCCATGGAAAAGCATTAACTTTAATCTTCATTCCTCACAGTAACCCTGCCATTTTACAGTTTAGGAAACTGAGGCAGGTAGGTTAAATGACTTGCCCGGGGTCAGACAGCTAGTAAGTGTCTGAGGCTAGATTTGAACTCATGAAATGAGTCTTCCTGATTCCAAGCCCTGTGCTCTACCCACTGCTGCCAACTTGCTTGTTATTTAATTACTTGATTGATAGAAATACATCCCTGGAGAATATGTGGCAAAAGATTTGAATACTGGAAAATATCATTTCTTTCTCATTTCCCTCCACCTCGTGACACAATTTCACTCACAAACTATGAACAGGTAGTCTAGGCTATTTCCTGGATTTTTCCCAGAGGAAAAAAAGCTTGGGCTGAGTGTCAGAAGTTCTGAGTTCTAGCAAAAATGCTGCCGTTAATTAAACTGTGACCTTGAGCAAGGTGATTTATTTCTCTGAGCCTGTTTCTTAATCAATAAACTATTGCCCCATTCCCACCCTCAACAAATTCATGGGGTTATTGGGAAGGAAAAATGAAATAACCGATTTGAAGGTGTTTTACCAGTAAAAGTGCTATTTTAAGTAAAGTATCTGAAATATTAATTAGATTCACTAATGGTTATTTAAATGCAGACTGCCAAAGAAAATTATACACTCCCTCCTGAGAGGTCTTTAAAAATAAGATAGACACCCATCCTTCTATGATGTTCTAGACATACATATGATATCAGATGTTCACTTGACTGGATGTGGGGGAAATGGAAAGAATTTGGGATATGTTGTCAGGGTAACTAGATTTAAAACCCACTTCTTTTCCTTATTGTCTGGAATCTTAGATAAATCAATTAATTTTAGTGAACCTCATTTTTCTCATCTATAAAATGAGGATGTTTGGATTACATCAGGGATTCTTAACCTTGTTGGTGTCGTGGACCTCTCTAATAGTCTGGCGAAGCCCAGAAAAATATTTTTAAATGCATAAAATAAAATACATTGGAAACTCCACTGAAGAACAGTGATTAAAATATTTTTTAAAACTAAATTTACAGAGCCCAGATTAAGAAGTTGAGTGGCCTTTAAAGGTCCCAACCAATTCTAACAGTCTATGTTCTTTTCTTTGACTCTCTGTTAGAAGCTGGTTCCATCCGATGACCTGCACCTCCATATTCTTAGCAGGAATAGGTAGAGGGGGTGTTTTACTCTGAAATTAAAATATTGCAATTTATCAGTGAGATTAACCTTTCCCTGGAAGAATAGGAGTGGTGTAATTGAGGTGCCAAAGGAACAGGGTAAAATTACAAACTGCAATGAAATCATCTCTTGATTGTAGATCTGTGGGAGGGGTCCTGTGTCATACCATGTACCTAATAGTTCACCTCAGTACTTCTTGGTTCATGATGTCCAAAGGCCTCTTTCAGCTCCAACATTCCATGATGTTCTACATTTTAATTCCCCATCTGGCTCAGACATTCTACATTCTATTTTCTAAAGTCTTTCCCAGTTCCAACAGGCTGTGTTTTCGTCCTTCAATACTTCTCAGATCTAACATTCCGTGTCCTAGCATGAGAACTTTCTGGAAGCCACAAACTAGAGATATTTCCCTGGGGGCTCATGTCCTACTAGTTAGCTGGCTGAGCTCTGGACTGGCATGAAAGGCCTGAATCTTCTCCTACTTCATATCTTCAAAGGAAGACAGATACACAGTTTACTATTTTCCACATTTTCCTCAGTTAGTCAAACTGACCTTACCCTTAGGGCAGTGTAAGGGGGTCACCTGCATGGTTCGATTTGGGGTGCCCTAGGAGGTGTCCCTCCCTTTACATGTTTCCTCTGCTTTCTCCTTGATACCTGAAATACTTTCCACAAGGATCAAAGTCTCTGATTGCACAGACAGAGATAGGTTTTAAAATGCATATATCTCTAGAAGTGGTACCACATGGATTTAAATTCAAGCTCAGGGATAAATGACTGATAGAAAATCTTTTCCTGAGAAGCAAGAGAGAACAGAGCACTGGATCACAGAAGGGGAGCAAAGGGGTTACCATCAAGGCAAAAAGAGGAGGTTCAAGGAACCCAATTTAATTTAATTCAACAAACAAAAATTAAGCATGGCGTACAGTCAGGGAAATTTTTTCTTTTCTTGGCAGCAAATGGGGGAGGTGCTTTGGGGAAATGCAGAGTTTGGAAGATTGCACTTGTAATGCCAGAAGATAAAAATGTGGCTTAACCAGTACAGGAGCTTAGCCCAAAAGCTTTAGAGCACAAATTGGTCTGAACCTCTCTGCAAGTTTGGATTGGCTCTGGGAATTGTCCATTGTTTACCGCATTGGAAACAGCAGGAGAGGGGAAGCAAGACCCTGGCTCGATGAATGCTCTGTGATTCACAGTGGGGCTTCATTAGTGAAATTGCCTCCTAATGAATATCTCTGTTTTCAACCTTTCTCCCTTGAATTCATCCATCACACTGCTGACAAATTAATCTACATAAAACATTATTTTGTGCCAATCACTGCCCTCCTCAAAAATCTCCTCTGGCTCCCCTGTACCCAGAGAAAAAAGTCCAAATTCTTTAGGCATTCAAAGGCCTTCCACAATTTGGCCTAAGCCCACCTCTCTGAACTTACTTCTCATTACTTCGCTAAACAAATTTCCAAATGAAGAAGCCTTGTAGAAAGAGCATTGGATTAAGAGTTAAAGTAAATGAATTCTAATACTCTTTCCACCATAGGTACTATCTGCATGATGTTGGACAAGTCACTTAACTTTTCTGAGCCTCATTTACCTCATTTACAAAAGTGAAGGAGTTGAATTAGATGACCTCTAAGGTTCCTTGCAGTCCTGTGACTAACAACTCACTCTGCCCCAAATCTACCTTGAGTACTTCATCCCCCGTCTTCAAGGTCAGAGTTCAGTTCTGTTATGAATGAGCCCTGCCTGGATGTGCTGGTAAATATTTAGCAAGTAACCCTCTGAAAATACATAACATGCTTTAAAATTTAATTTACACTATTAACATTTTCTCCACTACTTTCTTTTTGGGGGGGGGGGTTTGGAGGGGGGAAGGCAGGGCAATTGGAGTTAAGTGACTTGCCCAAGGTCACACAGCTAGTAAGTGTGTCAAGTGTCTGAGACTGGATTTGAACTTAGGTCCTTCTAATGCCAAGGCTGGTGCTCTATTCACTGCACCACCTAGCTGCCCCTCTCCACTACTTTCTTAAGTCTGCACAATCAACAAAACAAGTCAAGCCTTGATTTGTAGTGTTTACTGATTTCCAAGGTATATGTGATCATATTGAAAATTTACTAATTGGCTCCCTGGTTCAAGCTGGCTCCCCTGCTACCAAGCTGTCTTACTGTGCCCCCAACTGATAATCCTACTGCCCACCATTCCACCATTAAAAACTTCATCCCTTTGAATATTAAAAAAATTTAAGATTAAATTTTAAAGAATCAGAGGTTAGTTGAGAGCAAGGACTGTATACAGAATGAGTGTGGTATATGGGGCTTGTCTGTGAAAAGGAGAGGAACTGAAGAAGGTAGGAAAGACACACTTTAAAGATAAGGGGGCATCAAAGACCAAGTTCACCTACTTCACAGTTTTGCTGAAAGCATGACTTGGTTGTAAGTTGTCATTTCTGAAACAACCCACTTAAGGAGGTGTTAATGCATTTCTTTCTTCCTTCCTTCCTTCCTTCCTCTTCTCAACATCCATAACAGCCTTCTATAATGGTATATATCACACTTTTATTTTAATTAAGCACATCTCTGACAGAAACTTGTAAAAACGTTACCAAGAGATAGCTGTGAACTTAGGGTCATAGTGTTCCATAAATCATTGCTACATAAAGTCTCTTTCTTCTACAGAGCTGCTAGGGGAAGTGGGGTGGAGAGGGTCTTAGATGCCTATATCGTGATGCTTGCCTATGAGTGTACCATTTTAGGAGGAGGATTAAGGAATGTGTTGCAAGGACAGAGAGTGTGAGAGTCTGTGTATTTTCTTAAATTTTTTTTAAAAAAATTTTCCACCATTTACATGTAAAAACAATTTTTGACATTCAGGGTTTTTTTAAGTTTTGTATTCCAAATTCTATCCCTCCCTTCCTCTCCTCCCCCCTCCCTGAGATGATAAGCAGTCTGCTATATATTATATGTGTGGAAACATATAAAATATATTTCCATGTTAGTCATTTTGTGGGAGGGAAGAAAAGAAGGGAGGGAGGAAGAAAGGAAGGAAGGGAGGAAGAAAGGAAGGAAGGAAGGAAAGAAGGGAGGGAGGAAGAAAGGAAGAGAGGGAGGGAAGGAAGGAAGGAAGAAAGGAAGGAAGGGAAGAAAGAAAAAAATAGTATGCTTTGGTCAGTATTCAGACTCCATTAGTTTCTTTCTTGGGAGGCAGATAGCATTTTTGATCATGAGTCCTTTGGGATTGTCTTGGTTCGTTGTGTTGCTGAGAAAAGCCTAAGTCATTCACAGCTGATCGTGGTGAAATGTTGCTGTCACTGTGTACAATGTTCTCATGGTTCTGCTTGCTTCACTCGGCATCAGTTCCCATGAATCTTTCCAGGTTTTTCTGAAATCATCCTACTCATCATTTCTTCTAGTACAATAATATTTCACTACAATCATTTATCACAACTTGTTCAGCCTTTCCCCAATTAATGAGCATCCCTTGATTTCCAATTTTTTTTGCCAAGTATATATATTTTCAAGAATGATGGAAAGAAAGAAGAAAAGCTTGTTTTTCAGAGCCAGCCATGGATAGCCTCCCAGCCCCAACCATATGAACATGTGAGTCTTGTGTGTCTATACTTTATTGCTTGTCTTATATGTTAATGACTGCAGTAGGTTGAGGTGGCAGCCATCATGAAAAGAGCATGTAACTTAAAATCACAGACTTGGGTTTGAATATCATCTCTGCCTCTTCCTACCTGTGTGACCTTGAGCGTATCACTTAACCTTCATGGGCCTTGATTTCCTCATCTGTAAAATAAATGAGTTGGGTTAGATGGCCTTTGAGATCCCTGCTACAAGGGATGTAGGATCCATAGGATCAGAAAGAATGGGGAAATCCAAGGGAACTATCTCCAGAACTGAACTGTTGCATCCATTTGTGATTGTTTCTCTTAGATCATTTGATAGATCAATGATTTCATCGAAATGAGTGCTCCCATCACCTGTATATATCATAATCCATTCACATCTTCTCATCTGTGAATTTCATATCTTTGTCTTTCCACTAAATTCATTTTAATTCAACAATCCAACATGTGCTTACTATATGTCAGGAGCTGGGCCAGACGCTCAGAATTCAAAAATAAAAAATAAATTATTCCTGTCTTCAAGCTTACATACCACTGAGGGAAAACAACACATTCATATAAAATTCAAGAAAAATACATTCTAAGTAATTTCTAGGAAGAGGCCACTAGCAATTGGGGTGGGATGAAAAAATCAGGCTAGTTTCCCAAAGAAGATAACACTTAAGCTAAGTTTGGTAGGCAACTAGTGATTCTCTGAGCCAGAGGTGAGGAGTAAGTACATTCCAGTTAAGGAGGACAGCTTTTGCTAAAGTATAAAGATGTAAGATGGAGCATCATGTATGGAGAAGAATAAGCAGATGCTTTTGGCTAGAACACAGAAAGCATGAAGAGAGTAATGTACAATAATACAATAATCCGAGGAAAGTAGGCTGAAGCTAGGTTATAAATTGATTTAAAATCTATTTAAATTCTAGTATTTTATACTAGAAACAACAAGGAACCACCGGAGCTTCTTAAGTAGGGAAGTGACACATGCTTTAGGTATTCGTGTAGCACAGAGCAGGTGGAATATGGAGGTATGGAAACCAGTTAGGAAGCTATTGTAATTTTGCATGTAAGAAGTGATGAAGGCCTAAACTGGAAAAAGATATATTGTGAAGCTATAGTTAACAAGCCTTGGCAGTTGACCCATTCATAGCTATATATCCCAAGGATATCAAAGATAAAAAATAAAGATCTCATATACAACAAAATATTTAGGCATTGCCTTTTGTAGTAGAAAAGAATGCTCATCAGTTCGGAAATGACTAAGGAATTTGGAATGCATTTATATAATATAACATTGCTGTACTTTGAGAAAATATGAAGAATACAGAGGAACATGGGAATAAAAGCATTTTGACAGAATTACTAAACTAGTAGAAGGGAAAGTTGCAGACATCATTTTCCTGGATTTTATTTTTATGCTTTTATTTTAGTGTATTTGTTTTCACTCCTTCCCTCCCCATATAAGAAAAAATATATACAATAAACAAACCCTCATAATAAATATGCATCATCAAACAAACCAAATTCCTTCATTGACCACATAGAAAAATGTTATGTCTTGTTATACATCTTGAGTCCGTCACCTCTACCTTGGGAGATGGATAGCATGCTTCCCCATCAGTCCCCAGATCTGAATCCTACAGAGGAGAGATGAGAATGAATTTCCCTTGCTTCTTTGCATAGGTGGGGTACTGTGGGTATTGAAAACTACTCCACTGATCTGTTGGCTAGTTTTGATGAACTGTTATTTTTTCCCATTCTGTTTTATTCTTTGTTATAAATGATAGCTCTCTCACGGGGGAGGAAAAAGATATATTGAGGAATCGAGGTGGTGTAAAAACAAAAGATAGCAATTATTTTAAAAATCAAGGTGATGGTTGAATCCGTGGTTGCTAATGAGATCACCAAGGACTGTGTTATAGAGAGAAGAGAGAAAATAATTCAGGACATGGATAAATTCCAGGGGGATCATGAACTTGAATGGGAAAAAATATATCTTTATTTCAATCTAATTGTTGTAATCCTATGTATTTTATTTCATGAATTTTAAAACATTATTCTGGGGATCTATGACACAAAAAAAGTTTAAAAAACACCTACTCTAAGTCCTTACTTCTAAATAATTTATACATATATTGTCCTCATTGCATATATAGCTCAGTAGTTGCTCCTACACTTGAGACAACCAACTTGATTGTATGTGGCTGTCATGAGGACCTACTCTGAGGAACAAAGGGGAGAACAAGGTGGGCACCTTCCCATGTCCATAGCGAGAAGAATACTTTCTAGTCTTGGGGGCTGGCAGTAAAGACAGGCAGGAACCTCACCCCTCGTCTGATGCCAAGTTATCTCATCGTCGAAGAGGACTATCAATTCATACTTCCATCTTTTTTCCCCTAGATACTTTATCTAAGGAATATAAAAGACCTAAAAGGTCGAGGCTAGGCCCATTGCAAATACAGATACTTTAATGGATCTCTGGTTTCCCTGGTATTGGCACTCCTTTAAGTGGTACTTATAGCAAATCATCCATGCCTTCTCATTCCATGTGATTCTTATCTATGTTTTCTCTTAAATCCTCCATTGGGGGTCCACTTACTTGCCTGGGGCCTTCCCCTAGATCTTTAGCCAATTCTGGAACACCAAGGAAATACTCAGGCTGTCCATCATTCTCACTGCATGACTGGCCCACCTCCTTTTCTAGCCATACATCTTTATAATGGTATCCGTTCTGCCATTCCTCCCATGCAGTTCTTCATTGGTGATAACTTACAGCCGCCTCTTGCCAACCATGCATTTCTCCATTGTCCTTTGAGTGACCTGAAACTTTAATTCTTTGGAGACTACGGTATTCCATGACTCAGAGTGATGCAGCCTCACCAGAAGAATATTGATGTTAAGAAGATTCGCCTTTGTTTCAGAGAGATGCATAGAAGGTCACTCAAAGCACTTCACGCAAAACTTCCCAAAAGCAAGCTAGGCTTCTCTTCTCTTATTTAGTTCTCGACCCAATTCATCATCTATGCAAAGTCTGTCTAAAATATGTGTGTGTAAGCATATGTATATGTACATACATATATGTATCTATAGATGCAAACATACATATATACACACATACATTGTTGTCAGTCATTTTAGTCATGTCTGATTCTTCATGATCTTATTTGGGGTTTTCTTGGCAGAGATACTGAAGTGGTTTGCCATTTCCTTCTCTAGCTCATTTTACAGATGAAGAAACTGAGGCAAACAGGGTAAAGTGGCTTGCTCAGGGTCACACAGATAGTAAGTATCTGAGGTCAGATTTGAACTCATGAAAATAAATCTTCCTGACTCCAGGTCTGGCACTTTATTTATTGCACCACCTAGCTACCCCTCCCCGTACATACATGCATACATACATGCATACATGGATATATGTACGTATATGTGTATATACATTTATACACACACAGGCACGCACACATGCATATATATATGTATGTATGTATGTATGTATGTATGTATGTATGTATAAACACATACACACATATATATAGTGCTAATGGGCCAGCTCTATGAATTTTTCATCTAACAGCATATTATGGTTTATGTCTTAACTTGGTGCTTGCAGATCCCCAAGCGATCTGTAGATAGATTTTTGGGGGTATCTGTGAACTTGGATGGGAAAAAAATCAGATCTTTATTTTTACTAACCTCTAAGAGAAATTTATTATTTCTTTCCATTATAAATATAGGCAACAAACATTATTCTGAGGAGTCAGTAGGCTTCACCAGACTCTCAGAGGGTTCCATAACACAAAAAAAAAAGAGGTTAACCTTGGTCCGTATCATAGGCAATCTTCATCACCTTGAGGTGGCCGTATGATGGGGTGGAAAGTATGTTGGATTGGAAGTCAGGAATCCCAGCTCTGCCCTTTGTGTTATTGTCCAGTCATTTCAGTCTCGTCTGACTCTTCATGATACCATTTGGGGTTTTCTTGGCAGAGATACTGAAGTGGTTTGCCATTTCTTTCTCTAGTTCATTTAACAGATGAGGAAACTGAAGCAAACTGGGTTAAGTGACTTGCCCAGGGTCACAGAGCTAGTAGGTGTCTAAGGCTGGTTTTGAACTCAGGTCTTCCTGACTCCAGGCCCAGCAGTCTATCCACTGCATCATCTAGCTCTGCTGCTTACTACTTTTGTAAACTTGGGCAAATAACTTAGCTAATCTGGGATTAGGGTCTTCCTATATAAAAGGAAGTGGTTGGACTAGATGGCCTCTGAGGTAGCTAAATTCTAAAAGTAGGGCTGGTTTTTCCTGTGTGACAAACCAGGTTGGTTTCTTTTATTTATTTTTGAGTGGTTATGGATCTTTTTGGAGACTGTGTCGTGTTCTGGGGCTTCATGCAATGAGCACAGTATCCTCTGCTAACAAGAACTTTTGTAGGAAATCTATCTTCCATTTGGACCATGTACTGTACGCCCTCCAAGGCAGTGGCAAACAGCTTTGCTGAGCACAAGTCTCACTGTCTTAAGCCTCACTTGAAATAAAAAATCAGAGGGTCGTCAAAGTTATCCCTGGTGGCAGATCTTTCAAGGAGTCTTGTATAATTTTTACATTATTTATTAGAGACACCTTGTCAGAGGCTTTCCTTTAAGTTGATATTTTTTTCCACCAAATCAAATGCATATTTAGTCAACAAATAATAAACATGATAAATAATATATATTTTCTACATATTTTAGTCAGTTGTTGACTATCAGAAGGTGGCTTATAGAATATCGCTTGTGAAAGTTTGCCTTTTCCTTTTTCATGCCTTTATTAAGGATGCCTTTGATGCAAGTGGAGATAATTCTCATAAAGATTTTATAGAAATGGGAAAACAGTCATATGAGTAGTTAGCTATTTTTTTCACTCACTCACTCATCTCTAATACATATGTGAGTAATTTTTTTGAGGCATTTGGTGTCCATCCTCCCATTTTTCACATACCTTAAGAATCTACTCTTTAAAACTCTCAAAATTGTTATTTCCAGCACAAATTCCTTTTGTGCATAGGATATTCTAGTTTGTACTATTTTTTTCTTCACGTAGTACATTGGGAATGATGATATTAGCAGCCAAAAATGTTGGCTCCATTGTCATCGATAGTAAAAAAAAAAAGGGGGTGGGGTGGGGTGGGGAGGATGGTTATGGATATTTTAAATAGCTTTCTGTTTTTTTATCTGTTCATTGCCTTCCTTCGAATTTCACCTCTAGGTGCCCTTGGATAATTTTCTTTAGTTAGACCTTTTGTTATGCTTTCCATAATCACATTCATTGCTGTGTTTGTTTTACTTTTTTTTAATATGAGGCAATACTGTTCAAAACCTTCCACCATGTCCTCTAAGATGTTACAGACAAATAATTATATAGACTAAATTGGTGTTGTCCATGGCTACCAAGTCCCTGTGTCTGGCAAGGAAATTATATGTTCACTGTTCCCAGCTCTTAGCATAGTGCTTGGTACATAGTAGGCACTTAATAAATGTTTATTGACTAACTAACTGAAATCTTTTCTGGATGCTTTCATTCTCCTTGCTGAGGTATTTGATTTAAATTGCTTAAATTTCCTTAGGAAATATTGGAAGTCTATATCCATGTCTGCTCTTTTATCTATTTCCTATTTTTCAGCATCAAGAACTTATTTAAATAGGGCAAGATAGAATTGCCATAATTATGTGCCATCTTATTTTTTATTTTTCTAGTTAGTTTTTGGTTTTTTTATATGTGCTCTAACAGTTCAGTGGTCTACAAGCACAAAGATGTCTGGACTAGAAATGGCTCTGGCATTGATAACCAATTGTTTCCTTTGTGTTGAAATCATAAAACTATTCCTGGATACTACCTCCAAGGTTATCTAGCTTAATCTCATTTTACAGATGAGGAAACTGAGCGCCAGGGCAGTAAAATGACTTGCCCAAGGTCTCATAGGTATTAAGTGTCCAGAATCAGTCTCTCTCCATGTCTGTTAAAAATCTAATCAGTTTTAAAGATTAAAAATAATAATAAAAACTAAAAGTATTATCAGTTTTGTTGTTGTTACTTGGTGCTCACCATTTTCAGTGATTCTTGACCATCTTACTACCTGCGTGATTCTGGCAAGTCACTTAATCTCTGTTCATATCAATTTCCTGAATAGACATGATAATAATAACTTCCACCTCATACGGTTGTTGTGAAGATCAAATGAGATAATATTCATAAAAAGTGCCTAGCACAATGCCTGGCACTTAGTAGATGCTATATAAATGCATATTCCTTTCTCCTTTCCCCTTCCCCTTCTTGAAGAAAATATTCATGCTATAAAAGCATAAGACAGAATTCTGCACTGTCTGTGAGCTTTGGCCTTCTCTTACTTCTTACTCTGGAACCATGTTTTCAAATATAGTTTTGTTTTCTCCCCTTTTCCTAGCTAGCAATTCACTGAGGTGAATTGAAGTAATTTGAGGTGTTGAATTAATTTGGAGGGTCTTATTTAGCTCTTGGTAGTATTTTTCTGTATCCTCTCCTCATTCTCTGAAACACATGTTGACACATGAGCTACAACCATCTCCATGATGGTCTTTTTGTAAAAGATTATCATGAGGGTTTCAATTCAGGTCAATCAGTTGTTCCATAGAATAATGTTTCTTCTTGTCCTTTGGACATATGATAGAACCAGCTATTGTAAATTCCTATATTTATCTCTCTAGGGGGGACCTGTGAACCATCTCCCCATTTAGTTTCAAATTCCTTTACCTTTTGGCTTCATTTATAGAGAACATGTCAAGATGGATGATTCAGATCTTCTTATCGTATGACCACGTTTTGGACAAGGAGGTCATGTGTAGAGTACTAACAGTTAAGGTAATGGTAGAAGAAGTCTAAAACAATGTTATTCTTTGCCCCCTTTGCCACATTTTCTGACACTGTTACTCTTTTTGCAGAAGCAGAAGGGGATGACATAGGACCAGGGGAAGTGAGATATTTTTCTGTGTTTCATAGTTGCCATGGCAAAAAATTCGTCATTAAATTCATCACCATTAAACCAACATATTGGTGATGAGCCT
The DNA here is from genome assembly GCF_011100635.1 of Trichosurus vulpecula. Taxonomy (NCBI): domain Eukaryota; kingdom Metazoa; phylum Chordata; class Mammalia; order Diprotodontia; family Phalangeridae; genus Trichosurus; species Trichosurus vulpecula. Next base: position 81,928,190 of record NC_050575.1, on the reverse strand, counting down.
TGCTGTGCTTCCTCAGAAAGCCAGGACCAGTACCCAAAATAGAACCACTGGCTAAAGCCTCAGAGACTTTTTCCTCCAGCCACACACTGTGGAGCCCTTCATACACTTTGCTCTGCAGTTCTGCCTACATGAGTACTGGCAGAAATCCCTCTCCAACAGGTCAGGCCAAACCCCTGGCCATGCATTGTGGAGTCAAATGAATGACCTTAGCAAGTCACATGTTAAAGAGATGTGTCTGATAGTATAGAGGTGACTGTGGTTTCCTGAAGCCCAGGAAGTGGAGACCGCAGTTCTGGGTATTCACACCATGTAAGTTGTGCTTATACAAAATAAAATGGAATTCTTGAGTTTGGATAAGTTAAAGCAGTTAGAATTGAATAACCTGGAAAAGAGGCTGACTCAGTGGTGTGTTAGAGCCTGTTCTAACTATCTTGTGCCATTGTTAAATTTTTTGAATACAGTAATACAATTCGATAAATGTTTATTATGTGCCTATTATATGCTAGGCAGTAGGCATACAAATAAGAAAAATAAAAACAGTCCCTGCCCTCTTGGAGCCTATGATCTAATGAGGCAGACAATACATAAAAGGAAGCTGAAAAGGGAAAGGAGGCAAAGGGCACTTGTTTTAATCAAAACAAAGTATAGCAATTGGTGGTAAATGAAAAGATGGATGGGATTTTGAGCCCTCTATAAAAGCAGGCTATGGAAAAAGGTTTTTGCTCTACATTGCAGCCCTCCAGTCAGAAAGGCAGAAGTAACTGAACATTCTAATGAGGTATGAGTACCAAGCTGCAGCTGTCTCCATGATGATGAGTTTCCTGGTGATGAGCTCAGAGGTGATGGAGGAGAAAGGAAGGGAACGTGATGATGATGCTGGTCCTGAAATTAAACATTCATACCTCGGAAATGAGCAATAACTACAAATCAAGGCTTTATTTATTGTTTAGTCAGAAAATGTTAATGATGCAATTTAAACATAAGAATGTGTGTGCATGTAACAACCAGAGTCTGGTTGTTAAATATTTGCCATCACTTCCTTGTTTTGCTCTATTAGCATTACTTGAGCTCGGTAAGAGTGCAATAGAAGGCTTAAGGAATGAAATCATCACCAGACTGGATGCCTAGTGACTGTAGGCTAATAATAATAATGAATAATTGGCATTTATATAGTACTTTAAGGTTTGCAAAGTTCTTTACATTCATTATTTCATACAAGCCTCATGACATTCCTAGGTTGACATGATATCAATTATCCATATATAATGGGTTTTTATGAGAAGGATGATGATCAGTTCTCCCTGTCTACAGAAAAATAAATAAGACAAAATAGGCCTGATTAAAGCAAGAGTAAGATCATAAAATTTCAGAGCTTGAGGGCATTTTAGAGCTCTAGTCTAAAACCCTCCCACTCCTCCATTTGAGTAGTTCAGAAACAACTTTTTTCCCTGGCAAAACAGTGGAATGGGCCATTGAGTTTGTAGAGTCTCCTTTGCTGGAGAAGAGAATCAAAGGCAGTTGTCCTGAATTGTTTTGACTGTTCACCTACCCAAAGGCAGATGCTAAACTCAATGACTAGCAGAAGGGTATATTGGGAAGGGCCCTGGATTTGGGATCAAAAAACCTGGACTCAACACTCAGCTCTCTGTTGTTGGTATGACTTCTTAGGGATATGCTTTTTCATCTGTAAAATGAGAGGATCTATCTTGATGATCTCCAAGGATCCTTCTGGCTCTGAATCCTGTGATTTTATGAACACAAGGTCACTTCCAACTCGGAAATTCTCTGAAGCACATTCAGGAAGATTATGGCCCTACCCTCTGTCCACAGAAATTAGTGGAAGGGAACGAGTATTTATTAAGTGTTTATAGGCACTGTGCTGTGCACTTTACAAATATTATCTCATTTGAACTAGCCAAAAAGGACTTATTTCTT